>NC_034613.1:111874597-111929692 GCF_900095145.1 Mus pahari
AGAGAGAGAGAGAGAGAGAGAGAGAGAGAGAGAGAGAGAGAGAGAGAGAGAGAGAACAAGGAGAGAGGAGAGTAAGGGGAGTAAAAGAGTTAGGTGGGGTCAAGCAGCCCTCCTTATGGTGTGCTTATGGTAACTCTTCTTGTGAAAAACCAAAAACAATTATTTGCATTAGTTGTGAAAAGTTAATTTAAAAAACTTATAGATAGAATACCCTTGGTTTCTCCATCTATGGTAAGAAGATGGCCTAGTCAGCCATCGTTGGGAAGAGATGCCCCTTGGTCTTGCAAACATTATATGCCACATACAGGGGAATGCCAGGGCCAAGAAATGGGAGTGGGGGGCAGGGGAGCAGGGTGGGGGGAGGGTATAGGGGACATTTGAGATAGCATTTGAAATGTAAATGAAGAAAATATCTAATAAAATAAGTTTAAAAAACTTATAGAAACAGAAGAAAAAAGAAAATATGCAAAGATAGTATAGTTAATATATCATCAATAGTTGTAGCTACTTCTCTGTTGGTGTGATAAGAGTATGAAGAAAACTCAGGGAAGAATTTTGTTTTGTTTTGTTTTTGTTTTATACTTCCAGGACATGTCCATTTTTAAGGAAATTCAGAATAGGTACACAAGGCTGGAACTTGAATCAGAAAGCATGGAGAAATGCTGGCTAGATGGCTTGTTCTCTGGCTTGGTATCTAGATTTCTTATGTAGTCCAGGTCCACCTGCAAAAGGATGGTGCCATTGACAGTGGGCTGTGTCTTAACACACAGATCATCAATCAGGGCAATAGATCAGAGATTTGTCCCACAGTAATGCCTGACTCATGAAATAACTTCAATCTCTTAGTTGACTCTAGATTACATCTAGTTGGTGACTAAGGTTAATCAAGGTACTAAGCATATGAAATTTTATTAAATTGATGTCATTCATTAAATAGTGAAAACATATGCAACAGGTCAGAAAATTTTCCTTTAAGAAACATCAGGATGAATATTTATGTATATGTACAGATCTTTTGTACATAAATAATAAATTAGAAAGAATATATTCAAAATTTTGTGTTTTCATCAAAATTTATTTGTTCTTTTTTTTCCCCTGTTTTAAAGAGCATCTCTTTCACTTCATTCTTCTTTTCTTTTTCAATTTTTATTAGGTATTTACTTCATTTATATTTTCTTCATTTATATTTTAAATGCTATCCCCAAAGTCCCCTATAGCTTTCCCCTTCCCCCGCTCACCTACCCACCCACTCCCACTTCTTGGCCCTGGCATTCCCCTGTGTTGGTTCATATAAAGTTTGCAAGACCAAGGGGCCTCTCTTCCCAATGATCGCTGACTAGGCCATCTTCTGCTACATATGGAGCTAGAGGCATGAGCTCTGGGGGTACTGGTTAGTTCATAGTGTTGTTTCACCTATAGGGTTGCAGACCCCTTTAGGTCCAGTTGAATTCTTGAAATATTTAACTGAATAGGGGCAATCACCTAAGACACCTGCAAATAATAAAATAAAGAAGAATGATACTGAAGTGTAAAATACAAAGCATTTTAGAGCACGTAACTAGTTTGTATCAATCATTTGTCTCTGTCTGAAGTCTCACATACAGAATAAGAACATCCTTACCTGACAATTTCTGATCACTTTATGCTTTCAACATATGAATGCATTATTCAATGGAGACACAGACATTTGAAAAATATATTGATTATTATAGTATATTATATACTATAATCTTTTATAATCAGTCCATCAGTTTTTCCATACTTCTCAAAAATAATTAAAATGTAGTAACTGACACAAAACATTTTTTGTGGTTAATAGTTAAACTTTAGTCAAAATCTTGACAAGTTCCTCCTTCTTAGATTCTCTGGATTGGATGGTATATCAGACTGCAAGATGGATAATCAGCAAAAATTATCTCAATTAGAAAAATCTTTTCCATTTTTATCAGGAGCTATAGACAAGTATTTGAACATACTATAACTCAGATGTTTTAAATATGATAAAATATATGAACCTGCACAACTTACTCAGGTGAAGAAACTGATTTAACTATTTACTTCAAAGTAAAACCTCAATCAATTGAATGTATTCAAAGAGGCTGCCAATATTTTGTCTTTTAAAACTGTCACTAACTGTCAGTTATATTGATGTGACTATTAGAACTGATAATTACCAATGCATGTCTTTTTATAAAAAAGTTTTATCAATGAATTCATAAGTTCAACTGCATAGAACTTATCATAGAATTCATAAGAAATACCATATTTGACAATGTAATTGTGCTTATGGCCTCTAAAACATAAATGCTACATTTAGTTTAGTAAAGCAAAGGCTTTTTTATTTTAATATCTAAAATTTATTGTTAGAAAGTGGTTATGTTATTACAGAAATCTAATACATATGCCACAACCTTCTTATCCTCCCCAAGTATCCAAATTAAAGGGAAATGATAGAGAAATGATGTCTCTCCTTTTCAAAATGGATATGGAACAAAATAGTTGTTTCCCACAAACATGTTTAAAAATTCAATGTGTTTAAAGAAATGTTCATTAAAATAAAGTTTACTTTGATAGTATGCCATTTATGGTTATTAAAGAATTAGTGTCTTGTCCTTGATTTTGAAAATAGCTCCATATTTCTTATTAGTTTTCAGTTCTGATATTTTACTTGAATTTAAATATATAAACTTTTAAAGACTTTTCTGTGACTATCTTAAATTATACCTATTCCTAGTTTCTGCCCTGAAAACTCCCTATTCCCTCCCCCTACCCCTGCTCACCAACCCACTGACTCCTGCTTCCTGGCCTTGGCATTACCCTATACTGCGGCACGGAACCTTCACAAGACTAAGTGCTTCTCCTCACATTAATGTACAACAAGGCCATACTCTGCTACATATGCAGCTAGAGCCATGAGTCCCACTATGTGTTTTCTTTGATGGGGGGTTAATCTCAGGGAGCTCTGGAGGTACTGGTTATTTCATATTGTTGTTCCTTCTATGGATATGCACTGAGTGCCCATCATGTGAGTTCTTTTGTGATTGGGTAACTTCACTCAGGATGATATCCTCCAGATCCATACATTTGCCTAAGAATTTCATAAATTCATTGTTTTTAATAGCTGAGTAATATTCCATTGTGTAAATGTACCACATTTTCTGTATCCACTCCTCTGTTGAGGGACATCTGTGTTCTTTCCAGCTTCTGGCTATNATAAATAAGGCTGCTATGAAAATAGTGGAGCATGTTTCCTTATTACATGTTGGAGAATCTTCTGGGTATATGCCCAGAAGTGGTATTGCTGGGCCCTCAGTAAGTATAATGTCCAATTTTCTGAGGAACTGCCAAATTGATTTCCAGAGAGGTTTTACCAACTTGCAAACCCACCATCAGTTTAGGAGTATTCCTTTTTCTCTACAGCCTCTCCAACATATGCTATCAACTGAGTTTTTTATCTTAGCCTATCTGACTGGTATGAGGTATAGTCTCAGGGTTGTTTTGACTGGCATTGCCCCAATGATCAAGGATATGAACATGTTTTAGGTTATTCTCAGCCATTAGATATTCCTCAGTTGAGAATGCTTTTTCTTTAGCTCTATACCCCATTTTTTAATAGGGTTATTGGGTTCTCCAGAGTCTAAATTCTTGAGTTCTTTGTATATATTGGATACTAGCACTCTATCAATTGGTAAAGTATTGGTAAAGATCTTTGCCCAATCTGTTGGTTGCCATTTTGTCTTATTGACAATGTCCTTTGCCTTAAAGAAGCTTTGAAAAAAATTAAATAAATAAAAAGAAGCTTTGCGATTTTATAAAGTCTTATTTGTCAATTCTTGATCTTACAGTACAAGCCACTGGTGTTCTGTTCAGGAATTTCCCCCCTGTGCCCATATGCTTGAGGCTCTTCCCCACTTTCTCCTCTATAAGTTTCATTGTCTTTGATTTTATGTGGAGTTCCTTGATCCACTTATACTTGGGCTTTGCACAAGGAGATAAGCATGGATCAATTTGCATTCTTCTACATGATAGCCACCAGTTGAGTCAGCACCATTTATTGAAAAAGCTGTCTTCTTTCCACTGGATGGTTTTAGCTGTTTTGTCAAAGATCAAATGACCATATGAGTGTGGGTTCATTTCTGGGTCTTCACTTCTATTCCATTGATCTACCTGTGTGTCACTGTAACAGTACCATACAGTTTTTCACAATTGCTCTGTAGTACAGCATGTGGTCAGGGATGGTGGTTCCCCAGAAGTTCTTTTATTGTTGAGAATATTTTTTGCTCTCCTTGGTTTTTTGTTATTCCAGATGCATTTGCAAATCGCCCTTTCTAACTCTGTGAAGAACTGAGTTGGAATTTTGAAAGCGATTACACTAAATATGTAGATTTCTCTTGGCAATATAACCATTTTTAATATATTAATCCTTCCAATCTATGAGCATGGAAGTTCTTTTCAACTTCTGAGATTTTCTTTGAATTCTTTCTTCAGAGACTTGAAGTTCTTATTGTACAGATCTCTAACTTCTTTAGTTCAAGTCACACCAAGGTATTTTACATTATTTGTGACTATTGTGAAGAGTGTTATTTCCCTAATTTCTTTCTCAGCCTGTTTATTCTTTGTGTAGAGGAAGGCCACTGATTTGTTTGAGTTAATCATATATCCAGCTACTTCACTGAAACTGTTTATCTGGTTTAGGTATTCTCTGGTGGAATTTTTGAAGTCACTTATATATACTATCATATTATCTGCAGATAGTGAAATTTTGACTTCTTCCCTTCCAATTTGTATCCCTTTGATCCCCTTGTCTTTTCTAGTTGCTCTGGCTAGGACTTCAAGTATTATATGGAATAGGTAAGAAAAGAGTGGGCAGGATTGCATAGTCCCTGCTATGAGTGGGATTGTTTCAACTTTCTCTCCATTTAGTTTTATGTTGGCTATTGGTTTGTTTTATAATGCTTTTATTATATTTAGGTATGGGCCTTGATCAAATTCATGCTCTTTCTAAGACATTTATCATGAATGAGTATTGGATTTGGTCAAATGCTTTCTCAACATCTAATGAGATGATCATGTGTCTTTTTTCTTTGAGTTTGTTTATATAGTGAATTATGTTGATGGATTTCATGTTGAACCATCCCTGCCTCCCTGGGATGAAGCCTACTTGGTCATGATGAATCATGATGGATGATTATTTTGATGTGTTCGTGGATTCCATTTGCAAGATTTTTACTGAGTATTTTCTCACTGATATTCATAAGGGAAATTGGTCTGAAGTTCTATTTCTTTGTTTGGTTTAGGTATAGAGTAATTGTGGCTTTATACAACAAATTGGGTAGAATACGTTCTGTTTCTATTTTGTGGAATAGTTTTTGGAGTGTTGGTATTGGGTCTTCTTTGAAGGTCTAATAGAACTCTGTACTAAACCCATATTGTCGTAGGCTTTTTTTCCTTGGGAGACTATTAATGACTGTTTGTATTTCTTTAGGGTATATGGGACTGTATAGATCATTAATCTGATCCTGATTTAACTTTGGTACTTGGTATCTGTCTAGAAAATTGTCCATTTCATCCAGGTTTTCCAGTTTTGTTGAATATAGCTGTTTGTAGTAGGATCTGATGATTTTTGGATTTCCTGAGATTCTCTTGTTATATCTCCTTTACATTTCTGATTTTGTTTATTGCATTAATTAAAATCTTACATAGTAATCTTAAAAATGTCTAATTCCACTATAGTTGGGGTACTTAACCAAGGAAAAAATCAGATTATATTATTTCCTAACTGCAGAATCAAATTTTGGGAACAAATACAGTTCTTCTTTAGTAATCATAGGTCATATGATAATACTATTCCCAGTGTTTTAAGGAGCACTCATATTCTACATGTTATACTAATTTATATTCCGAACAACGTATTGAAATTGTTTTCTTTTCTTCACATTTTGGCCTGGACATGCCTTCTATATATTTTTTGAATAGCCATTATAAGTGAAATGAAAGAATATCACATTGGGATTTTGGTGTCAATTTCCGTAATGATGAGTGTCATTGAGAATTTTCATTTGTATGTTAGATTTTATTATGAGTAGTTTGCAACACTCTGTTCAGAATCCTTGTCCATATTCAATAATGATTCTATTTAACTTAATGTTCTTTTGCTCATTTTATTTTATTTGTTAGCAGCTTTTTGGCTCCATTCAAATTTTTGGACCACTTTTCTTTTTTGATTCAAAAATGTGTCATTGAGATATTGAAAATTGTATATTTTTTGTGTATGTGCACACTATAATGCTATTTAGTTTTAAAATTGACATATGTAGGAACATAGATAGCTAGAGGACACAGTACTATTCAAAAAAAACTACACAATTGAAGATAATACAAAGTAACCATCAATATTGCCTAGCTATAAGTCCTAATAGTTATAAAAATGTACTGCCTGGCAAGACATGACCATTTAAGTAATAGTTGCATGAAAATCACAGAAATGATCAACAATTTTCTTATTAGATTGAACTGTCACTCTGCAACATGAAATTGATATAACACGAAGGCCTGAAACCATGCCTAGGCATGGTATAGACCATAAGTAAGAACCTATTAGTACCACTTTACTATGTACATAGGACCTAGATTTCCCACAACAGAAGAATGGATACAGAAAATGTGGTTTGTTTATACAATGAAATACTACTCTGCTATTAAGAATGAGGACACTATGGATATATATATATATATATATATATATATATATATATATATATCCACCACCAAATTAAAAAAATAAAAAAAAAAAATCAATGACAGAGTTAGGACTAGAAAAACTAATTTATAATTGCTTTCAAAACTCATGTCTATTATGAGGAATTTATAATTTCATATCAGTAATATTTACAGTGATGAAATATATAGTTGCTTTAATATATGAAACTGTTGTTATTGCTTTCTGGTTTTAGCCTCACTTTTTCCCCATCTTTTTGCCTGCTATGTTTTCCCCATTTATTTATTTTGTTTTGTTTTTTGTTTTTTTGTTGTTTTTTTGTTGTTGTTGTTTTTGAGACAGGGTTTCTCTGTATAGCCCTGGCTGTCCTGGAACTCACTCTGTAGACCAGGCTGGCCTCGAACTCAGAAATCCGCCTGCCTCTGCCTCCTGAGTGCTGGGATTAAAGGTGTGTGCCACCACGCTTGGCTTTATTTTTGTATTCACTTTACATTCTGACAACTGCACCCCTCCTTTTTGGTCCCTCACTCACACATTCTGTCTTCCCATCCTCTCTCCTCTTCACCTTTAAGAAGGTAACCCCCCTCCCCTAGTAACTCCCTACCTTGGCAAATGAACTCTCTGCAGGTCAAGGTGTATCCTCTACCACTGAGACCAATTAAGGGAATGGGTTCTTCAGATAGGCAACAGTTTAGGGACAGCCCTTCTCCAGTTGGTGGGGAACCTATATAAAAACCTAGCTACATATATGATATATGATATATGATGTATGATGTATGTTGTATGATGTATGGTGTGTGGTGTATGATGATATATGTTATATGTGACATGACATATGTGATATATATATATATATATATATATATATATATATATATATATATATATATATATATGAAAGCAGCCTAGGTCCAGCCTGAGAGTCACCATGGGCCCAGCTTAGTTGACAATTTTGATATTCCTGTAGGTTCTCTATCCCCTCTGAGTCTCTCAATCTTCCCCCACCACATTTCCACAAGACTACTGGGCTCCATTTAATATCTGACTGTGGATCTTAGCACCTGTTTCAGTCAGCTGCTGGAAGGACCCTCTCAGAGAACAGTTATGCTAGGTCCCTTTCTGCAAGTATCATAGGATATCATTAATAGTATCATAGACTGGTGCTTACCTATGAGATGGATCTCAAGTTGGGCCAGTTATTGTTTGACGATTCCCTCAGTCTCTGCTCAATCTTTGTCCCTGAGTTTCTCATAGTCACTACAAATTTTGAGTTGAAAGTTTTGGGTATAGGTTGGTATCCTTATCCAACCACTGGGGGTCCTGCTTGACTACAGGAGGTGGCCACTTCAGATTCCACATCCTCACTGCTATGCTTCTCAGCTAAAGACACTCCTATTGACTACTGAGATCCTCCATCATCTCAGGTTTCTGGCATGTCCTAGAGATGATGCCCACCACCAACCTTTGCCAGTTGAAGATTTCTATTCATTCTCCTGTCTCTCAGGCCCTTGCTTCTGATCTCTCCATATACGATCCTGAAACACCCCATTATCCTCTGTATCCCCTTGCCCATCAAGTTCCCTCCCTCCCACTGCCACCTGTGATTCTTTATTCCTCTTTCTAAGTGAAATTCAAGCATCCTCCCTTGGGTGTTGTTCCTTCTTTAGTTTATCTGGATGTATGGGGTGCATTGGAGGTATCCTGTACTTTATAGTTAATATCCACTTTTACATAAGGAGCATGCATGTACTTTGGTGTCTGGTTATCTCATTCAGGATGATATTTCCTATTTGCATCCATTTGCCAGCAATATTCATCATTTTCTTATTCTTAATAGCTGAATACTATTGAATTGTGTAGATGAGCCATATTTTCTATATCCATTCTTCTGTTGAGAGGCATCTGGGTTGTTTCCAGTATCTGGTATTAGAAATAAGGCTGCTATGAACANAGTGGAGCATGTGTCCTTATGTTATGGTGGATCATCTTTTGGGTATATGCTCAGGAGTTGTATATTTGGGTCTTCAGGTAGAATTACTTCCAATTTTCTGAGAAACTGTCAGATTGGTTAGCAGAAGGGTTGTACAAGCTTGCACTCCCACCAGCAATGGAGGAGAGTTGACCATTTCTTTAAGTGATTCTCAGTCACTTGAGATTCCTGAGTTGAGAATCCTCTGTTAAGCTGTACATTCCAAGTGATCATTGAGTAAAGAGTTTTTCAGCCTCCATGCGTATGTGGGCTTCCTGTTGTTTAGAAGTCCAGCTTTAATCTATGGTGATCTGATGAAGCACTATGAGTCAATTTAATATTGTAAGTTGAGACTTGGCTTTGTATCTAAGTATGTTGTGAATTTTTGAGGTTACTTAAGGTACTGACAAAAGGGTATATTCCTTTGTGTTTAGGTGAAATGTTCAGTAACTATCTATTAGGTCCATATGATTAATAACAACTGTTAGTTTCATATTCTTTGTTGAATTTCTATTTCAATTACTTGTCCATTGGTGAGAGTGTAGTGTTGAAGTCCCCTTTATTATTGTGTGGCATTCAGTGTATAATTTAAACTCTACTAATGATTTTTTTTCTTTTTCACAAATCTGGGTGCCCTTGAATTTGTGACATAGATATTCAGAATTGAGACATCATCTTGGTTGATTTTTCATTGCATGTGTCTGAAGTATCCTTCCTCATTTCTTTGGATTACTTTTGGTTGGAAGTCCATTTTATTAGATATTAGAATGGGTATTCCAGCTTGTTTCTTGTGCCTGTTTGCTTGACAAAACTTTTTCTAGCCCTTTATGCTGAGACATCTTTGTCTTTGTTGCTGAGGTGTGTTTTTGTATGCAGCATAATAATAAATCTTGTGTTCATATCCATCCTGTTATTCTGTCTTTTTATTGATGAATTGAGACTGTTGATGATGAGACATATTAGTGACCAATAATTGTTAGTTCCTGTTATTTTGATGGTGTGTGTATATATATATATATATATATATATATATATATATATATATANTGTGTGTCTGTGTGTCTGTGTGTGTGTGTGTATGTGTTTGTATGTGTGTGTTTCTTTTGTTTTTGTTGAGAAATATTTAATTTCTTGTGTTTTCTTGGATGTAGCTACCATCCTTGTTAGGTTTTCCTTCTAGTGTCCTCTGTAGGGCTGGATTTGTAGAAATATATTGTTAAAAATTGGTTTTGTCATTCAATATATTGGATTCTCCAACTATGGTGGCAATGATTTCCTAAGTTATATAAGTCTTGGCTGATATATGTGGTCACCTAGGTTCTGCAAGGCATATTCATGACATGCTGGATTTTAGAGTCTCTTTTGAGAAGTCAGGTGTAATACTAGTAGTTCTGCTTGTATAGGTTACTTGGCCTTTTTGACTTTCAACTTTTAGTGTTCTTTCTTGGTTCTGGACATTTAATGTTTTGCTTTTTATGTTGCAGGAGGATTTTGTTTTCTGGTCCAATATATTTGGTTTTCTACGGGCTTCTTGTAAGCTTATAGCCACCTTTATTTAGGTTAGGAAAGTTTTCTTCTATGAGTTTGTTGAAGATATTTCTATTACTCTTATGTTTGGAATTTTCATAGTGTCCCAAATTTTCTGGATATTTTGTGTTACAATCTTCTTACATTGGGTATTTTCTATGACCAAGGTATCATTTTCTTTTGTTGTATCTTCTATGCCTGATATTCTTTTTTTTGCATCTCTTGTATTTTGTTTGTTATGCTTGTATCTTTAGTTCCTGTTCCCTTTCCTAGGTTTTCCATTCCCAGGATTGCCTCCATTTGGTTTTATTCATTGCTTCTATCTCTATTTTCAAGTTTTGAAGAGTTTTAATCATTTCCTTAACCTGTTTAATTTCATTTTCCTGTATTTCTTTATATTTATTCCTTTCCTCTTGTGTGTGTGTGTGTGTGTGTGTGTTTTGAGACAGGGTTTCTCTGTATAGCCCTGGCTGTCCTGGAACTCACTTTATAGACCAGACTGGCCTTGAACTCTGAAATCTGCCTGCCCCTGCCTCCCAAGTGCTGGGATTAAAGGCATGTACCACCATGCCCGGCTTATTCCTTTTCTCTTTAAAGGTCTCTATTTGGTTGTATTTCTTATATTTCATTAAGCAATTTATTTATTTCCCCTTTAGAGAACTCTATCATCTTCATAAGACTAGATTTATGGTCAAAGTATTGTTCGTCATGTATGTTAGGATATTCAAGGCTTTCTGCAGTGGGAGGGCAGGTTTCTGATGATGCTATACTGCAGCTGTTTTTGTTGATTGTATTCTTTTGCTTGCCTTTAGCTACCTGGTTATCTATGATGTTCCTGGACTGGTAGTCACTTTATGTATAGTATTGTTTGTCATGTATGTTAGGATAGTCAAGGCTTTCTGCAGTGGGAGGGCAGGTTTCTGATGATGCTATACTGCAGCTATTTTTGTTGATTGTATTCTTTTGCTTGCCTTTAGCTACATGGTTATCTATGATGTTCCTGGACTGGTAGTCACTTGATGTGCAGAAAGGAGATTTCAGGTAGAAGTATGGGATGGAAGATGGAACACAAAATGGACTGGGCAGACTTCAAGGCTGATAAGCTTGCTGGGAATGCACCAGGTCGTCTTCTATGTTTTTAACTGAGCATTAAACATAATTCAATTTTCTCTTATTTCTTAACATATCATTTACACTTCTATTTTTTATCAGTGATTTCACAAGTTTACAATTCAAATTTATACATAAGCTAAGTCCTATTTCATATTGTACTATACCAGTTGATGAACAGTGCATTTTATAATAAAAATTAACTTTTTATTCACTTATACATATTTAAGAGATCGCTGCTCTTCTAATTTTGAACAAAAAACTACTAGATTAGTTAAACCTAAAGCATATAAATATTCATATAATTTTGTTATTTCTTTTATTATTTTTCTTTTACTCATATATATTTATAATTCAAAATTTTTAATTTAATTTATTCCAAAGATTTTTAGCACAAAATTTCAGTTTGGGCTCTCTACACAACTTCTTTAAAAATATTTGTAATATCCTGTGATAAAGAACTGCAGGCAACTGATCACTGCTTAGTGAGGGAGAGTAAGCTGAGCCCAGGGAAGAATTTACTAGTTCGTTTTCTAATACAAAGTGCTTAGCCCTGTAACCATATACACACAAACAAAAAATAAACAGACTCAATAGATTGGTTTTGTACATTTAAATTGTTTGTATGTGTGTGTGAGGGTGTGTATGTGTGTGTGTGTGCATGCCTCTCTCTCTCTCTCTCTCTCTTTCTCTCTCTCTCTCTCTCTCTCTCTCTCTCTCTCTCTCTCTACATCTGCACTCGTGTGTGTGTGTGGTTGTATGTGTGTATGTGTGTGTGTGTGTGTGTGTGTGTGTGTGTGTGTGTGTGTGTATGTGTCAGTATGTTTGTGTATTTGTAACAATACTTGGAATAAGAAGTTCTCGATTTTAGGAAGAAAGGAGACCAAGGAGAGGACTTAGGAGGGGCTAGACATAGGAAAGGCTATGGGGAAGTTATGTGATCTTATTTTAATTAAAATGTATAAAAATAAGATAAATTTTAACACTAAAATGTCTTATCTTGTCACCTTATTTTACTTGTAGAACAGAGTTGATGTTTTACGTGAGAAATTCTATTTGTTTGATATATCTTTACTAAAGTTTTAGTTGTGTATGTACAACAGACACACACACACACACACACACACACACACATACACACACCACATAATGCATCCAATCTACAACCTGGTATCCCTCTTGTTGCATAGGTCTCAAGTTCAACCAGTTTTTGGATATCCAGTCCCAAACAATATAAGGCTCTATTCTTTCCATATGTATTCAATATATTATTTGAAGTTTTAGGAAGAACAATAAGACAACTAAAGGTGATCAAGGGGATAAAAATTGGGAAGGAAGAAGTCAAATTTGTTTTATTTGAAGATGATATGACAGTATATATAAGTGATCCCAGAAATTATACCAAAAAATCCTAGAGCTAATAAATACTTTCACCAATGTGTCTGGGTACAAGATTAACGAAAACAATCAGTAGCCCTCCTATACACAAATGGCAAACAAGCTGAGACCAATTTTTCAGAGAAACAAGACCTGCCATATTAGCTACAAACAATATAAAATATCTTGGGATAACGAACCAACCAAGTGGAAGATTTGTAGAACACAAACTTCAAGTCTTTGAAGAAAGAAATTGGATATCAGAAAATTGAAATATCTCCCATTCTCATGGATTGGTAGAATTAACATGGTAAAAATGGTCATTCTTCTTAAAGCAATGTAAAGATTCAATGCAATTCCCATCAAAATTCTAACATAATTCTTTGCAAATCTTTAGAGGACATTTTCAACTTCAAGTTTCAGCACTGTATGGCTTGCAGATACACTTATTGTGCTACTAAAGTGTTTCTTCATATACTATGCACAGTGGTCACTGGATTTCAAATGTAAAAGTCATTATTGGTAAAGGTTTTAGGAATTCAGACTAACTTCCTAACTGCCTGGTAATGAGTCTATGTGGGTATTTGTAGAATAAGGTTCCTTTCCTTCCTTCTTTCCTTCCTTCCTTCCTTCCTTCCTTCCTTCCTTCCTTCCTTCCTTCCTTCCTTCCTTCCTTCCTCTGTCACTCCTTCCTTTTCTTGTTCCTTCTTTCTTCCTCATACTGATGCTCTTTGAGTTGCCTGGTACTGTTGGATTTTATGATTAATTTTATAAAGTTGTTATATCTTATTAATGCAGAAATTTCTTTTGTTCTATCCTCCCCCATTCCCAACATTCAAAAATGTACACATATTCTAATTGCAACTTTTTCAGGTTATTACAGACATTGTGTTATTGTTCTGAATTTTCTCCTTTTCTTCTTGCATTTAAGTTCAGAAGCACCTACAAAGTCGTTGATTCATTGTGTGTGTCAGTTATTTTAAGACAAATATACTGTTTATTCATATCAATTTTATATTTATTACATTTTAATATTCTAGTGCAGATTAGCTATCCTGCCTATTGATTCATCTGCTCTTTACCAAATATTTTAATCTTTACATATGAACACACTGTTAATAACATGAGTGTTTTAGATTCTCTGGTAGTTCTAGTATGTGTTTCATGTATCTATCCCAATAATTATTATTTTCATTTTATAGAGTTTTTTGTTGTCTTTCAGGCCTAACCATTTTTCTAAAATTTTCAAACAACTTGTAAAGAAATATAGTAAATAATGATATTTTTTATGAAAATACTTTAATGTAGATAACTAAGGTTTTGACTCTGCTTAATGTTTTTTATGGCTATAATAAACCAAAGAATTCAATTTTTTCTTGTTTTCCTGACTATGGTTTTTCATAAAATGCTCCTTAGATATCACCTTTCAAGAAAACATTTTTATAAATTTAATATTTAATAAGTATTCAAGTTATGTAAATATGTAACAAATAGCATGAGAATTTGATATATGTGCAGTTATCAAAACATGGTTGCATTTCTATTATTGTCTCACTTTTCAAGCAAATTTTCCATACCTTTAATATACATTGCTGTAACTTTGTGTAAAGTGTGTGCTCTTCTAATATTTCCAAAGGACTGGTCTAACTATTGCCCATAGCCTTTTATTGTTGACTTTACTCACTTTTGAGATGGCAATCAAAACCTCAATTTCTTCCAAAATATTTCCTTAACTGTGTCAAGGATCACATTACTTTTGTTTGCTCTTACATTATGTATATATATAAGAGAACTTTTAAATTACTGGATTAATATATCTCCCCCAACAAACCGTAACATTTATAAATTAGAATTATGTTTGGTTTGATTACCCTAATATCTAGTATAAAATATTCACATGGCAAGATGTCAATATATTTTATAAAATAATATGAACTAAGTTCTTTAACATGTTTCTTCTCTAGATTAAATGGTTCTTCTCTCTCTCTCTCTCTCTCTCTCTCTCTCTCTCTCTCTCTCTCTCTCTCTCTCTCTCTCTCTTTCTCTCTCCTGAATGAACATTGAAGAGGCCTAAATCTAAATTCTCTTGGAATTCTCTTTGCTTCTTTCTTTGGACTAATCTTTTCAACATCTTACAAATTCTTTGAATTGTAAAATTGAATCTACTTTTTCAGCAGTTCACTGTTAAAGTTGTTTGGATACAAGAAGCTTCTCCTGTTTACATGTGTTTCTTCTACAACATCCAAATAAATGTTTAGGCAACTGATGTTAAGGATTACAAATGTATCTTCTTGTGATTACCATCACTGAATTGTTTACAGAAATGAACTTAGCTTAGGTATTCCACTATGAAGAATTAGTTTGTTAAATGGATTATATATATATATATATATATATATATATATATATATATATATATAATGATATGTTCAAATGTTCAATTTTGCCATGCATATATTATCACAAGGGAGAAACTGCTTTTGTGGAAAGCAAAGGTAGAATGTCACTGACAAGCAGGATAATTACAAAATGTATGCAGCTCTGTTTCTGATACCCCAGACCAAATAATCTAGCCTACTCCATAGTGCTGCAACAGAACACCAGCCACAGACCCTCACTTTACAAACCTGCCCCCAATACACTCTACCCCACCTGGCTTACATCTCTTGTTATTCTAACAGCCTCCTAACCTCCCTCTCTCTCCTCTTTGCTGTATCTCAGCTTCTAACTCCATCAAGCACCAGCTGCTAAAACACAGGCCATGCCTGCCAGAAAAAATAGGTAGGCTGGCAGCAGACTTTCTTCTCTATGTTCTCCCAGACCCACTCTCCCAGTCTCATCCCAAGTGTTGTAATAGAACACCAGCTGCACCCTGTCTTCTTGCCTGCCAGCAACTCCTACACCTTCAGCAAAGTAAACACTTTCAGTAAAGTGTCTGGATACAAAATTAAATTTAAAAAATCAGTAGCCCTCCTATTACGAATGACAAATGGAATGGGAAAGAAATCAGGGAAACAACAGCTTTCACAATAACCCCAAATAATATAAAATATCCAGAAGTAACTCTAACTAAGAAAGTGAAAAAACTTGTATGATTAAAAACTTCAAGTCTTTGAAGAAAAAAATTGAAGAAGAAATCAGAATGAAAAGATCTGTGCTCATGGACTGATAGGATTAACATAATAAAAATGGTCATCCTACCAAAAGCAATCTACAGATCCAATGAAATCCCCTCCAGAAGTCCAACACAATTCTTTACAGACACGGAGAATAAAATTATCAAACTTATATTGAAAAACATAAGACCCAGGATAACTAAAACAATCCTGAACAATAGAAGAACCTTTGGCAGTCACAATATTCCTGATTTCAAATTGTATTATATCAGTGGTTCTAAATCTTTCTAATGCTTAAACCCTTTAATACAATTCCTTATTTTCATTACTACTTCTTAACTATAACATTGCTTCTGTTATGAATCACAGTATAAATATTTATAGTTTCCAATGGTCTTAGAAGACCTTTGAAGTGGTAATAAACTACAGGTTGAGAAACACTGTCCTACAAAGCTATAGTAATAAAAACTGTGTGATAATGACTTAAAACAGTCTTATTGATCAGTTGAATCTGAAGGAAGACCTAGACATAAATCCACACACATATGAATGCCTGATTTTTTATTTCAAAAAGTCCAGAAATGCACACTGAAAAAAAGACAAAATCTTCAACAAATGGTGATTGTCTAACTGGAAGTCTGCATATAAAAGAACACAAATCAATTCACATTTCTCTCCCTACACAAAACACATGTCCAAGTGGATTAAAGACATTAACAAACAGCCAGATGCACTGAACCTTAAGGGAAACACACTTGAATGTACTGGGACAGGAGAAGAATTTCTGAATAGAACACTAATAGCATAGACACTAAGATCAACAATTAATAAACAGGTCTTCATGAAATTAGTGAGGTTTTGTAAAGCAAAGGACACTCCCAATCAGACAAAGCAGGAGCCTACAGAATGAGAAAAGATACTTATCCAATTCACACTCAATAGAAGACTAATATAAAAAATATATAAATAACTTGAGAAACTAGGTATCAAAAATGATACAAGTTAAAAATGGTGTACAGATATAAACAGCTAATTCTCAATAGAGGATTCTTTATTGACCAAGAAACACTTAAATGTTCAACATCCTTCACCACCAGGAAAAGGCAAAGCAAAATACCTTTGAGGTTCTACCATTTTATTATTATTCTTTAATTCTTTTGTACAGTCCAGTCATCATCCTCCTCCCAGTCCATCCCCAGACTGCTCCCCATCCCATACCTCCTCACTCCAGTCTCTAAGAGGATGTCTCTATCCACCACCCCCACCCCACCTGGCCTCCCCACTCCCTGGAGCCTCAAGTCTCTCAAGGGTTAGGTTCATCTTTTCTCACTGAGGCTAGACCAGACAGTCCTCTGCTGTATATGTATTGGGGGACCTCATATCAGTTAGTGTGTGCTGCCTGGTTGGTGGCTGAGTGTCTGAGAGATCTCAGGGGTCCAGGTCAGTTGAGACTGCTGGTCTTCCCATGGGGTCATCAGCTTTTTCCAGCTTTGTCCCAATTCAACCACGGAGGTGCACGGTTTGTTGGGTGCTATCTTCATCTGACTCTTTCAGCTGCTTGTTGGCCCTCTCTGAGGGCAGTCATGATAGGCTCCTGTTTGTAAGCATATCACAGTATCAGTAATACTGTCAGGCCTTGGAGGGCTGCCCCCCCCGACCTGGATCACAATTTGAGCCTGTCATTGGATTTCCTTTCTCTCATGTCCCTCTCCATTATTGTTCCTGCTGTTCCTTCAGACAGGAACAATTCTTGGGTCAGAGACTTTGACTGTGGGATGGCAAGCCATTTATACCTGCCAGAATAGTTAAAATAAAAACCACCAGTGATACTTCATGCTGGCAAGAATGTGGAACAAGGGAAACAATCCTACATTTCAGGTAAGAGTGCAAGCTTAAGCAGCTACTATGAAAATCAGTATGGTGATTCCTCAGAGAATTATAAATCACTCTATTTCAATACCCAGCTATACCTCCCTTGGGCATATACATAAAGTACACTATGTTCTACCTAAAGAATACTCTATGCTGTTCGTAGAAACTTTATTCATAATAGCCAGGAACTGGAGACAACTTAGATGTCCATAAAACAAAAATGGATACAGAAAATATATTACATTTATACATGAAGTGTTACTCAGCTGTTAAAAAAATTACATTGTGAAATTTGTAGACAAATGGGTAAATCTAGGATAAATCATGCTGAGTCATGTAACTAAAACCCAGAAAGACAAATACAGTATGTATTCTGTTATGAGTAAATATTAGCTATTGAGTAAATGATAACCAATCCACAATCTGTAGGACTTAGAAAAGTTAGGAAAAAGGAGGGGGTCTAGGGGTGATGCATAGATTTCCCTGGGATGTGAAAATAGAACACATTTTACAGGCAGACTGGGGCTAAATAGCAGACAAGTGGGGTGCAAGGAGAAAGTGTGGGAAGACACTACTGAAGTTGGAGACCCAAGAAAATCCCCCAAACAACTCAGGCTGTTTCTATTACAAAGTATGTTTGCTCCAAATTGACAGCAGGGCCTCTTGGCTGAGTACAATACTCATACAAGTCATTGAGCATGGAGAAGATTAGCTACTGTCTACATGGAGCCTACACCCATACTTTCTACTCTCCTAGGGGTGGGTAGGTATTCTGCATGTTATAGAATGAGAAATGTGAACACCACCCAGCCACAAAGCCTTTGACCTAAAATCTGTCTTGCCTACAAAATATACTAGGACAAGTGTAAGACAGATCTTGTGGTACTCACCAAACAGCGCCTGATTTGTCTTAAGAGTCATGCCATGAGAAGGAACTCAGCATCATTAATTTTTCTAATGGTGAGCCTAATTAGAAAGTTTCCAACCAATACCTCTACACAAAAATGTCAGGGAATCCAGGAGAAGAGGGGGGAGAAAGATTTTAAGGCAGAAGGGATGGAGGACACCAGGAGAACAAGCTACTCTGAAACAACTAAGGCAAGCACTTATGGGCTCATAGAGATTGAAGCAGCAAAAAAATGGGGCCCACGTGGTCCTACAACAGGGCCTGTGCATATATATTATAGTATTTAGCAGAGTAGTTTTATGGAACTCCTGATTGTGAGAACAAGTGGATCTCTGAAAGTTATTCTTCCTCTTGGTATGCTTTTCCTCCTGTTGGGTGGCCATGTCCAACTTCAGTAAGATAGTTGTTCGTAGCTCTTCTCATATCTCTTTTAGTCATGTTTGGTTGTTAACACTTAGAAGCTTGTTCTTTTCTAATGTAAGATGGAAATCAAGTGAATTCTGATGGGTAAGGTGGTGTGATGTACCTGGGAGGAATAGAATGAGGAGAAACTATAATCAGGAAATATATGAAAAAATAATATATTTTCAATAAAAAGAATATCTATATATAGAGAGATGTGTGTATATATATATATATATATATATATATATATATATATAGAGAGAGAGAGAGAGAGAGAGATGGAAGATAGTTAATAAATAACAAAAAGATAGTCTAAAATGAACAAAGAACATAACAAGCAGTCAGAGGGATAAAGATATATGCAGAATAAATTCATGGATTAGAACAGGGATAAGATATTAACTTATCCTTAAAGTGTAGTAATTCAAAGTTTTCTATACAGTTAGTACTAAAAATTTGAAAATCAACATTCTCATATTAATAATGAAATCCTGACTCAATTGTAGAATCAAATATGCAGCTATTAAAAGTATACCATGTGTCATTATGGAACTAAAATTTAAGGGATGAACATCATGACAAGTGATTCAGTGCCCTATATATAAACTAAATTAGAAAAAAATACTCTTTAATGCTACCTGGCATACCTGACATATACACTTTATTTTGCATTTTATACACTGTGATAAGTGATAGATACTTTTGACACTCTTGCTGCACACATTAGTTTTAGCAGCTCAACTGTTGAAGTTATTTTATAGCCTAGGGATCTTTAATTTCACCATGTTCATTCTCTCCCTAAGTATTCTTTAACAAGTTTAATGAAACACATTTTTAATTAGCAATGCACGAATGAATAAATGTAAACAGAGCTATGCCCCATGAACAACCCTTGTAAAGAGTCTACAAGCCTACAAATAAAACTATAAACTTTTACATGGAATATAGGTACTAGTAATAAATAAGTATCAGATAGTAAAACTATTTTTAAAAAATTAAAATGAAATGATTTATTTTAAAGTGATTTCTAAAGTTCAAAATTTTAGATACTTCTGTTTCTATTTTGAAGATACTTTTAAATTAAAATATATCATTTTCCCTTTTATTTTCGTTCCTCCAAACCCTCCCATATTGACCTAATCCCTTCTTGTTCTTAAATTCTGGGCATCTCACTTCTTTTTCTACAACACATACATATATTGTACATACTCCTAAATACATAAATGTAACTATTTCAGTATGTATAATGTTAATACACTTTTAAATACTCCTAAATACATAAATTTATACATTTCACTATGTATAATGTTACCATTTCTATATGATTTGGGGGCTGACTATTTGATATAAGATAGCTATGAACTGACAGTTCTACAAATTTTAGGGAATAAGCATCCATATCAATGTCAACAAAGGGCTATCGAAACTAGGACAACATACATGCTAAAATGAATTGGGGGAATCTTTTGGGTTTCTAACCCTATACAAAGTATGACAGGTACTCAAGGAATTATGAGAGGGAGAGGGAGAGAGAGCAGCTCCTATTTGTAAATCAATTTTAATTTTTTATTTGAGAGACTTTAATTTTAATCATTTTTTATTTGAGAGAAAAGTTTCTTGTTTTTTGTTTTGTTTGGATTTTTTGTTTTTTGTTTTGTTTGTTTTTTTGAGACAGGCGTTCCCTGTGTAGTCCTGGCTGTCCTGGAACCAACTCTGTAGACCAGGCTGGCTCTGAACTCAGAAATCCACCTGCCTCGGGCGCCCAAGTGCTGAGATTAAAGGCATGTGCCACCACTGCCTGGTGAAAAGTTATTTTTTAAGCTTGTGAACATATATAAAACCCAAATCTTAGTGGACTACTATAAAAAGAAATACTAACAAAAAAAATCTGGTTTCTGAAATAAGTTAAAAATGTTAAGCAAATTATAGAATGAATTTTACCTGGTATTTTGTTAGCAAAACACAAG
The DNA here is from genome assembly GCF_900095145.1 of Mus pahari. Classification (NCBI taxonomy): domain Eukaryota; kingdom Metazoa; phylum Chordata; class Mammalia; order Rodentia; family Muridae; genus Mus; species Mus pahari. The sequence continues at coordinate 111,895,566 of NC_034613.1, forward strand.
AAACAATCAAGTTATAGCTTAAAGTCATCATCTTGGGACTAATATTTTTTATTTATATGATTTATAAAAATTGCCTTTCATATAAGAGTAGTTTTCTTGTAAAATATTTAGCATCTTTTACATTATAATTGAAAAATAAATTTTACATATATTTAAAGTACAGAGTATGATGGTTTTATACATGTATTTAACAGCACCAAGAATAACAACAAATCTCAGGAAAATTACAGTAAATATAGTGGTACTTCCCAAAAGCTAGGGGCAAAAATACAGTACAAATTTTCAGCTCTGTTAATATCTGTGTATTTATTTTATTTTCTACTAGTCTCAGTTTTTCATTTTCTGTAGTAAAGATAGGGGAATATTTTCTATAAGTTTCAATAGGAGATATTACCCCATTTGTCCAATCATATTACCATATTAGTTCTTTAATATCTAGATTTATAACAGAGGTTTCAAGTATAGAAGTTAGTCTCAGTGATCCATGCCATTACATGTTGCTGTGGCTGCCCTCTTTTCTCCAACTCCTAGCAAGTAAAAATCTCATCTACATCTGTGTTGCTTATCTAGTCTAGAATCTTAAAGAGAATCGTACAATATGAAAACTTTTAGTTACGTTGTTTTTTTAGCCTAAGATATTCAAGAGTCATTTATGCTATTACATGTATCTACAATTCATTTTGATTGTTGCGTGAAACACAGATTGACATATTGCTCCTTCTAGTTGCTAAAACCAGTTGAATTTTTTCCTGCCTGTTGTTATTGCAAATAAAGCTGCAATAAACAGTAGCATTCAGAGTGTTTTGTGCTAACATGTTTGTTAAATCCATGAATAAGATTGCTGGAACTTACAATAATGTTTTGAGATTTAGCCAAAGTGTTTTCCCAAGTGGTTGTACTACTTTGCACTCCTACCATCATGAAAGAGTTTCACTTTAGCTATCCTCAATTGCTTTATCAGCTTTTATTCTATCCATCCTAATGAAGCTGTAGTGTTACCTCACCACAGTTTCCCTTTAGATTTCCCTAATAGACAATGTAGTTCATACTAGATTTTATGTTCATTTGTTACTCATATAATTTCTCACAAGAAATGTACATTAAGATCTCTGCAAATTTGATTAATATTCATGTTTTATAGGCATAAGAATTTTTTTGATATTTGTTAACAAATCATGATTTTTATATTCATAAGTCAACTGTATTATTTCAACATGCATATGTCACAAAACGGTAAGATTTCTTGCAGTCTGGATGGAAGTGCATTTTGAAGGAAGATCTTCAAAAAAAAAACCTTTCCCAGGTGATTTGCTTGACTTTTTTAATATTGATAAAATTCAGAACATCAGTTTTAATTTGATACTAATAAATCTTGTTTCAGCATCTCATGTATGTATACAATGCCATTTGTATACTCTCTCCATTACTTTTCTGATCTTTACTGAAGATAATATGAACATTTTGCTTATTGCTGCAAACTCTTCCATCTCTTGTTCTCAGCATATTTTAGAACCATAAGTTCCACAAAAGAGGCTTCTTTCATAAGAGGCTTGTCTGAATATTTCTTAGAATAGTATATGTCTATATGTATCAATGTAAATATTTATCATAAATCTGTGCTGCATTCAAACTTTGTCAGAAAAGCCTCTTTTTATGCATAGATTTATAACTGTTCCCAAGTGTTTAGAATAAACATCTATAAGTGTTCATCTGGTGATGGGATATCTATATTACCTGTCCATATACAAGGCTCAGGGAACATCAGTGGAAGAGGGGACTAAAAGAATACAAATGTTAGAAGATATGGAAGAATGCTGTGAAATCCTAAATACTGGACATGACATAGTTGAATACATGGACTCACAACAGTTATAGTTATCTGAATGTGACCTGCACAAATCAATCCAGATAAAAATTCTATCACAGATGAGGAATGGCATCTGGCTAATTTACAACTAACTATGAGTTATTGGTAATTGATAGCTGGGTCATTTCTTTAGGGGTTATGGCCATTGTTAATTTTCCTATGCCTACACCCATATGCATATGGACAAAACCAATTTTATTCAGTGTAATATAAATTAAAAATAAACAAAAATTAAAAGAAAACCAAAATTCGAAAGAAGATCTGTTGGGAAACAGGGGGAAAGATAGAGTGAGTTAGTGAGAGTTGGCTATGATCAAGATACATTGAAGGTGTATATGAAATTTCCAAATAATAAAAATAAATTAATTATTAATTATAAATATTACAAAGCATTTTTATGCTATGTCCTCCACCATGGGCTTTTGACAAAGTTTACAGTACTTGTTACTCAGGCTTAAGACTGCTTTTTAGCCCCATAAGAATAGCGCCACTGTCCCACAAATTAGTACATTTTGACTGGCTGATTCATCATGTTGTTCACAAACCAGTAAAGCTATGGATGCCTTTCTCAACCATGACCCTAATCAGGATCTTCTGTGACTATGAAAGGTAGCTATGGAGAGAGCTTCCAATTTGTTTCCAGCTTTATTTTATCTTTAGAATATAAGCATGGTATGCATAGCCACTAGCAATAGAGACTTACCATTCAATTCTGTGGGTGACCAAGTAAAATTGCAAAAGTCTATATTATTTGGTTGCCTCTGGAGATGTGATCACTAATGCAACAGGAGCTATACTATTCCTGACACAGGGTTGTTTGGTTGGTTGGTTTTTGTCTGTTTGATTGGTTGGTTTGGTTTGGTTGGTTTTTTAATAACCTCCATTACTTTCAGAAAGAGTTTGTTTTTCCCTCGAGGGTATTTTTTATCCTGTTTCATAAATTATTTATTTAAATTTACTTAGAAAAGGATCATTTCCATATTCCTTTAATATACACACTTGGATTTACTTTATACTGTTCACCATATGTGTTCTCTAACCCTACCTCTTCACAGCTTAAACATTTCTGAGCTTAGCATCCTACCTCTTCACTTTCCATTACTTTCACTCTACTACCCCATTTTGTCACTTCCTTAATGCATCACTACCCAGTGGTGCCTTTCTACTTTCTTGGCTCCTAGAGGGTATACCATGTAGAACAAACAGAATTACAGATTCAAAGTCAGAATCCACATATGAGAGCAAATATGTGGTATTTTCTCTGTCTGGGTTATCTTCTTTACATAATTTTTCCAGCTCTATTCATTTATGCTCAAATTTTATGAGTTCAGTTTTCTTTAAAGTCTACTAAAATTTCATTTTATATATGCATTGATATATTTATATATGCATATATATTTCATTATATATATATATATATATATATGTATATATATATATATATATATATAGGTCATTGAGAATAAATGAGATAGTAATATATTTATAGTCTTTGAGTGCTTTCTATATTAATTTCTGCAGTGGTTGAATCAGGTGGAACTTACAAGAATAGTAAATATTGATTCTTCGTTCCAATGGGATCATCAGAATTTGTAGCCATTTAGTTTACTGTAGCTATTCATTCTGAATGATTTATAGGAAATTTCAATTTTTTTCATTTGTATTTCTCAGGCAACTAATGATATTGACCATTTTTTAAAGTGTATACCAGACTTTAGTAGCTATCCTTTTAAAATTCTGTATTCAGAAATATGGACATTGTTTGATTAGGGATTTTTTCTATTTTTGAGATTTCATATATAAGCTGGAAAATATTCTTCTCATAATATGTAGTAAGCTCCCTCAATCAGTTGACTGTTTTCTTTGCTGTAACACAATTTTTTTTTAATTTTATAAGGTCTCAGTTGCATATTATTAGCCTAATATCCTTCATAGTCTTATTAGAAAATCATTACCTATATCAATACGATGTTTGGAATCTTCTATTTTCTAGTAGCTTCAGAGTATAGCATCTTATGTTGGGAAATGTGATCTACTGGAGATTACTTTCATATGGGCAGAGAGATAAATGTCTTATATTTTAGGGAGTATGGATATCCAGTTCTCCCACAACACTTTGTTGAAGATGTTATCTTTTGTACAGTACAAAGTTTTGGCATTGTCAAAAACGTGTGGCTGTGATTAATTGAGCTTAAATCTGAGGCCTCTATTATATTCAACTATTCTATTGATCTTCAATAGTGAAAATTATTTTATTTCTATCCCTCAATTATATAGCTTGAAATCTGATAGGTAATGCATCTAGCATTTTTATTAGATATTTTCTTTATTTACATTTCAAATGTTATCCCCATTCTTGGTTTCTCCTCTGAAAATCCCCTATCCCCTCCTCACTCCCCCAGATTCCCAACCCTCCCACTCCCATTCCTGGTCCATGCATTCCCCTATACTGGGACATAGAACCTTCATAGGACCTAAAGCCTCTCCTTCCATTGATGACTGACTAGGACATCCTCTGCTACATATAGTGCTACAGACTCAAGTTACACCATGTTTTTTTGTTTGGTTGGTTGGGTTTTGTTTGTTTGTTTGTTTTTGTATTGGTGGTTTAGTTCCAAGGAGCTCCGGCGGTACTGGTTAGTTCATACTGATGTTCCTCTTATGGGGCTTCAAACCCCTTCCGCTCCTTGGGTACATTGTCTAGCTCCTTCATTGGGGACCTTGTACTCCATCCAATGGATGATTGTGAGCAGCCACTTATGTATTTGCCAGGTACTGACTGAGTCTCTCAGGAGACAGCTATATCAGTATCCTCTCAGCAAGCACTTGCTGGCATCTGCCTTGTGTCTGGGTTTGGTAGTTGTTTATGGGATGGATTCCCAAGTGGGGCAGTCTCTAGATGGTCAATCTTTCCAACTCTGTTCCAAATTTTGACTCTGTAACTCTTTCCATGGGTATTTTGTTCCCCCTTCTAAGAAGGATTCTGAGCTTCTGGGCTAATATCTGCTTATCAGTGAGTGCATCCCATGTGTGTTCTTTTATGATTGGGGTAGCTAAAGATGATATCCTCCTGATTCTTCCATTTGTGTGTTGGCACTCCTCGGAAACATGATCTCTGCCAAAGGAATTTGAATGTGCAGTGCTGTGGCACAGGATTATTTCCAGACAAGACAGAAATTGGAAGGATCCTCTAATTATTTCTTTCTGATGCACCATATATCTTTTTAGTTTTTGAAATAATAATTTGATTACAATTCCTTTTTTATATTTCTTTTTTAAAATTCTTTCTTTATTGGATATTTTCTTTATTTACATTTCAAATGTTATCTCTTTTCCTGGTTTCCCCTCTGAAAAATACTGTCCCCCATTCCCTCCTCCTTCTGCTCTGCTCACCAACTCCCTTACTCCCACTTCCTGACCCTGCCATTCCCCTGTACTGGGGCATATGATTTTCACGAGAAAAAGGGCCTCTCCTCCCATTGATGGCTGACTAAGTCATCCTCTGCTACATATGCAACTAGAGACACAGTTCTGGGGTCTACTGGTTAGTTCATATTGTTGATCTTCCTATAGGGTTGCAGACCCCTTTAGCTCCTTGGGTACTTTCTCTAGCTCCTTCATTAGGTAGGCCAACAATTCTTATTTCCAATTTCAACCTCCAAATCTTGCCATATACCCCTCTCCCTTCAAATTCATGGACTCTTAAAAAATATTGTTACTGAAGTATATGTATATACAGTTTAAGTATGACCCATTCATTTCATATAGTATTATTTGTATATATGTTTTAAGAGTTGCTGGCGTGTTTACTTGCATCTATTAGAAATTCTGGAGAATCTTTATAATAGTTTCTTACTTGAATTCTATGTTTTTTGTTTTTTGTTTTACTTTTGACCATTATTCTCATTAGGAATACTTATTATGGAATTGGCAACATCTAGGGAAGACAAGTTTTTCTACATTTTTGTATTGTTTTAATTTTCCTGAAACCTTGGAAATAGAGTTGTTTATTGCATATTTTGACATACATGTTTAGCCTGCTTTTAGGTTTGGTGGGGAAGTAGAATGCTAAGTTTGCTTATTTGGTGAATATACCGAAGAGATGTAATTGAAGAGAGTGTTTCTCCTCCCAGCTTCATCTAGGCCACTAAACTGAATTCAAGGTCTGGCTAGAAAACTGGAAAGCTTCAGGATAGTTGCTACATCCACTCTAGTAGTGACCCGCATGACAGGCCTACAAACCTGGACGTAGTCCCGAGGTGAAAAGTTCATGGAAACTTAGTCTCCTGGAACTGTGGCATCCTGTAATAATGAATACTCCAAATCTGTCCTTGTTTAGGCAGTAAACGGATCTGTGTGTTTTCCCTCAATATTGCTTTATTATACTTCTAAGGATTGTTTTTAACATATAGCTAAGTTAGATTTTTCACCAGTCCTAGGCAGTCCTTGAGCCAACCCTGGGCATGGATAGCTGAGTCACTGCCCTACACAGGAATTTACAATTATCTAGGAAGAAATAAGGTTGTGGTTTAAGAAAGAACTAGAGTAAATACTTAGGACTATAGATAGCTGAGTTACACCCATACACAGGAATTTACAATGGCCTAGGGGGAAGGTGGACTATTCAATAAACTAGAATTGGAACTATGGCAAAGGCTTGAAGCACTTGCCCCTGGCTTCTAAGATTAAGCTGACCTTAGGTAGGGCTGCTTTTGATCCCATTGTTAGCATTGATTTTATTCCAGTTGGTTCCTGTTAGCTTTTAAATACGAGCATTGCTCTGTTCTGTTGTAAAAGTAATTTTGCATCAGATAACTTCAATGTACCTTGAATGGCCTTAATGTATCATTTAATTTCTTTGTTTCCTGTAACATAAAAGACTGATGCTCACTTTGACAATAATTCCTTCAGATACACACTCTTTCTGTGTCCATGTCTGTTTGTCACCCTTTTCATTGCCAACTCCTTGCCCACCTGTAACCAGAACCCCTGATTTCTTCTGCAGATTGAGGGAATCCTAGTGAGACTTGTCCGCAGCAGATAGTCATAATGTAGAGAGAAGTGAAATGGCAGAGCAGAAGATGGGCAAATCATTCTTATTGACAGTTGCTAGAGTCATGGAAAATTTTCTGGGTTAAAGTCAGCAACTTATTTTTTAATCATAGGCTTGAATTTTATCTAGTTATTTGTGCTTTTTAACACATATTCTATACCATTCATATTTATTGTGGTTATTGATGTTATTTAATTATACTTCAGCGGTTTAGTTTTCTGTATGTGCTTCCTGTATTCATTTTGTTGTCCTTTTTATTTTTCTAAATATAGTAGTATTTCTCTCATTTAATTTAATAAATATATTTATTAAATATTAATTCCTTGTCATAAAACGCTTCCATAATTGTAGTGCATTTTACTTTTAGTTATTAATGATCCACTTTAAAACAATACTTTAATGTTTCTTTTAAATATAACCTTAAATTAACTATTTGCAAATCTTCCTTGCTCAATATTACTGCCATATAGAATATTTATATACATGTATAATTATAATACTTGGCAATTATTGTGCCTTGGTTAAAACTCAAAGCAATATTAAGGAGGGAAAGTGATTGATATGATGGTGGCTTGAATGCAAAGATGTCCTCTCTACACTCATGTATTTGAACACTCACCCCATTTTTATCACTGTTTGTGAAGGTTATGGAACAATTAGTTGCTAGTACCTTGCTGAAAGAAGTACATAGAAGTGAGTGGACTTCATGACTTTGAAGTATCATCCCCTCCCTGTGTTTATTCTTTGCTTCTTATGTGAGGATGGAAATGTAACCAACTATTTTCTATCGTTTGCCAGCATACTCTCCATAACTGTCCCTATGCCTCCCCCACTATGATATATTCTATTACTCTAGAACCAGAAGGCAAATAAAAACCCCTTTCTTACTCAAGTTGCGTTTTAATCATGTTATTTTATCATAGAAACAGAAAAGTAGAGAGTACAGTATATATTTATTTTCTTTGACTTTCAGCTATACCCCATATTTTGTTTTACTAATTTGACTTTTATAGTATGAAATTTCAGTACTATATCCTTTCTTGTTGTAAAGGGTTTACTATTATTTATTATATAGTAGACTTATAGACAATATATTAGATTACTTTTTGGTTTTTAGTCTTTATATCTCTAACTATGGCTTATTTTCTTATATGTTCCTTTTTTGTTTGAAGTTTCTGAATGTCATGGATATGTGGTTTAGTGTTTGTTTAGTTAAAAATAGCCTCAATTGGTTGTGGGAGCTGTGAGTTACTGTGCATAAATGGTCAAGTTCAAGAATCACACCACACACAACCATTTCTACAAATGGCACAGAAATGGCATTAAGAAACGCCACTCACAAAGATAAATATAAATATCCCCACTTTCTTTGTCTCTCTGTCTCTGTCTCCCTCTGTGTCTCTGTCTCTGTCTCTGTCTCTGTCTCTCTCTCTCTCTCTCTCTCTCTCTCTCTCTCTCTCTCATGTCATTTTATTTATTTACATTCCAAAAGTTGCCCACCTTCCAGGTACTCCCTTCCCTAGTTCTCCTAATCTCCCCTAATCCCGCCTCTGAGAGGGTCCTTTCTTATCCTGCTAACCTCCACCTCAACCCCCCACCTCACCCCCATCAGCATCCCTCTTCCGAGGGGGTATGAGTTTCCATACGATTCAGCAAAAACAGTTCTTTATCAAGTTTATTATGTTTTCATTTACAATATTGCCATTTGATCCATTGTTGGTAGCTTCTATTTATGAGTATATATTGCAGATTATATTTTCTATTAAAAGTTATATCCTTACATTTAAGCTTTTCCATTTGTGGTATGCATCATAGACAATCTCTGTCTTGCAAATTACTTTTGCCTTTAATTTTTATACAAGGGGAGATATGGAGAAGGGTGCTTATCTCCATTTCACTATTTTTGTTGCTGTTTGGTTATGGTCAAAATTAGTTAGAAACTCTTTTCATGGGTTTCTTGGATAGTATACTTAATATTTCTTTACTGATATAATTTGAAACTCAGGACTTTATTCTGATCTTCTTTACTGTCATTTGTTTGTATTTATTTCCATAGTTATGATCTAATTTCAATTCTCTCCTATGGATGTCAGTGGTATTTGCTTTCTCACCATAAATGTTATTGTTTGTTAGAGAATGAGAAGAATAATATAGGTAAATTTTCTTATTTTTCCTATAATGACTATTGCTGTTACTCTTTATTTAGATAACATTTTGGAAAATTGTAGACTTTCCCAATCTTTTTTGGTGATGAGTGGAATATATTAAGATCAAAAGGCTTAGTGTAGACTTTTTTTATGTACATAACCTCAAGGAACTTCAGCAAGTCTCAGAATGTACAATTTAAAATCACCATTTATGTGATAACAATATTAGCTTACTTCTTATTTACGGTTGCTCAATCTAATATTCTGGTTATTGTGTATGCCAGTAAGCATCAATCACAATTTAGTACCTCGTTGCTTGAATTTCTATGTAAGTTTTAAGGTTGTGATTCAGTTGTTAGTAATATCTAGAATTGACACTTCTATCTCTTGATATTTCTACCTCTTAACATAAGAATATTTCTCTTAACATAACAGCAGTATCAAAAGACAATAATCCCTACCACTATAAATACATTTTCTGAAGTATGTTTTCTTATTTTATTAAAAAAGAAACTTGATGCAATAGGCATCATGGAAAACCCAAAACAAACCACTTTACTAATTTTTATCTAAATATACTTTATTAGCCATATATTTCATGCTAGTTACAAACTAAAACCAAAACCTTTTCACCTTTTTGTTTGACAGAATTGGATAAGAAAGAAGATGAGGAACATATGCTAAAAAGTATATATGTATATGAATATATATATATATATATATATATATATATATATATATATATATATATATATATATATATATATATATATATATATATATATATATATATATGGATTTGTTAAAGAATAAATTTAAAAATTACTAGTTCTTCAAAATGATTTTCAGAGTAATGAAATTATACTAAAAAATGTTTAGAACTAAAACTTTCTGCTTCAATTAAAGAAGTCTCTAGCTGCATATGTAGCAAAAGATGGCCTAGTTGGCCACCAATCGGAGGAGAGGACCTTGGTCTTGCAAACTTTATATGCCCCAGAACAGGGGAATGCCAGGGTCAAGAAGTGGGAGTAGGTGGGTAGGGAGCAGGGTGGGGGGAGGGCATAGGGGACATTTGGGATAGCATTTGAAATGTAAATGAAGAAAATATCTAATAAAAAATTTAAAAAATCAAAGGAGCCATTTTACTATGACAATATTGTATGTGCCTAGGTAAATCATTTGTATGCAACTCAAAATCCTCCAAAAGTTATAAATTCTATGATTTTCATACAATTACTTCCTCATCCATGATTACAGAGAGGCACAATAAGAGTGTTGGATAAACATGTTATAATGGGTACTTGTAATAAAGCCAGAAAGTTTATTTTGGTATTAAAAATAGGGTATGTACTGAAATGTTCATACAATGATTTATTTTATTGTGTACAACTACTATGTATGAAGAAAAATAAATAATTGCAAAAATTAATTGAAAACAAGATGCAGAAAAGAAAAAAGTATTCTTCATTTAAAAATATATTAATTATATTGCAGATTATAAGAAAATGACTCAAAATGTTATATTCCTTATGTGTAGCATTTTAATCTATCAAATCACATGCAATAAATATATTAACACACTTGATAATGATCATTAATAAACAAACATTTACACATTTTGAACATGAATACTCACCACTTCATAAAAAAAAAAAAAAAACATTAAAACTCTTTGGTTATAGAGCCTTGTTACCAACAGTAAATTATTCATTTTGTCTGATTAAAGAAAAATCTGCTATTATGAGCATAAAAGATGTAGTAATATAAAAAATATAGTACGTTTCTGGACTAATGTCTTTGAAGTCTAGGAATCTTTGTTAAATACTAGGTCATAGTGTCCAAATTCACAGTTTCTAACTATTTCATACAAGCATAGATTAGTTAAAGAAGCTTATATCCCAAGGACATACAAAATCAGTTCTGTTCACAATCCTGAAAACCTCAAACATCCATGTTAGTTTACAGTAAAAAGCAATTTTAGGACGAATAGTTTTTTTTTTTTTTCTGTGAGAGCACATTTACTCTCCACGGCTACTTTCTATAGAGCTAGAAATATAAGATGACCCAAAAAATTTTTGATCACTTTACCCAGAAAGGGAGATACAGGCAGGGAGAGATAGAGATGGAGATGGAGACAGAGACACAGACACAGAAAGACAAAGCCTTCTCATGTTGTTACTTTCTTACTGAGACCTCCTGACAAGAATCTATGGGAATCTTTTAGGAGCAAAGAGACATTCCTGCCAACATTTAGAAGAAAAACAAAATCTTTCCCTCCTAGAATTTCAAAGAATTGACTGTTAGTCAGTATGTTTGGGAAGAAACTGAGCTAAAATAAGATTTGTAATCTTGCCTCACATTTCGATTTTACACTGGTGAGAGCCATATCAGAGAACCTACTCTTTTCTGAGTTTTTGAACTTTTTGCCATAGAAATGAATATAAGCATACAAGATGTAAGTAGGACAGTTCAACAATTGTCAGTTTTCAAATTCTTATCATTCTAATTCCTTGATATTCTCTCTTCTGATCAATCTGCCATTTTCCCTTTTTACTGTATTCACAGCCATTTCTAAATCTGTTATTTGTAACCTTTCTCACTCTTCATTTTTAAGACAATTTTTTTGTAGACACCTTCAATACTCCAAGATGCAAGGTATCTGATTCTTCTCTCCCCCTCTTAAGAGCTGAACTGTTTTTGTTGTTCATATTGATGTAAGTGTACAATATAAAAAAAGTAGAAATTCACAGCTTCTTCCCAATATTCAACAGAAGTGTAAGACACTACTGATAAAGTCTTTATGCAACTAAAAATGATTTTTCTAAAACATTGATTCTGTTATGTTGTGCCCTATTTGAATACTTATAGGATAAAAATCTAATTCTCTTAGTGTGATTCTCAAAGCTCAATGAAGTAAGAACCACTTATACTCATCTCAGGAGTCTTGTTCCTCTCCTCCTCTCTTCCTTCTCTCTAACTAGCCTAGACATTTCCAGTCAAATTATAAATTCTATCTTGATTGGAAGAGCTCTGCTTTTGAAAAGTGTAACACTTATAACTTTATATTCTTATCACCTAAGATCCATGAAAACAGGTATTATTTTTATAATATTTTCCTGTTTGATTATATTTTATTTTCTATAACCAACAAATAATCTGAGTATTATGATAATTTCTATCCTAAAGCCTAACACAATATACTTATTAGTCTATTAGTAAAAAACAAACAAACAAACAAATCTTGTCAAGTCTACAGTTTTTCATTGATTGATTGTTTGAATGCCTTGCTGTGAACTTTCCATTTTGCCTATTAGTGAGAGTTAATATTTAGTTTCTAATCACTCACCTTATACAAAGTATATTAAAATTGAAATTTCAAGGAGCAATTATTAGTAATATTTATTGTGAACAGCATTTGAGGCATAATATAGAAACTTACCTACTAAAGTGTAAACTTCCTAAAAGATATGATGGTGACAACAATGAGGTCTCCTAGTAATGGGTGATATTTAATCTAATTTGACCATCTCCTGTTACCATATGAGGCATCCTGTAGTAAGACTGGATAGCATTCAATTTACTTGTTGGCAAAGTGTGTCTTAACGTATTCCCCAAACACCCATGATGTTTCTAAGATAATAGTTTGTTCTCTGCAAACTTACAACAGGGCCCTGTTTCCTATGAAAACATCCATATACCTCATTGTACATGAGAAAGTCCAGCTGATGTCTACATGGAGCCTTCATCCCTACTGTACAGATTCTTTGTTTAGAGTTGATACACTAAAGGCGATGGAATAGCCTCACACTTGACAGCTATATCAGGGTCCTTTCAGCAAAATCTTACTGGAATATATAATAGTGTCTGCGTTTGGTGGCATATTATAGCTGTCTCGTGTGAGGATATGCCAGTACCTGGCAAATACGGAAGTGGATGCTCACAATCATCTATTGGATGGAACACAGGGCCCCCAATGAAAGTACCCAAGGAGCTAAAGGGGTCTATAACCCTATAAGTGGAACAACAATATGAACTAATCAGTACTCCCAGATCTCGTGTCTCTAGCTGCATATGGAGCAGAAGATGGCCTAGTCGGCCATCATTGGGAAGAGAGGCCCCCTTGGTCTTGCAAACTTTATATGCCCCAGTAAAGGGGAATGCCAGGGCCAGGAAGTGGGAGTGGGTGGGTAGGGGAGCAGGGGTGGGGGGAGGGTATAGGGAACTTTCAGGATAGCATTTGAAATATAAATGAAGAAAAATATCTAATAAAAATTGGGGAAAAAAGCTATAGAAAAAGAAAAGTAGAGACTAACACAGCCACAAGACCTTGGACCTACAATCTCTCCTTACTATAAGATATGCTAGTATGGAGATAGAACACAACTTCTGAAAGTAATCAACTTATATCTAATTTGACTTAAGACCAATCCACAAGACATAATATTGCTTGGGTGACCAAGAACTACGGACTAGATGGCCCAGAAAATTAGGGTAAAACTAAACAGTAGTTATTTTTAAAATATCAATAAAGTAACTCCTAAGGATGTTCTGCTACACTCCTAGATCAATCAATCCATTAATCAGCCATCACCAGAGAAGCTTCCTCAGAGAGCAGATGGGACACAGAGACCCACAGCCAGGAATTAAATGGAGAGAGAGAGAGAGAGAGTCTAAATGAAATATTGCCATCAACTACCTCTTCTCAGAACTCAGGAAACCACAGGGAAAAGGAAGCAGACAGAATATAAGAGCTGGAGAAGATGGAAGACAACAGCAGAATAAGGCCTTCTGAATCAAGTAACCAATGTTTATTGGCTTTTTAGATTACATAAGCTGGCACACATTCATGATTAATTTGTACAGAACCATGATAGTTATATCATTTTACAACTGAAACCAAGAACCTGAACAACTGAAGGTAAGTAATACCACTGCAAGTATACAGAGAAAAAATGAGAATAAAGTTCAAAAAAGAAGTAGACATGGTAAACATTGGTTTAGTTTGTTAACTAAAAATCTTGATATAATTAGACTTTTAAAGTAATGTAGTGTGTGGAGAAAATAATTTGCGTTTGTGAAGATATTAGATAGTTTCAGTCTACTGTCAATAATATATTATTAATTCATATGAAAAACTTTCTACTGTTATTCAATCACTATCTTAAGATGATATGCTTTTTATATGCAGTTCTTTAATAAGTGTCTATATATTCTACATAAACTAAAATTTAACCTTAATATTTTCTATTTGAAAGTCCAAAGATCAATGGGATACGAACATATCCATTCTTACCAAAGGTTATAATATTAATATAGTTTTTATACATATTATTATTTTGAAATGGATTAAAAATGTGTTACTGTGTTATTTTCTATGTGTCATATATGTATATATACTAATTTTTTTAGCTAAGGACCACATCAATTTTCTAGGGAAGTTATGCATATTTAGGTTATATAAATTAAATTTATTAGATCACTGATTTTTAAATTAGGCTGTATAAATATGTGCCCATAAAATATCTGTATTATTGTTGATTTAATACTTTTAATATATTTAGAACTAACATTAAGGTATATAACATCTAATGAAAGTGAACATATATTTTACTGCAATACCAGTAATTTTAAAAATAATATGTGCTATATGTGTACACAATGGTAATATATGTATAAATGCATTTAACATTTTAAGTTAGATAACTGAAAATTTGAAAGAATATCAAGAAAAATATGGTAGCTTCCCCAAAAAAATCTTAATGAATTAAAAATCCAATTCCACAAGTAAATGTATTATTACAGGAGTATTCAGTTATTCATGTGTAAATAAGAGTGGGCTACAATACTCTTGTGAGTTTATTTTTTAAAGATTCAAGAGAAAAAACCTCCTTCCAAGGAATATTTTATGTTCATATATATATATATATATATATACATACATATATCATATTGATAATTTCTCCAAGTTTTCATATTCTAGACAATTAAAATTAAATAAATATTCTCATATTCTCAGAACTCTCCCAAGTCCTCTATGTGTTCGACATATAGACTTGATTATATTAAAACTAATAAAAGGTCAAATTACCACTTTCCTTGCATTATTTTTATGAATTTACCTCATTAATTGCTTTTAAGAAGTGCTGACTTGTAAAGATCCTTATCTCCTGTTCCACTCTGTAATGTTAAGCTTTTCATTACAAGAGAATACCTTCTTCTATTTATTCATAGAACTATATATTGAAAGTCCAGGTTTTATGCGGTGATTTTTAGTAGAGTTATTCAAGTTTTCTCCCTTGAAGTTTGGAATTTTGGAAAAATAAAAGTACAAAGTGGTTTTTAGTTGAAGTTTGCTTTATTATTTACAAATACACCCAGTCCTGTCATTAACTTTTCACAGTTTTCCTCTAACATTTACATATGTAGTGAAATATATGTATCCACAGTTGGAAAACAGGAGAACATCACTAGTGGATGTTAATCTATGTACCATTGTTTATTGGGTATTTAGAAATAGAATATATATATATATATATATATATATATATATATATCCCGTTCATTCTAAACTAAACATAAAATTGAGTCAAAAAGTATGAAGCAAAAGAAATGTTATGTGATTGGTAGCAGTCACTATACTAAAGAAAAATACTTCATTACTAATAAAGACATTTCTTCAATTAGTTCATTTTAAAATGTTGAAATTTACTTAAACTTTTTATGAGTTATAATAATGCATTAAGTTCCTAAATTTGCATCACCCAAGTTTAACAACAGATATTGTTTTACTATCTTTCCCTCAAGTATATGTAAAGTTATGTAAATTTTTTTATATAGAACAATTCCCTTTTGTAAAATTCATTCTCAATTTCCTTCTTTAGCAGTTACTAGTATAAAATATTTTCATGTTTTGCTTTGTTTTTCAAAAGTTATTAGTGACGTTTATTGAAATGGAATAAGCACATACATTTTGCCAGATAACAAAGTATTTCATGTAATATTTTATTTAGTTGAAATAGTACTAATTTATTAATACCATTATTAAATAAAGTAGTTATCTACTCTAATAAAGTAGTTGTAAACATATACTAAGAAAAGGTAAATAACTAAGGTCATGGCTTTATAAAGGTATATTTCACCCAAGAGTTGTATGGCATGTACAATCTTATCTACTGTGGGCTTCTACATATTGCCCAAATTGTAGTTGTTTTTGTCACTGAAAATTATATTAAACTTTTCCTACTGTACTAAGGGTATTTTATTAGTGTGTTCATCATATCAAGTTCCTAATTTATAACACATTTCCCATTGGTTGGTAATTAACATATTTCTAACTTCCACTACAATTAAACGCAACAGAAATTATATAAAAGTTGTTATATTAAGTTCTGGCATGAACATAATTATACTCTAAGCACATAAAATGATGAAAAAACTAATGGAAATAAAAATGTAAACTCATTCTTTCATTCAACAATCAACAATTTCTTCTTTGAACCATAGAATTATCAAGTGTTAGATGGGACTGAATCCAAAGGCTTGATTGGCACCACATATGTGTGTTCCAATGGCAGCTGAGTGTTCCATTTCTGTGAGTGATGGAAACTAAAAATATTCTACTGAAAACTGGATACCTGTGCCAAGTTCGTGGCTTGAAACCAGAGATAGAGGGGAGCATTTCCTCCCACTCACAAATGTATGCTTAAAAATGTGTCGAAATGTTGCCTGGATAAATATGTTACTAAACATAAACAACATAATCTAATATCATTTCCTCCAGGATGCAGTGCCAGCCAACAGTTCAATATCTAACAATTCAATAAGCAATGCCATGAGATGAAGGACAAAACGCATATTTATATCAGTAGGTATGTGTCGAAACTTGAACTTTACATGTAATTGTGGAAAATGGGGGAAATGATTGTCAGAGTGAGAAGTTACGGACACATCCTGCTGAATAGTTTCTCAATGGATTTTGAGAAAATAAATAGTTTCCTTCAGGGATGTACTTTTCAGAATCATGTGGTCAGCCCAGGACACATGCTTATGTAATCAAAGCTGAATGGACTCAGTAGATTTTATGTATGTGCATGTATGTAGCAGATACAAATAATAATTGGCAGAAAGGTGTGATGTAGATGGAGCTGAGGGGAGCAAGAAATGATATAATAGTCATGTAGGAAGTTCTAAAGAATTAATATAGCATAAAAACATTTAAAAATATTCAATACTCAACAGTGCTGAAATTTTCAAAAATGTACTAGAGATTAACTTTTTAACATAGTAATGAGACATGATATGTGTGATATCATAGCATATTTTATGACGTTATTTTCAAGAATTATGTTTAAAATCAACAGTAAAGTATTACTGAATATTAATACAACTGAATCAAGCCAAAACAGTAGGAGCTAAAAAATAACACCAAGATTTTGAAAGGAAGAAGAAAAACTCATTTTCACAGGATATTATTTGTTAGAATTATAACTTACTCCAACTTCAAAAGTTGTAAGTTTGAATACCATAACACAAGTTTTTGAAATAGAGTGGGATATATTTATAAAGTATGTAATGTAGAAATTACTCAGCAAAAGGTATATTGATTAAATCATTTTAGTAAAGTAAACATTAAACATTATGTGTCAAAACAGACACCACAGAGAAAGTTGAAATTGAGATAGTAACTTTAGAAATCATTTATAAATATATACTGGACAAAATATAAGCATGTATTATTATTACTACTAATTAATTATTAATTAATGAATTAATTAACTATTATTATTACTACTAATTAATATAAAATTGGAACTAAAGTAAAATAAGAAACAGAATACATCCACATGCCATTGGGAAAGATTCCACAAATGTTTGATAAGGATATGGAAATATCTATTTCTTTATTTTTAGCTAAGAAAATGCATGTTAAATGGGAATGGGCTCCAACCAGTGAGGTAGAATGAAGTGAATGTGGAAGGAAGGTCAAGGAATGAATAGCGCTGGGTGGAAGTTGTTGGACAAAATTTCAAGGAGTCTGATAATTTTGTATAAATTCAAAATTTATATACATCAGAAACAAACACACAAGTATGTATGTATGTATATGCATATATGTAGAGCTTAAAATATGTTGTCACTTGGAGTAAAACAATGTTTCCCCACAAGATACATAAACAAAGCAAATTCTCAGTGCCAAGTGGTAGAAAATTTCATTTCAATAGTTGCTCACATAGATATAGTGCAGTGTTTAGTTGCTACTCTGAGGAGTTTAAAGGTATATAGTCCTAAAGACATTATACAGTAGAGTGAAGTGCCATGACTTCTGCTGGATTTAACCTAAAAGTATCCCCTTCGTGTACCTAGCTCTCAAACAATACTGTGAATATTCCAAAGGGAAGAAAGTAATTAATAGGCCTAGGTAGCTGCAACATCTATGAACCGTAAAAATGAACCAAAAGGCAAGATAACTGTAAATGTGCAATAAACTCACATGTTGGTGGCTAAGTAACTATCTAGGGCTTGAAACATCATGGGTCTTACAAAAGAATCTACCACTGTCAATTTGTTAAATCATTACAATTCCTTACCACATTTTAAATAATTTTTATCTATTTTTTCTGTTATTTAAAATTGATTTTTTTGAATACTCTATATTCTGATTATAGTTTCCCCTGTCCGAACTTGTTGAGCACCAGACATGGGGAAATAAAGGGATGGGGGAGACCTGCTTACCACCAGAGCTCGGGGGCACTGGGCAGGCAGACTTGGGAGTTGGACTGTGCACATGCTTTCCATGCTCCTGGGTGGACATTTGGCTGCAGGAAGCCAGGGAGGCCCAGTTTGCAAGAGTGAGAAGGGAGCAGTCCAGGGTCCCTGGGCCTCACAGAGGCCAAAGACAACAGATTCTAGCTCTTGGACATCACAGGACATCACTGGACACCACAGAAGAGCTGAGAATTGATAGAGTCCTTGGGGCAGCCTGGACGGAAGGGGGGGGGGGTGTAGTGCTCGGTGGTTCCTGTGCAGGTGAGAGTCCTTGGTCCTATCTGGTGGCTAAAAATGCTGGAAAGCCTTCCTGCAGGAGATTAGACTTGGCTCTTTAGAGGAAGGCCTACTCCATCACTCCAGCATGGCAGGCCTTGATGAGCAGAGAAGGTCTGTGGCTTTAGAGCTTTATTGTAGAAAAGCACAGAAAGAAGAGTAAAGAAAAAAAGGACAGCCATGGCCATGTGGAGAGGGAAGGGAAGGGGAGAAGGCAGGCAAGAGGTAAGAGCAAGACACAAGAAAGAGAGCAAGAGCTTAAGACAGAGAGGAGGGGACAAACAGCACCTTTTATAGTGGGCTGGGTTACCTTGTTGTAGACAGGTAAGTGTGGGGGTGGAGTCTAGACAGAATACCAGGAGCCTGGGGCTTTGCCTACATGACTGATAACCACAGTATTATGGAGTTGAGGGCTTGTGGTGTCAGTAGCCTAATGTCTGGTAGTGTAGTTTATGGTTTTGTACCTTGTAGACTTTTCTACTGGGTCTCTGGAGTAAGCCTCACTCAACCAGAACACAGACTACCTTTCATGGTCCAACACCAAATCTTCTGAAGTATTTCTCACCTATCTTCCATTCTGAATCTATACCATTTATATTTCTTGTTAGAAAACACATAGGCATCTAAAATAATATTAAAACAATATTAAGTGCAATAAAAAACAAAACTAGAATAAATCAAAACAAATAAGCAGAAGTAAAATAGCCAAAGGAAAAAAATTACAAAAACTATATTATTTCACACATAGGAATAGCACTAAAGCCACAAATATTGAAACCATAATGTATACACAGAGGATCTTGTAATATTAAAAATAAACCCCTGACAAAATATTAAGAGACAAAATATTCCAAAAATGCTATCTGAGGTTTTCTTTGGTGTGTATGTTTGAATTTGTGTATGTTGGCCATGTACAGTTGGATATGGGCCTTGCCCTTAAGAGTGGTTTGTATCACCTGAGAGGCTTGGTTATTTAAAACTAATTTTACATCTGGAAGTGGTTTTCAACTGGAGATTGGTTCTTGGCTAGAGATTGGGGGTTTATGTCTATTCCTCACAGCAATGGGACACTGTTAGACATAGAAATCTGCAGGTTCTATGCATGCTGCTACAATCTCTGGAAATTCATGTGTCCACAGGTTCTATGCATGCTGCTACAATATCTGGAAATTCATGTGTCCATTTGTCTTCAGGTTTTCTACAATTATGTCTCCTCCTTTTCTGCAGGTTTCTCTGAGACTTGTGGAATAAAGAGAAATCATTCAGGCCTGACTATTGTAAGATTTCTTACATTCTGCATTCCATGTGGGTTTTTGTATTTGTTCCCATCTGCTGTAGAAGGAATCTTCTCTGATGATGACTGAGCAAGGCACTGACATATTAATATAGCAGAGTGTGAACAGGAGTCATTTAATTGCTATGTTTCGGTAGTTTCAGTATGTTTCAGTAGCAGAACAGTAGTGTTTGTTTTTAAGCTAGGTACCTGACGGATTTGACTTCTTAGTCTTAGCCAAATGAGCAGTGCTGTGTATGTATTACATCTCATATAGAGTAGGCCTTAAATACTTCCTCACGGTTCATGTCATTATTGTACTCTTACATCTTTTAGGTAGATCATAATTATAGACATAAGATTTGTAGTTGGTAGTATTTACTTTTTTCCTTTGGCATAGTGTTGAGTACCTTCCAGTACCATGAATACTAGTCAGCAGGAATGTTGTCTCCAGGTAGGCAGGCAACAGTTCAAGTTCTCCAAGCTCAGTGAGCTGTGTAGATGTTATCTTCAGCAAGAAAACTTTACCATTATTATTATGTTTTTGGGAGCAACTCAGAGCATTGGCAATAGCCTGGATTGTTTGTAGGATTCCCATGGAGTTCCTTTGGTTAACAAATGAAATGACAGATGCAGTATCTGTCAGCCCACTAATTGCTAGGATCTATTCTGCTGATCATAATGGCCAAACATGAGTCCCCTTCCTTCCTTACATATTTCATGTGTGTCTCCCATAGTTGCTTGCTCAAAGAGGATGGCCTTTTCTTAATAGAGAAGGATCAGTCTTTGGAGTCTATAATAGTAGATCTATTCACCTGCTAGAACCATCAATCAAGCTCTCAAAGGACATTTTAAATTATATCCTATACACATGGATAGGAGTATTTATTATCCCTCATCAGAGAAGTTTCTTTTTGTAGCAGATTGAGATCACCACCGAAAACCATAACTAGAAACAGTTCAGAGATCAAGCAATCATTTGCAGCCCAGTGCTAGTGATATGTCTACATTACAGCTTCTGTCTCTCAGGCTCAGAGAACATTATGGAATAGGGAAAAGAACAAGTGTATGAGACAGACTACTAGTAAGTCTATCAATTTTTTTCTAGAAATGTGTACATAAAAATTTGGAAAAATTGAAATATAAATATATTTGCTAATGTTGAAGGAGGAAAATTCCACATGATCTCACTCATAGACAAAGAGCTATAGACAAACAATTACTTCTTGAAGAGAATTAACCTATTCCTGGAAGAATTCCACTTATTATTTGTCTGGTTCAAAATGGTTGTCTCTGAAGCATATTCACACAAACAAAAACAGACTCAGTAGATTATATTTATGCATTTGTTTCTACACGTGTGTGCAGCAATAAGAATCAAACAAAAGACACTGAAGAGACAAATGGGGAGGGGAATGTGATAGACACATTTTATGAAAAAAAATGTAAAAAGATGAGATCTCAACCAAACTTTTTGTATAGCAGTATTAAGAGTATAAAATTATAAACTTTGACAAAACCAACAATCAACAACAAAAACTTATATGTTGATATTGGACATAAAATTATTATATATTGTAAAGAAAATTGACAAAGGAATGCACTGAAGATACTCATCTACAAAATTATCTCTGTCTAAAACAGCATTTCTCTTCCTATTGATAGTTGATTTTTTTCTGCATGGTCCTATTTTGTATATTGTTGTATATTTGTCATAATTCTATTCCATCAATATCTAGTGGCCAGCAACACTACTACCACATAATTATATATGTTTCAATGTTTGATTAATACATAAATTATTCATTCTTGAGAAAAACTGAGACTTTATATACTAATATGGAGATGTTATAGGAGAATTTGTATAAATACCCAAATTTGTATATAATTGTCCTAGCACCTCAGATTTATCTTTATATGTAATTAATGTGAGTGCAGATATAATTAACTTACTTCATGTGAAACGGATAAGATAGGTCTATATCCAATGTGGCTGATTTCTTTAAAAAGAGAAATATTATTTAACAGTGCCACCAACTAGGGAGTAATGCTAAAATAAATAAGCCTACAATGCATGTTGAACATTTACCCCCATAGATGCATGGCAAAATGAAAATACAAAATGTTTTTAGTCCAAATTTAAATTTTCCATGATCTTTCATAGTCTCAACACTGTTTAAAAATATAACATCCCTTTTGAGACTGAAGGCAATCTCTTAAATGTAGCATCACATAAAGTCAAAGAAGTAAATTAACTATTTCCAACATTTTGTGGCACAGAAGATACATTCCCATCCCAAAGAGGAGAAATGCAGGCATAATGAAGAAATACTGGACTAAAGCAAGTTTGAAATTCAGGAGTATAGACAAATTCCAATTGCTCCATTTTCAATATCTGGGATTTTATTTCATAAGACTTATATGGTTCCCCCCTCATGCTTTCTTTTCTTGAGCATACTTTTTCTTCTAGCCTGTTTTTCTATCCTCTATGCAGGTCTCGTTTGGATATGTCTCATGGATCTGACATCTTCAACATCTTCATGTCTGCACATGTCTGTGTAGATGTCATACAGACCTTAAGAGAACATAAATGCCAGCCCAGGCTACTATATTCAGCAAAATTCTTAATCAACATAGATGGAGAATACAAAATATTACATGACAAAAACAAATTTATAAAATATCTCTCCATAAATCCATACCAACAAAGGATAATAGATGGAAATATCTGATACAAGGAGGGAAACTATTCCCTAGATAAAAGCAAGAAAGTAATCTTTCAACAAACCCAAAAGAAGATAGTCACACAAACATAATTCCACTTCTAACAACAAAAATAACAGGGAGCAACACTGACTTTTCCTTAATATCTCTTAACATCAGTGGACTCAATTCTCCAATAAAAATACATAGACTAACAGACTGAATACTTTAAAAGGACCCAATATTTTGCTGCATATAGGAAACCCACCTCAGTGACAAAGACAGATACTACCTCAGAGTAAATGGCTAGAAACAAACATTTCCAAGCAAATGGTCTAAAGAAACAATCTGGAATAGTCATTATAATATCAAATAAAATTGACTTTCTAACAAAAGTTATCAAAAAGTATAAGGACACATCATACTCACAAAAGGTAAAATCTACCAAGAGGAACTCTCAATTCTGAACATCTATGCTCCAAATGCAAGGGCACATACATTCAAAAAAAAAAAAAACTTTGCTAAAGCTCAAAGTGCACATTGCACCTCACACAGTAATAGTGGGAGACATTAACATCACACTCTCAGTGATAGATAGATCATGGAAACAAAAACTAAAACAGATACACAGTATAACTAACAGAAGTTATAAACAAGTGAATTTAGTAGACATCTATAGATAATTTCATCCTAAAACAAAAGAATATACCTTCTTCTCAGCACCTCATGATACCTTCTTCAAAACTGACCATATACAGTCACACCTCTGACCCATAATTATCCTGTCTGAAAGAATTACAGGGATGGAAATGGAGAGGAGCATGAGGAAAAGAAGGTCCAGCAACAGTCCCAAAGTGGGATCCAACTCAAGGGAAGATCCCAAGGCCTGGCACTATTACTGAGGCTATGGAGCACTTACAGAAAGGGACCTATCATGATTGCCCTACGAAAGACTCAACAAGCAGCTGAAAGTGTCAGATGCAGATATTTGCACCCAACCAATGGACAAAAGCAGCTGACCCCTGTTGTTGAATTCGGGAAAGTTGAAAGAAGCTCAGAAGGGTAATCCTGTAGGAGGGCCAGCAGTCTCAATCTGTACTCCCAAGATCTCTCAAATACTGGACTACCAAACAGATAGCATACACCAGCTGATACGAGGTTCCCAACACATACAGTAGAGGACTACCTGGTCTGTGTTCATTCAGAGATGTTGCACCTAATTCTCAAGACACTGGAGGCCCCAGAGAGTTTAGAGCTCAGGTGGGGTGGAGGGGTGGGGGTGGAGGTATTCACATGAAGACAGGGTGGGATAGGGAAGACGTGTGGGATATGGAGCAGTCTGAGGGTGGATGGGGGGCAGGGAACTGAATATGGAGTGCAAAAAATTAATTAAAAATATGGGCTGCCCACTCTCTCCCTATCTATTAAATGTAGTACTGGAAGTCCTACATAGAGCAATTAGACAAAAAGAGGAGATCAAAGGGATACAAATTGGAAAGGAATAAGTCAAAATACCACTATATGATAGTATGCTTAAGTAACCCAAAAAATTCCACCAGAGAAATCCTAAACCCAATAAAGAACTTCAGCAAAGTGGCTGGATATAAAATTAACTCAAACAAATCAGTAGCCTTCTTCTACTCAAAGGATAAACAGGCTGAGAAAGAAATTAGGGAAACAACACTGGCCACAACAGTCACAAGTAATATAAAATACCTTGGTGTGACTCTAACCAAGCAAGTGAAAGATCTGTATGACAAGAACTTCAAGTCTCTGAAGAAAGAAATCAAAGAAGATCTCAGAAGATGAAAAGATCTCTCATGCTCCTGGATTTGCAGGATTAGTATAGTAAAAATGGCTATCTTGGCAAAAGCAATCTAGATTCAATGCAATACCAATCAAAATTCGAACTCAATTCTTCAGCCAGTTAGAGCAATTTGCAAATTCATTTGGAATAGCAGAAAGCCAAGGATAGCATAAATTATTCTCAACAATAAAAGAACTTCTGGGGTAATCACCATCCCTGCCCTCGAACTGTACTACAGAGCAATAGTGATAAAAACTGCATGGTATTGTTACAGAGACAGGCAGAAAAATAATGAAATAGAATTGAAGCCTCAGAAAGGAACCCACACACCTATGGTCACTTTATTTTTGACAAAAGAGCTAAAACCATCCAGTGGAAAAATGGCAGCATTTTCAACAAATGTTGCTGGTTCAAGTAGAGGTCAGATTGTAGAAGAATGCAAATCTATCTATTCTTGTCTCCTTGTAGAAAGCTCAAGTCTAAGTGGATCAAGGACCTCCACATAAAACCAGATACACTGAAACTAATAGAAGAGAAAATGGGGAAGAACCCCAAGCACATGGACACAGGGGAAATTTCCTGAACAGAACATCAATGGATTATGCTCTAAGATCACGAATTAACAAATGGGACCTCATAAAATTTCAAAGCTTCTGTAAGGCAAAGGACAC
Source organism: Mus pahari (assembly GCF_900095145.1). Classification (NCBI taxonomy): domain Eukaryota; kingdom Metazoa; phylum Chordata; class Mammalia; order Rodentia; family Muridae; genus Mus; species Mus pahari. The sequence continues at coordinate 111,921,128 of NC_034613.1, forward strand.
TGTCAATAGGACAAAATGGCAACCAAAAGATTGGAAAAAGCTCTTTACCAATTCTAAATCTGATAGATTTATACCTGTGGCCTGTAATATCCAATACATACAAAGAGCTCAAGAAATTAGACTTGGGACAATCAAATAATCCTATTTTTAAAATGGGGTACAGAGCCAAACAAATAATTCTCAAGTGAGGAAACTCAAATGGTCAAGAAGCACCTAAAGAAATGTTCAATATCCTTAGTCATTAGGGGAATGCAAATCAAAACAACCCTGAGATTCCTCCTCACACCAGTCAGAATGGCTAAGTTCAAAATCTCAGTAACAGCAGATACATGAAGGATGTAGAGAAAGAAGAACACTCCTGCATTTTTGGTGGGATTGTAAGCTTGTACAACCATTCTGGAAAACAGTCATGTGGTTCCTCAGAAAATTGGAAATAGTATTACTAGTGGACCCAGCTGTACCACTCCTAGTCATATACTCAAAATATATTCCAACATATAGCAAGGACAAATGCTCCACTATGTTCATAGCAGTCCTATTTATAATAGCCAGAAGCTGGAAAGTACCCAGATGTCCTTCAATGTAGTGTTTCTGCGCCACGCAGACCGGCGCCTGTCTGCGTGGGCAGAAAACACCTTGTGGTGGGTTCGTACTGCAGAGCTAATCTTCCTGAAATAAGAGATGACCTGCAAGAAAGATTATTATTATTTATTGATTACACGCGGGAGAACCCAACCCTCCCCCACGTGTCCCATTGTCCCCGCTGAGTGTCTCTCAGTCGCAATGGTGCATGTCCCAATGTTCCAATCTCTCAATGGTGCGCTGTCCGGTCCTCCGTGGAGCTGTGTCCAGAAGGCGGGTCCAATCGAGTAGGCGTGACGACATTGGTGGTTGGTCCGGGCAACGAGTGGGAGTTGACAGTGGGAGGTCCGAGGAAGCTGTGTTCTGGCTGATCTGCTGCACTCCTGGCTGATCTGGGGAGCAACCCCCAGCGTGCCTGTAAGAGGCACAACACAATACTTAGAGGGAGGACCCAACACTTCAACAGAGAAATGGATGCAGAAATCTTGTTACATTTACACAATGGATTACTACTCAGCTATTAAGAACAATGACTTAATGAAATTCTTAGGCAAATGGACAGAACTAGAAAATATCATCCTGAGTGAGGTAACCTAATCACAAAAGCACACACACACACTTACTGATAAGTGGATATTAGCTCAAAAGCTTGGAATACTCAAGGTACAATTCACAGACCACATAAAACTCAAGAAGGAAATCCAAAGTGTGGGTTCTTCACTCCTTCTTAAAAGAGGTAACAAAATATTTAAGGAAGCAAATATGGAGACAAAGTGTGGAGGAGAGACTGAAGGAAAGGCCATCCAGAGACTGCCCCACCTGGGGATTCATCACATATACAGTCCCCAAATGAAGGCACTATTGTGGATGCCAAGAAGTGCATGCTGACAGGAGCCTGATATAGCTGTTTCCTGAGAGGCTCTGCCAGAGTCTGACATATACAGAGGCAGATGCTTGCATCCAACCATTGAACTGATCATGGGGTCCCCAATGGAGGACTTATAAAAGGACTGAAGAAGCTGAAGGGGTTTGCAATCCCATAGCAAGAACAACCGTATCAACTAACCAGAGATCCCAGGGTCTAAACCACCAACCAAGGAATGCACATGGAGATACCCATTGCTCCAGCTGTATATGTAGCAGAGGATGGCCTTGTCAGGCATCAATGGGAGAAGAGGCCATTGGTCCCATGATAGCTCGATATCCCCATGTAGGGGAGTGCAAGGGCAGGGAAGCAGGAGTAGGTGGATCTGTGGGTGCAAGCTCTCATAGATGCAGGAGGAGGGTGATGGGATAGGAGGTTCCTGGAGGGATTGGGAAAGGGGATAACATTTGAAATGTAAATAAATATAATATACAAAAAATAAAATAATACAAAAATTTATCAGTAAAGTTCATAGGTTAAGATCAGAAGGCAAACAGATTCTTTTCAAAAACATCTGACCTCTAGGATAGTTTCTGTTATTATAAATGCTGCCCTCTGAAATCTCTTGAACTGGGCCTTTAGGATCCGCATTACTCTCAACTGTACTGTATACATAAGTTCTACTTAAGCCATCAATCCATTTTCTTGTACAAAACATCACAGACTATATGAAGCTTAACAAGAAGGAAGACCAAAGTGTGAATGCTTCAATACTACTTAGAAGGGGGAAAAATTAATCACGAAAAGTAGAGGGAGGGGGATTGTGAGGGAAAGAGGAGGAGGAGGAAGGTAAAAATTGGTGCAGGATCAGGTATGAGAAGAGACAGGAAAGAAGTACAGGGGTTCAGGAGAATGAATAGAAATATGCAGCAGTAGAAGATGAGGAACCAGGTAACCACTAGAAAGTCCCAGATGCCAGGGAAAGAAACAAAAACAAACAAACAAACAAAAAACAAGAAACAACAATAAAATTTAAAGTCTTCAACAACCCTCCAAAAAACAAACATAGACAATTTCTTCACAATAATACCCCATTATTTGTTACTAATTTCATTAAAATGTGTTGCTTTATATACTATCATGACCCAAAGAATCTTATAGAATGAAAAACCAGAAGGAGATTGTATAATAGTAGGAAGATGAAAGCAGGATTACATTTGGAAGTAGAGTAGTACTGATGTACTTTATCTTAAAAGGCTTCATCACATTCCCTAATAGAAATACCATTTGGGGACCAAATATTTAAGTATGTGAACTTATAGCAGGGGAATCTGACATTTAAACTACATCATTTTCAAATATTATTATATTATTGATAAAATGACAATTTGGTGTTTGTAAATTTGCATCTTAACCTTAAATTTATTTCTGAATGTTTGTTTAAGTCTAACTGCTTATTGAATGAGTTGCCATTGAGTATAATTTGCCTATCATTGAGTTGTTAAGGTTTAACTTGTCACAGTCAAAAATTCTGACCCAGAATTGTTCTTGTCTAAAAGAACTGTAGGGAAAAAATGGAGAAGAGACTGAGGAAAAGGAGGTCCAGCGACTGGCGGAAATTGGGACCCATCTCAAGGGGAGGTCCCAAGGCCTGACACTATAATTATGCTATTACAGACAGGAGCCAAGCATGGCTGTTCTCCAAGATGTCCAACAAGCAGCTGACTGAGATAGAAACAGACACTTACACCCAACCAAAGGACTGAAGTTGGGGACCTCTGCAGTTTAATTAGGGAAAGTCTGGAAGAAGCAGAGGAGGAGGGTGACCCCATAGGAAGACCAGCAGTCTCAATTAACTAGGACCCCTGGTATCTCTCAGACACTGAGCCACCAAAAGGCATTATACACAAGCTGGTCTGAGGCCCCTGACACATATATGGCAAAACACTGCCTGATCTGGCCTCAGTGGTAGAAAACACGCCTAACCCTCCAGAGACTTGAGGCCCTATGGACTGGAAAAGGCTGCAAGGTGGGGAACATCCTCTTGAATACAGCAGGGAGGAAGAATGAGATGAGGAACTTTGGGAAGGGAACTGGGTGGGGGGACAACAGCTGAATTGTAAGAAAAAAATACAAGTAATAAAAAAATCCCATTTTCAATTTACATGCTTTTATTCTTGCTATGTAACTAGAGCTATTCTAGAATGCACAATCCTAATGTCATAAACTCTGAAGTGATGAAATGATTAATGAAATGTAGCTTTATGTCTGACTTTTATTAAAACTTTTATTTAAAGTTTTGTAAATTATGAAAAATATAATAACCAATATAACTATAACCACTATAAAAATAGAGAATCTACAACCTTGTACAAATATGTTATTCTTCTTAGCAGCTGTTTTCTTTACCATATACCAAACAAATATTGGTGTGATTTTTACCACTCTCAATTAGTTTTGCCTCTATTTGATGTTTATATAATAGAATCATGCAGCTTGTGCTCTCTTGAATACAGCTTTTTTTTTCAGCCAAAAGTATCAATTTTTTATATCTGTATCATTTGCTTTGATTATTAAATGTTCATCACAGACCAAAACATTCTTTTGGTTATTTTGAATTTTGTACATGGTTCAATTTTTATTTAAATTCTCTCTTGCACCTTTACATTTATTTAAAATTACATAAATCAGAAAATATCCATGCTGTATATCTGATAATCTATAATTGTTTTCCTAGAAACTTATGATCCATGAAGCTTGTTTGAATATCTTAAAAATAAAATTGTAATCTGAGTTTTCTCCATATTTATAAAGATTTGATAGGTAGAATAACCCAAATATGCAAAGTCTTACTATGAACAATACCCTGTAAACCCTGTGAAGTTCCTCTTTACTTTTTATGTTTCCCTAATAATGAAGAATCATTATTTTCTGAAATGATCTTAAACTCTACCGGTAAAGTATTTGGTAAGGATGTCCATTCAATGGGATTGACTTGTTAGTAGAAATAGAATATACAGAAATCACACGCTAGGCGGTATGTATGCAAAACCTCCACAGGCCCAAGGAGCTGCAATGCTAATTCAATCTCATACCAGTAATAAAAAGTATTCCCTACATTCTCTTTCATTATGTGTTAAGGACTGAACATGAAAAAACGTCAGAAATATTAAGAATTCTGAGAGAGAAATATGATGATGCCAAAGCAATATAATGGAAAATAATTAACTATGCCCTTTGCCTTGGTCATAACAAGTCAATTTGTACTTAGCAACACCCGGATCTCAGTCTCTCAACCAGATCATATATATTTCTTATATCGGGCTCCATATACCCTGCTGCTATGAACCTCAGCTCAAGTCACTCTAATAGACTCCCTGTAGCTTTTCCCAGTCCTAGGGCTCTGATACATCCTAGAGATGCCACACTCCTTCCTCCACAGCCAGTTTCCATTCATTCTCCTGGCCCTCTCTTTCTAGCTCTCCTTATACCTGACCCCTCTCAAATTCATTTATCCCACCCAGATCTCTACCTCTATCAACCCACAATGACTATTTTATTTTCTCTTCTGGCTGAGATTCAAGCATCCTCCCTTGGACTTTCCTTGTTACTCGGTTTCTTTGGGCCTATGGATTGTAGTGTGTTTATCCTTTACTTTATGGCTAAAATCCATTTCAGGAGTGAGTATATACCATGTTTGTCTTTTTCAGTCTGGGTAACCTCACTCAGGATGACATTTTCTGGTTCCATTCATTTGTCTTAAAGTTTCATGATATCATATTTTTTTATAGCTGAGTACTATTCTATTATGTAAATTTACTACATTTTCTTTATCCATTCTTCAGTTGAGAGACATCTAAGTTGTTTCCAGTTTCTGACTATTATGGATAAAACTGCTATGAACATAGCTGAGCAAGTGTACTTCTGTTATGGTTGGGTATGTATATGTTAGTTACATGTCCAGGAGTGGTATAGCTGGGTTTAGAGGTAGAAATATCCCAAATTTTCAGAAAAACTGACAAAATGATTTCCAAAGTGGTTATAGAATTTTGTAATCTCACAAACAATATAGTAGTGTTCCTCTTGCTTTAAATCTTTGCCAATATGAGCTGTTGTTTGATATTTGTTCTTAGCTGATCTGACTGGTATAACATGGAATAGTAGAGTGGTTTGGTTTGCATTTCCCTGATGACTAAGGTTGTTTAACTTTCTTTTCCCAGTCATTAGAATCCACTGTAGAGAATTTTCTGTTTACCTCTTTACCTCATTATTAAATTGGGTTATTTTGTTTGTAGATGTCTTATTTCAGGAGTTCTATACACATTTTGGATATCACCCCTCTGTTCCATATACTGATTTTAAAGAATTTTCTTATTCTCTGGGTTGTTATTTTGTCTTATTGATGATGTCCTTTGCCTTACATAGCTTTTCAGTTTCATGAGGTCACATTTATTACTTATTGATCTTGCTACTTGAGCTTTTGGTGTTCTGTTCAGGAAGTTGACTCCTGTATCAATTCATTCAGGAGAATCTTCTATCAGATTTAATGTATTTGATTTTAATTTGAGTTTTTTTAATCCACTTGGACTTGAGTTTTGTGTAATCTAATAGATATAGATATTTTTGCACCCTTCTACGTTCAGACAACCAGTTAGTCCTGCAATGTTTATTAATGATGCTTTCTTTTTACAGTGTATAGTTTTGGCTTCTTTGTCAAAACTCAGGGATCCTTTGGAATATTGATTTTCTTCTGGATCTTCAACTTGCTTACATTCTTCAACCTGCTTGTGTTTCTGTGTTAATGGAAATAACATGGAGATTTTATTACTATTACTATGTAGCTATCCTTGTATATATTGGTTTTCCATGTAAAGTTGAATATTGTTCTTTCAAGTTCTGTAAGGTACTGTGTAAGAATTTTGATTGGTATTACATTACATCCTCAGTATGATTTTGGTAAGATGTCCATACTTACTAGGTTAATCTTATTGAAATATGAGCATGGGAGTTCTTTCCATCATTGGATATCTATTTAATTTCTTTCTTCAAAGACTTGAAGTTCTTGTCATATAGTATTTCACTCCTATATATATTTTATTATTTGTGGCTATTTTGAAGAGTGTGATCTCCGTCCTTTATTTCTCAGCTGATTTATAATTTGTATAAAGGGTAGTACTAATTTGTTTGAGTTAATTTTGTATTCACCCATGATGTTTTAAGTATTTATCAACTACAGGAATTCTCTGATAGATTTTTTGGAAACATTTATATATACTGTCATATCATATCAGTATAGCAATACTTTAACTTCTGCCTCTTAAACTTGTATCCTGTTGATCTCCTTTAGTTGTCTTTTTGTTTTACCTAAAACTTCAAGTACTGTGTTGGATAGATATGGGGAGAATGAGCCACCTTCTCTTGTTCCTGATTTTAGTGGAATTGTTTCTCTCCATTTAATCTGAAGAGCTTGCTGTATGTTACCTTTATTGAGTTTAGGTATGTACTATGTATAGCTTATGTTTCCAATAATTATATAATGAATGAGTGTTGGGTTTTGTTAAAGGCTTTTATGGTATCTAATGAGATGATCATGTGATATTTTTCATTACTGTGTTTATTTGGTGGATTACATTGATGAAGTTTCATAATTTGAACCATCCCTGCATTCTTGGGATGAAGCATACTTGATCATGGTGCATGATGTTTTTGATATGGATTCAGACTATGAGTATTTTATTAAGAATGTTTACATCAATTTTCATAATGGAATTTTGTCTGAAATTCTTGTGATTTGTTGAGTCTTTGTGTGGTTTGGGTATCAGTGTAACTATGGCCTCATAAAATGAGTTTGACAACATCCTTCTATTTCTGTTTTGTGGACTAGCTTGATGAGTATTGGTATTAGGCCTTCTTTGAATGTCTAGTAAAACAGTATGCTAAAACCATACTGTCATGGGCTGTTTTGTTGTTGTGTTGGTAGGCTTTTACTGAGTGCTACTATTTACTTGGTGTTCTAGGATTATTGAAATTGTTTGATTGTGATTGAACTTCATTAAGTGATATCTATCAAGAAAGTTATTCATTTTATTTAGATTTTCAATATTGTGGCATAAAGATCATGGAAGTAAGACCTCACGATTTCTTGAATTTCTTTTTTTTTTTTTTCAGATACTACTGTACTTTATTGTATTCAACCAAATCCCCATGTTACAAAAATAGCAAGCTGCCTTAATAAAAGGTAAGGCTTCTCTATCCAGCACCAGTTAGCATCCTTTTACTTTCAAGCCTAGAAATGCCATAGACACATCCAGAGAACACAAAGGAACAGAGGAACCACAGCTGATGTATCTGTGGGACCACCCAGTGTCCAGCTGAGCTACTCTGTGGTATCACTCTCCTCCTACTTCTGGTGTTTCATGCTCCTTAGGAATAAACTATATGCACTTACAGATTGTTTCTTTATTTACATTTCAAATGCTATCCNAAAAGTTCACTATAACCCCCTGCCCCTACTCCCCTAACCACCCACTCCCACTACTTGGCCCAGGCCTTCCTTTGTGCTGGGTCATATAAAATTTGCAAGACCAAGGGGTCTCTTTTCCCAGTGATGGGCGATTAGGCCATCTTCTGCTACATATGCAGCTAGAGACACAAACTCAGGGGATACTGGTTAGTTCATATTGTTGTTCCACCTAGAGGGTTGCAGCCCCCTTCAGCTCCTTGGGTACTTTCTCTAGCTCCTCCATTGGGGACCCTGTGTTCCATCCAATAGCTGGCTATGAGCATCCACTTCAGGCCGCTATATCAGGGTCCATTCATCAGAATCTTGCTGGCATGTGCATTACTATCTGGGTTGGTGGCTGATGATGGGATGGATTTCCGGATGGGGTAGTCTCTGGATAGTCCATCCTTTTATCTTAGCTCTAAATTTTGTCTCTGTACCTATATCCTTTCATAGGTATTTTGTTCCTTATTCTAAGGAGGAATGAAGTTTCCACCCAGTGGTCATCCTTCTTGGTTTTCTTCTGTTTGGCAAATAGTATCTTGGGTATTCCAAGTTTCTGGGCTAATATTCACTTATCAGTGAGTGCATATCTAGTGACTTCTTTTGTGATTGG
>NC_034613.1:111929703-111935376 GCF_900095145.1 Mus pahari
CCAAGTTTCTGAGAACTGCCAGACTGATTTCCAGAGTGGTTGTATAAGCTTGCAATCCCACCAGCAATGGAGGAGTGTTCCTCTTTCTCCACAACCTCACCAGCATCTGCTATCACCTGAATTTTTAATCTTAGCCATTCTGACTGGTGTGAGATGGAATCTCAGGTTTGTTTTGATTTGCATTTCCTTGATGACTAAGGATGTTGAACATTTTTTCAGGTGTTTCGCAGCCATTCTTTATTCCTCAGTTGAGAATTCTTCGTTTAGCTCTGTACCCCATTTTTTTTTAATGGGGTTATTTGAATTTCTTTCACTAAGAACCAATTCCTTTTTTTAGTGATTGTTTGCATTGTTTTCCTTATTTGGAATTGTTTGGTCTCAACCCTGAGTTTGATTATTTCCTGCCTTTACTCTTTTTGTGTGTGTTTACTTCTAATTTTTTTTCTAGAGTTTTCAGGTAGGTGTGCTGTTTAATTGTTGGTATAAAATCTCTTTAATTTCTTTATGAAGGTACTTTGTGCTATGAATCTTCCTCTTAGGGTTGATTTCATTGTATCCTATTAATTTGTGTCTGTTTTCTATTCGTTTTCATTGAATTCTAGATAATCAATAATTTATTTCTTTCTTCCTTGACAGAGTGGTCTTTAAATAGATACTTATTCAATTTCCATTAGTTCAGAGACTTTCTTTTGTTTCTGTTCTTGTTGAAATTCAGCTTTAATCAATGGTAGACTGATACGAAACAGGGTGTTATTTTAATTTTCTTGTATCTGTTGATACTTGTTTTCTGACTGTTGAATTTTGTAGAAGGTTCTTTAAGATACTGAGAAGAAGATATATTCCTTTGTGTTTGGGAGAAATTTCCTGTAGATTTCTGTTAGGTCATTTTTACTCAATGCCTGTTAGTTTAATTATTTCTCTGTTTAGTTTCTGGCTTGATGACCTGTTCATTGGTGAGAGTGGGGTATTGAAGTCTTCCACTAATGTATGTGTTATAATTTGTGATTTAAACTTTAGTCACATATTTTTTATGAACTTGGATGCCTTTGCATTTGGGGCACAAAGACTCAGAATTGAGATGTCATCTTGGTGGATTTTTCCTTGATTAGTATGATGTTTCCTTATCCATTTGTCTTGATCAATTTTAATTGAAATTTTGTTAGATATTAAAATTACTACTCAAGCTTGCTTTTGTGTCCCTTTTCTTGGCAAATATTTTTCTAGCTCTTTCCTCTGAGGTAATGTCTATCTTTTTGCTCAGGTGTTTCTTGTATATACCACAATTAGAAATCCTTTTCACACATCCATTCTGTTAGCTTGCACCTTTTTCTTGGGGAATCAAGTTCACTGATGTTGAGAGATATGATTGTTAGTTCCTGTTATTTTGATGTTGGTGGTAGTAGTAGTAATAGCTGTAGTAGTAGTAGTAGTAGTAGTAGTAGTAGTATGTGTGTATGTGTGTGTGTGTGTGTGTGTGTGTGTGTGTGTGTGTGTGTGTGTGCATGTGTACACACACTATTGCTTATGTGTGCTTCCAATCTTTAGATTTTGCTGGTATGGGATTATTTATTTCTTGTGTCTCCATGGGTGTAGTTAACCTCCTTAGGTTGGAGTTTCCCTTCTGCTAACTTCTTTGGGGCTGAATGCGTAGATAGATATTGTTTAAATTTGATTTTGTCATGGATTATCATGTTTTCTCTATCTATGTTAATTAAAAGTTTTGCTGAGTATAGTAATTTGGGCTGGCCTCTCTGGTGTCTTAGAAACTGTAAGACATCTGCTCAGTCTCTTCTGGCTTTTAGATTCTATGTTAAGAAGTCAGATACACTTCTTATAGACCTGCCTTTATATGTTACTTGGACTGTTTCCCTGTGGGTTTTTAATCTGCTTTCTTTTTCTCTACATTAGTATTTGGATTATTATGTGGTGGGAGGATATTCTTTTCTGTAAGCTTCTGGTATGTTTATAGGCATTTCTTTCTTTAATTGGTGGAATTTCATTCTATAATTTTGTTGAAAATATTCTGGAGGCTTTGGAGTTGGAAATCTTCTCCTTCTTCTGTTCCCATTACTCTTAGGTTTAGTCTTTACATAGTGCCCATGATTTCTTGGATGGTTTATGCCATGAACATTATAGATTTTGTATTTTATTTGACTTATATATTGATTTCTTCAATCGCATCTTCTACACCTGATATTCTGTCTTCCTTCTCTTATATTCTCTGGCTGATGCTTGCATTTGTATTTCTTGTTGTGTTCACTACATTTTCCGTCTCTAGGATTCCCTCTTTGTACTTTTGTAATTGCTTTGACTTCAATTTTCAGGTCTTGAACAATTTTATTACTGTTTTCGTCTATTTGATTTTATTTTCCTGTATTTCTTTAAGTGTTCTATTCATTTCCTCCTTAAATGCCTCTATCAGCAACATAAGACTGGATTTAAGGTCATTTTTTGGGCTTCCACTGTGTTAGACTATCCTGAGCTTACTGTATTGGGCTAGCTAGTGTTACTACCTACTTCTGTTGTTGGCTACTTATTTCTAGGCATGGAGTTTGCCATGCAGAGTGATTGATAAATCCAATGATAGTTCACAGGAAAAAATATTTTCCATTTTCCGGCAATTATCAATTATAACTAGCTTATTGGTTATGAGTGGGTATTTGTGTCCTCTTTTCATTCTTAGTGTTGAGATGTTGTTTGGTTTGGACCTGCCCAGGTCTTGTCACAAATGCTCTGAGTTCATATGTGTATCAGTTCTGATGTGTCTATGTGATGCTCTTTCTTTCGTCTACTACATCAAGCACGTAAAATCTTTCTCCCTCCTCTTACCCATATATTTCTGAGCCTTGAAGAGAAGGATTTGATAAAGACATTTCATTTTATGACCAAGTGCTCCAAAGTTTCTCACTCTCTATAGACTTTCCAATTGTAGATGTCTTTGCTGACTAGCATATCCTGTGAGAAAAGTCTTCTCTGGTTCTTAAATCCAATAAAAATTATCAAATAAGAATAACTATTAAAGTACTAAGTTTATAAATTAATAAATCAAGTATTATAGCTTTGACTTAACTACCTGACATGATCTTTCAAACTGAAAAGTGATATTCTAATTCTCTTCTAATGTAAATGAAGAAAATATCTAATAAATATAATAATAAAAAACAAATATTAGAAACATTTATATAAAAACAAAATTGCATTGTAAACTGATCATTGTTGTCTGCTTCTGAGAGTCAGAGTCAGTTTCTCAGTACATGAACTCTGTGATCCAATTCCAAGTATCAGCCCTAACATTACAACAAACTAAATAGATTCAGTCAGTTTGATATTTCATATGTGTACCTACTGATATGTGTGTTTGCATGTGAAGTGAAATAATGATTATAGACGATGTCATGAATTTACATGAACAAGAGAGGAATAAAAATGAAGTACATATAGAACTAATATATAAATTATCAAAAATTAAAACCATGAAAGTAAATCTGTAGTATTAGGACATAATAATTATCTGTGTCTTACTAATACAGCATAATTACATGATTATTTGAATATACATGAATGCTTAAGTCCTGTAAATGTAATTGAAACTGTGTTTGAAATTTAAGATTAAATAGCCATAAGTTTTCTGTAATTACAACAACATAATTACAACTGCCCATACATATTTATGTATGTTTATTTTATTCTTATTTCTGCTTAAATTTGGCCCAATACCCTTTGTGACAATTCTTTAAAAATAAATTCTCTTATTATTTTAGTGAATCTTATTAAAATTTCCAGGTATTTTATATGCTAAATTGAATTTAGTCATGTCAGTTACACTCTACATAAGTAGTAAGAGCTTTACTCCCCTGTTTTGGTGACAGTTGCAGTAAAAAAATCATGATCCTTGTAGTTGTGATTCCATGTGTCTATATTAAACTGAACTATATTCACTGAACTCCTTTCAGTGCAAGAAAGCAGATCATACACACACACACACACACACACACACATACACACACACACACACACACACACACACACACACACATTTACACCTGTGTACTTTGCATCTAGGTTTAACTACCTATAAAACTGAATAATTATAATTATATAGTACGGAATTTCCAAGACTGGGTTTACAGGATCTTGAAATAGGACAGCATCAACATACAGTAGGTCTCACTTGTGAATTCATCAGCAGAGAAAGCATCAAAAACATGTAAATCAGTATCATCTGTATCAGATTTTAGTAAAAAAAAAAACTGAGAATTTTAGTTTCTTGAACTTTTTGTAATGTTTTTACAAGATCCAAATTAATTAAATAATATTGTATATTAACTAGTTTACTTTACTATAATGAATATAATTGAATGGGAATATAGAAAAAATATTTTTTATAAGGAAACATTTATAAGAATAAAAAGTACATAATTAATCTTTATTGGTTTTGTTACAACTAGTTATTTTCAAATGGTTAACATTAACAAAGCTAACAAAAGCATAAGTGCTTTTTATAATTTTTTCTTTAATTAATTAATTTTTTTCAATTCAAGTCCTGATTGCAGCCCTCCTCTCCTCTAGTCCCCTCCTTGTAGAGCTCCCTCTGACCCTGCATCTTTCCTCCCCTTCTCATCTGAAAAGTGGAAGGCCTCTCTAGGTACCATCCCGCCATGGCACCTCAAGTCACTATAGGATTAGGTATATCCTCTTCCACAGAAGCCAGACAATGTGGCCCAGTTAAGAAGTTGGTATCCATAGGCAGGCAGAAGACTCATGGACAGTCCCTACTCTAGTTGTTAGAGGACCTGCATGAAGACAAAACTGTACATCTGCTACATATCAGAGGGGCAACTAGTTCCAGACCATGCTTGCACTTTGGTTGGTGAGAGGGAGTAGGGAGGGGGACAGGAATTTGTAGGAAAGATGTAGGAAGAGAGAACTGGGAGAAAGAACTGGAATCCATGTTGGTGGTTCAGACACCCACAATCAAACATTAGGCAGAGCTTGGGGAATCTTGTTGAAGAGGGAGAAGCAGGATTGCAGGAGCCAGAGAGATTAAGGACACCAGAAGAAAATATACATAATCAACTAACCTGGGATGATGGAGACAGATTGAAACTGCACTACCGACCAGAAAGCATGCATGGTATAGATATAAGATTTCTACATACATGTAGCAGAAGGAGCAGGGGCTGCTCTGATTCTATTGTCTACCTTTGGATCCCTTTCCACTAACTAGGCTGTTTTGTATAACCTCAATCGAAGAAAATGTAACTAGTCCTATTGCAACTTGATATGCCAAGGAAGATTTATATCCATGGGAGGTCTCCTTTTCTCTGAAGACAAAAAGTGAGTAAGGGAGGAGGGAGGAACTGGGAGGAGAAGCTGAGATGGGGATTTAAAGTAAATTAATCAATTAATAATGAAAAAGTATGTCATTTTGAACACTAAGATGTATATAAAATAATGTTATATGTTTATCTTATTATTTCTCTTTCTCTCTTCTGCCTTCCTCTATCTTCTGGGTGGTGTGCTTATAGGAATGCACTACTACCCTGGTTAATGTACTGCTAGAGATTAAAAAATGAGTATACTAAGTACCTAGGAAATGAAGTAAATCACCATTTTATTACTATATTTTACACACACATACATACACACACATACACACATACATTATATATA
>NC_034613.1:111935526-111982581 GCF_900095145.1 Mus pahari
ATATATATATATATATATATATATATATATAATGTATTTTGTCATAATCAACCCACTACCCTCTTCCCTCTCATTCCTGTTAATGTCCCTTTTCCCCATCTAGTTACTAATCTACTTTCCCATCTTTACTCAGTTATTCCCTTGGCTATATTTGATGATTCAATGTGTTTTATTACCATTGCTTATATTATCCCAAGTGGAGAATTATATAAAAGTATTCATTTAGTCTGAGTTAAGAACTGAAGAAATTTTCTCTCACATCCCGAGTGACCATTAAGTAGCCCAACCTTGTGTGGGGCCAAGCGTAGTTTGTCTGACACTGGTCTTACTAATCCTTCTTCTTTAGAATACAGGTACTTGATCTTAGTCAAATAAACCGAACATATACAATGGGAGAAAAGGAAGCATCTAAAATAAATGGTGCTGGTCTAACTGACTGTCTGTATGTAGAAAAATGAAAATTGAACCATATTTGTCAACTTGCACAAATCTCAAGTCCAAGTCGATCAAGGTACCCCAACATAAAAAACGTATACACTGAATCTAATAGAGAAAGTGGGAAAGAGCCTTGAACTCATTGACACAGAGAAATTTCCTAAAGAGAACTCCAATGGTTCATGCTCTAAGTTCAAGAATTGATAAATGGGACCTCATGAAACTGCAAAGCTTCTGTAAGGCAAAAGACATAGAAGATAAGACAAATCAGCAACCTACAGACTGCGAAATATCTTCACTAACCCCACATCTGATAGAGGGCTAGTACACAAAATATATAAAGAAGTCAAGAAGTTAATGGCCAAAAGACCAAACAACCTAATCAATATATATATATATATATATATATATATATATATATATATATGGGGTATAGAACTAAACTGCGAATTCACAACTGAGGAATCTCAAATGGCTGAGAAGTATATAAAGAAATGTTCAAAGTTCTTAGTGATTGGAGAAATGCAAATAAAAAAACAACCCTGAGATTCCACCTTATACCAATCAGAATGGCTAAGATCAAAACATCAGGTGACAACAAATGTTGATGAGGATGTGGAGAAAGAGGAACACTCCTCCATTGCTGGTGGGATTGCAAACTGATACACTCTGGTTATCAATCTGGAGGTTCTTCAGAACATGGGAAATAGATCTACCTTAAGATCCAGCTCTAATACGCTTGAGAATATACCCAAAATATGCCCCACCATGCCACAGGGCCAAATGTTTCACTATGTTCATAGCAGCCTTGTTTGTGACAGCCAGAAGCTGGAAACAACCCAGATGATCCACAACAGAAGAAAGGATACAGAAAATGAGGTTCATTTACACAATGGAATACTACTCAGCTATTAAGGATGAGGAAATCCTGAGTTTTGCAGGCAAATGGATGGAACTAGAAAATATTATCCTGAGTGAGGTTAGTCAGACCCAAAAGGACATGTATGGCATGTACTCACAAATAAGGGGATATTAGCCAACCAGAACAAAACAAAACAAACAAACAGCCAGGCAGTGGTAGCACACACCTTTAATCCCAGCACTTTGGAGGCAGAGGCAGGCAGATTTCTGAGTTCAAGGCCAGCCTGGTCTACAGAGTGAGTTCCAGGACAGCCAAGGCTACACAAAGAAACCCTGTCTCGAAAAAACAAAAAATCAAAAACAAAAACAAAACAAGAGAAGATAATAGTCAGAGAAGATGTACCTAACCCTGAAGAGACTTGAGGCCACGGGGACTTTAGAATTCTTATGGTGTAGGGTTGGGGCTGATGGTGGGGGTGGAGACATCCTCTTGGAGACTGGGTGGGGGCATGTAGGATATATGGGATGTAAATAAGTCGGAGGGTGGCCTGGGAAGGGAATAAAACCTGGTGTCAAATATAAATAATTTTGAAAAAAAAAATAGAATGGCTCTTCCACAAGGTGGGACTTCTGGGAGAGGAGCAACACTTCCTTCAGTAAAGAAAAAACCAAAAAAAAGATCTCCATAAATTGGAACAAATGAACAAAGTCCTAGAGATTTTTTATGAAATCAACTGCATTATTAACACTTCAGAATATCCATAGAATAATTTTTCAAAGTAAAATATGTATTTTGAAGAATTGAGTTGGAATTTTGATGGGGATTGCATTGAATCTGTAGATTGCTTTCAGCAGAATAGCCATTTTTACTATATTGATCCTGCCAATCCATGAGCATGGGAGATAATTTCCATCTTTTGAGATCTTCAGTTTCTTTCTTCAGAGACTTGAAGTTCTTGTCGTAGAGATTTTCACTTCTTATTTAGAGTCACACCAAGGTATTTTATATTATTTGTGACTATTATGAAGGGTGTTGTTTCCCTAATTTTTTTCTCATCCTGTTTATCCTTTGTGTAGAGAAAGGCCACTGATTTGTTTGAGTTAATTTTATATCCAGCTACTACACTGAAGCTGTTTATCAGGTTTAGGAGTTCTCTGGTGAAATTTTAAGGGTTGCTTACATATACTATTATATCATCTGCAAATAGTGATATTTTGACTTCTTCCTTACCTATTTGCATCCCTTTGATCTTCTTTTGTTGTTGAATTGCTCTGGCTAGGGCTTCAAGTACAATATTGAATAGGTAGGGAGAAAGTGGGCAGCCTTGTCTAGTCCCTGATTTTAGTGGGATTGGTTCCAGCTTCTCTCCATTTACTTTGATGTTGGCTACTGGTTTGCTGTACATTGCTTTTATTATGTTTAGGTATGGGCCTTGAATTCCTGATCTTTCCAAGACTTTTATCATGAAGGGGTGTTGGATTTTTTTCAAATGCTTTCTCAGCATCTAACGAGATGATCATGTGATTTTTGTCTTTGAGTTTGTTTATATAGTCGATTAAGTGTTTTGAACTATATCATATAGTCCTAGAGAAACTGGGCTTACTTTTAAAAGATAAAAAGCTGGTTTGCAGATGTACCTCACTTAGTGGAGTGCTTCACTTGGGGATACAAGGCCCTAGGTGCAATTACCAACACTGTTAAGCCAGGCATGGCAGTATATTTCTGTAATCCCAGTACTTTGAAGGTAGAGGATTGAGAATGAGGACTTCCAGACCCTCCCCATCTATATCACAAAGACTGGAGACCAGTCTGAGATATATGAACTCCTATTTCAAAAGGAGAACAATATAATAAAATAAAACATTATTATCATTATCATCATCATCATCATGAATTATTTTATTTTTATTAAATTTTCTTAGAAAATTTAATCATTGCACACAATATATTTTGATTATATTCAACTACCATACAACACTTGATCTCCTCCTGAACTCCCTATCCTCTCATAATTTCAGATGTTTTTCTTTTTATATGTTATCCATTGCATTTGATTAGTACTGTACTTATGTGCATAGTTGTAGAGATATCTAGTAGAACATGGATCAACTATGACCCATGTCACAGAGTAAAATTAATACATCTTCCTCAGTGGTCATAACTGGTCAATAGCTTCTCATTAATTGTTGTGGCATTATGGGATTCTCTACTGATTATGGAGTGTTAGCAGACTTGAGCTTATGTTAGTCTTGAGCAGTCAACTACAGCTGCTATGAGTTCATGTAGGCAATGGGCCTGTCGTGTACAGAAAACATTATTTAATGACAATCTTCCCTGACCTCTGCCTTGTAGCAATCTGTGTACCTTCATGCCTAGGAATATCCCTTGAGCATTGAGGAGGAGGGATGGGTGCTAAAAATATTCTGTTTGTGGATAAAAATCAGTCATTTATTCTCTACAGTTTGATGAGTTCTGAGCTTGATGGAAGCAATTACAATACTAGTTCTCAACCTTTCTCATGCTGCAATCCTTTATTATAATTTCTTAAATTGTAGTGGCCTGCCAAAAATATTGTGTTGATACCTCATAACTATAATTTGTATTTTTATGGATCATAATGCAAACATCTGATATGCAAATGGTCTTAGATGACCACTGGGAAAAGATCATTTGGAATCTTGACCCACGGGTTGTGAACCACTGGGTTAGAGAGGTATAAATTACTCTCATAGGATTGATTTATTGTATCCCATTGGTTTGGGTCTATTATTATTTTTATTTTCTTTTAATTATGGAATTGTTTTTATTCCTTCCAAATTTATTCAATCCTGTATTCACTAGAATGTTATATAACTTTTTATATTATCTGTAGTTTATCACTATTCCACTATAATGAGCCAGAATTTATGACAATATTTCATCTTTTTTATATACTTTTAGAATTACAGTGCATCCAATTGGACAGGAATTTTAGATTTTTTTTTCTGAGAGCAGCTGAGAAAGAGCTATATATTTTTGTTGGTTGTATGAACTTTTCTCTATATATGTTAGGCTCTTTTGAGTGATTTCAGTGCTACTTTTTCATTTTTTGCCTAGTCTGCCTAATGATGGCAATGGAGTACTGATATCTCCCACTATTATTATGTTGGAATTAGTCTGTGATTTTTTTATATAAGAAAAATCAAGGGGCTGGCGAAATGGCTCAGCAATTAAGAACACTGACTGCTCTAACAGATTTCTTGAGTTCAATTCCCAGAATTAACATGGTGGCTCACAATCATCTGTAATAGGATCTGATACCCTCTGCTGTTTTATCTGAAGACAACTACAGTGTATTCATATACATAAAATAAATAAATCTTTAAAAGATCAGTGATATAATTTAATCAAATAACATTTGTTTCAAGCATTGGATGAGCCATGGTTTAGTGCATGTATATTTAGAACTGTAATTTTCTCTTGATACATTGCTTACTTGATCACTATAAAATGGCTCTTCTGAATGGATGAGATTTGAAGCCTATTTTGTCAAATATTAGAATTGTAACACTGGTATGTTTAATGGTTCTGTTTGCTTGAACTACCTTCTTTCATCTTTTTACCCTAATATAGTATTTCATTTTGGTAAGGAATTATGTTTGTTGGAGAGAGAGAAAAGAAGCACACTAATTAATAATTCAACCTGTTAGTCTGTTCTTTTGGTGCAGAAGCAAATGCAATAAATACTCAATTATTATTAAAATCTGTGCATTGATTCCTGGCATTTTATTGATTTTGTGGGTTTTGGTATGCCTTGGTATTCTTTTCTTTAACGAGTGTCTTACCATCATTTATTTATTCCTTGTGTATCCTCTCAAGTGCATTTATCTTTTCATTCAGTCTGAATAATTTTCTCTACTATTCTGTTAGGGATGTCTTTTTGGTCATAAATTCTTTTATATTGCTTTTGATCATGGAAAGTTTTCCTTTCACTTTCAATTATGATATATCATCTTGCCAGATGTATCAGGCTGGGTTTGAAGTAGTTATCTTTCATTATTGGAAGTACATTATTTCAAAACTTTGTTCCTTTTAATATTGTGATTCAAAAGTTGTCAGTTATTCTTATGAGTCTTCCTTTATATGTGGCCTGTCCCATTTCTTTTTCAGGGTTTAATGTATGTTAGTTTTACTGTACATTCAGTGGTATTACTATAACATAGCTTTTTTTTTTTCATTTATGTTTTGTTTTCTGGTATCCAAGTGAGTTTCTCTTTCCCTTTAATTGAAAAAATGTCCTCTATGATTTTATTGAAATAATTTTATATTTCTTTTACATAAAATTGTTCTCCTATCACAATAATTCTTAATTTTTGCCTTTTCATGACTTACAAGTTTCTTTCATGCTCCATTTATCAAAATCATGTTGTCTTCCTTTTATTCATTAAAAAGCAATCATTGTCATTTATTTACAAACCCACTTTAACTTTTTGTCTTCAAACTCTGGTGCTTTGTTTTCTAGAGGATCCATTTTACTGGTGGGTTTTTGACTGACTTTTATGTGATTTATTTTGTTTTTTTCAGTCTCATTATTTCATTTTGGTTTTTTTTTTCAGTATTTTTATCTCTTTATAGAATTTTACTTCCATGTCATGGATGGACTTCCTTGTTTTCTTGGGTTATTTGTCTCTGTTATCCTGGGATTATTCACATTCTCTTTGAGCTGAATGAACATATTTTCAAGTTTCCTTTTGAAATTCTAAGTCATTTTTACTAGGGACCACCACTATTAGACTTTGAATTAGACATGTTGCTTTGTTTTTTCATTGGAACTTGGGTTGTTGTTTTGCTGGAAATTAACCATCTGGAATTAGATAATTTGTTGGGATCTCTTGGTGGTTTTAATTCAGGTACTATTTCTCCTTTTAGGTGGAGGTATTTTCAGTATTCATGGCAGACTAGGTTATAGTACATTTGTGATGGGAGCACTTACACAATTCTAACAATAGTGTATCAAGTAACTACAAAACAGACACTTGTTATGTACCAATTATCTTCATGACTAAAGAGACCCCAGTAGCACAATGTACACTAATATATTAATTTGCTATAGTTGTAAATGCAGAGGAAAAGAAAAAGAGGTAAACCAGAATTAAATGGTGATACTGAGAATAGTTATTATTATGTATCTGGTAGGATTAAAGTAGAGGATGTGGACATAGAAGTAGAAATAATAGAGGCAATGGAAATTAAAGGGGAATGTGAGAGATTTGAATGTTAGAGATTTGATTAGAGGTAGACAAAGAAGAGGAGGGAAAGATATATTCATATATTGTAAATGAACTCAGCAAGTTTTATTTATGTATTTATTCATATAATAAGTGTGTAGGAGTGTATATGTATAAAAAACTAAAAATAAAAGTCATGAATTTGAGAGAGAGAGAGTGTGTGGAAGGAGGCTTAAAAAGAGTTGGAGAAAGAAGAAAAAGGGGAAATTTATGAAGACACATCAAATTAAATTCAAGTTGTAGACATTACTACAAAGCTTTTTTGAATTCTTAAAACAGATTAAGTAAACCATGTCAAGAGGCCAAAATAACAAATTAATAAGTATATAAAATTAAGCGTCAAAAACTAATTTTGTTAGCATTTTACTTCTTACATAATTGCATACTAGATTTAGGAAAATTAATTCACTCATATCCAATTCTAGTCGAAAGTTTTTGGGTATAAAATGAAGTAGAGATATATACTTTAACTAATTAATCATACAGTCATTGTTACTAAACCTTATTAAATCTCAGATTCATTATTTTGAAACATAATTTATTTTCACTTCTATACTTTTTAATCTTTATTATCTAAATTATCTTCATTCCCCTCATTTGTCCATTTTCATTCTAGATTAATCATTGTTCTGCTAAGAGATCAAAACTGTTACCATTTATAAATGAATAAAATTAACTACCTACTATTTGTCTCTCCGTGCCTGGTTCATAAATTATGAAGGTAGAAAAGAGACCATTTTTTAATTCTGGAATGCCAGGACATTTGAAAAGGTTGTAAGGTCTGCAACCTGTTATTGCACTTAATGATACTTTTTAGATATCTGCAAGATCATTTCAGAATTAGAAGAAATGCTCTCAGACTTCAGTGCCACGCTGACAATTATTTGTGTACATCCTCCTTTGTGACGCCAAAACCTTAGCTTTGGTTCCTAAGAAAGAACGGAGTAATTGGTAGGTGTAGTATTTAACTATCAGTCCAACCGCCTACAACTGGAATATCTAGAAAGATAACAAAACAAAACCACTTACATATAACATCAAACTACTTTTCTTCCTATCTTATTAAGAACAATCAACTGAGAAATCCTTTTAAAATGCTCAACTTTGAAGAATCTAATTATAAATATTTTTTTCATTAACAGTGCATAGATGAAAGAAGCACACAATAATATCTGTGAGTAAATGATTTTAATCACTATTTAGAAAAATACAAGTGTTCCATAAATTCACATAAATTAAATCATATTAAGTAATTCAGTGTTAGAGGTTTTAATTTCTATTTCTTGAAAAATCACCAAATGTGTCATGGTTATTAATAATTTATTAGCTGTTTCTATATCCACATATTACATAAATGGAATCTTAACTACTTTAAAAAATCTATTCCAAAAATTATGGCCAAGAAGCTACATGTCAATACTTGCACACACAAAAATTACAGCTTGAGTTAATCCACCAGAAAGTTCAATTACAACCACCTGCATTACATGCACTGAAAGATTATTGAAATGGGATTGAATGAAATTTATAAAACTCAAGTGTAACCTAAACGATATTACTGTGAGATGGCTCAGTAGGCAAAGGCTCCTGCCATAAAGCCTGATGAGTTGAGTTTGATCCTCAGGTTCTATGTGGTAGACGGAGACAACTAACAAATTATGGTTTTGAAAATTTGGCTTCTGCTGCTGTGATGAACACACACACACACACACACACACACACACACACACACACTTAAATATATTTTTTAAATGTTTCAGGGTAGCCAAAGCTACATATAAAAACCATGTTCACAAAAAAATCCTATAAAGCACACATATAATATGATGTTAGTAATATACTAGAATTGGCAAAAATGAAATATTAATATTAAGTAAATATAATACTGCATTTAAAATAGTTAAGAATAGAAACATTTAGGAATTAAAGGGAAAGAAAATGGTAAAAGGGTAAATGATGGTTTTCTCAAGCCATTAAACCATGAATGTGATAAAACCACAAATAAAAGCAATATGGAAACAAAGGGAATAAATGAACCCAAAGGGAGAACTTGGACTACAATACTATGTAAAATGTACCTTACAAAATTAAATAGATGCTATAATGCCTTTAGCTATTTTTAACTTTTACCTAATGCAATGTTCCATAGTAAACAAAGTTTCCCCATGAAGATGAGTACCTAAGTCATCCTAGTGCCAGTGATCTGTGTTGCTAATGTCTAGGTAAGTCACATGCAAAGTTCTTATTTGAAAGTCCTGAAAAAGTCTTAAGCATAACTCTATAAAATAGAATATATAACACATGAAGCTGACAGTATACATTAAAGAAAAAGAAAATCATTGAATGAGATTACTTGCTATTTATCAAACCTCATCTTATATTCCATTTTCCTCCATCTTCAGAGGAAATTTCCAGCCATGGCCAGAATTAACTTAAAGTCACATGAAGGTATATAATGCTGATTAAAAGAAACAATGAAGTATCAAGGAGAGTCAATACCATGAAAGAGATACATAAACTACATAAAAATACAGAATTAATCTCCATGAATGAATATCCACAATTCATACTACATTCATATAAATGGATAGACTAGAGGCTACCACAGTATGAGCCAGTGAGGGAAATCAAAACACACACACACACACACACACACACACACACACACACACACACAAGTATTTTAATTCAGAGAGAGGAATAGAGGAAGAAATTTTAAAGTCCATGAAGAACATGGAAGGATGTGAAAACAAAGTGGCACACAACCTCAGAAAAGCATCTCCAGAAGCAGCTAGCAGCAAGGTAGAGACTGAGGATCCTCGCAATGCCCAGAATTCAGCTTCACATCATAGGTTTCTTCCAATCTCAATAACATGGCTTTGGGGAAAATGGGGTTAAAGATGAGTAGCTCTATAGCCAAATAAAGGCAGCTCTCACTGCAGCTGGGAACCCTAATTGGAGCCTTTACTCAGCAAAAGAGGAGGGAATTGGTCTCTAATACACTGGATAAGTAGAAGAACCTAAATTGAGATACTTTAAGCACTCCCAGTCTCCCTTCTCCATAGTCTAGGGTAGCTAACGTCAACTCATAGCAACTCACTTACAAAGAAGAGTGCTTCATTAACACATGGACACAGCTCTAGAGAAAACAGAGGAGCAAAACCTTTGAAACTTAGATTTTTCTATCATTGTCCCACCCACAGCTATTGCCCCAGAGAACTAGACATCCATCAGAACCCTAGAAAATGTGACAGAATACAGTGGAATGTGATATAGAATTCAGGTGAAATCAGCAAACTTCCAGCTACCTCATATACCATAGAGATAAAAAATATCTGGTAAGGGAGTTTGGAGCTGTGATATTCTGATATAGTAGACTAAGATAAATAAAGGAGTTGGACTCAACCTAAGCCAGAAAGAAGCTATGACTGGGAACATAATACCTGTTTCAATTTATAGAACATAATAATTATTTTTGTTTATTGGTTATTTGGGTATATTCTTTTTAATATTTAATTTTACTTTTAAAATAATGTATTTTATATGTTCTTATATAAAGTTTTGCTAAATCTCTCATAGTTTCATATTTAAAAAGAATTGTTTTCTCTTAATACTCACTGTTACATTTTAAGTATATAATTGATATGTGGATATTCTCAGTGTACACATTAAATGACAGTTTGGGATTAGATTACTTAAACTTACTTTTTATTGTTTACAGTGAATTGAGTTCATGTTGTTTACAAATATATCCAAGACACTGAAGCTACCTAAGTGTAATGCTCTTCAGATGAATAACTTGACATACATTTTGGTATGTTGAGAAGAACTGAAAACATTCTAGACAAAATAACTCCAAAGAGCATATAGCCTGTGCATCAAATTTAAGTAAATATTTGACATGAGTAGATACACAAACAGAAAACATAGATTGGTGATTGCATGAGGCTAGACAGAGAGGAAGATGTAAAGAAGTATATAATGAATTTGAGGATTTCTTTGAAGAGAAGATAATAGCAAAATTTTTAAAACTGGATAAAATATAACAATGTTTTTCAACATTGCTAATGTACAGCACTGA
The DNA here is from genome assembly GCF_900095145.1 of Mus pahari. Classification (NCBI taxonomy): domain Eukaryota; kingdom Metazoa; phylum Chordata; class Mammalia; order Rodentia; family Muridae; genus Mus; species Mus pahari. The sequence goes on from NC_034613.1 coordinate 111,946,172, forward strand.
ATTTGTTCATTTTGATATGATTGGTTTTGTGTTATTCCACCCCAAAATGAAAAAAGAAAAATGAAGTAGATCTAATTACCAGGAAGTACAACAGCTATATTACCAAATGACTTTACTGACAACATTGAACATAATTCTTTCTTATTTCAAACAGAAAACAATTGAAATATATACTGTTAAGCAGTCTTCGATAATTACATAGTTGTAGAAACAAAATTTAAAGCTTTGGATAGAAAAATTTGGAAAATATTTGTCATGTAATGATTTTGAATGAAAAGGAAATTGTTAAAAGAGTACAATTTAGTTAACAGTCATTTTTGTGTGAGAGGTATTATGTGGTTACTGCAGAACTGTAACTGTTCTAAAAAGAAAAAACTGGCCCATAATGGCCATCTGTCAAAGAGTAGATAAGAATCCTATCCTACTCCTAAATCTATTTTGTGTCTTTACCTACAAATGCATCTATCATATAAGTAGGACGTTCTTGCTCTGTTTTTCTAGCATCCCCTTCACCCTTGTACCATATTTTGAACAAGTCCTCAATGTATTTTCAAATCATAGGAATTACTATGAATTTATATTTTAAAGTTAAGGCATACTTGTGTTTATTTTATCTACATATAGTGAGAAATGAAATTTTTATTGTACAACAACACCTTCCCAACTTCAGAATGTTTAAAAAGTTAATGAAAATCTAATCAATCCAGACAAAATCTGGAAAGGAAAGTATAGTGGATAAAGGAGAAGTATGAATGAGAATAGAGAATGCAGAAAGAAGGGGACAATGAGAGAAAGAGAAATAATAGGAGAGAAATAATACACATAAATACCAAGCACAAAACATCAGCAATTACAAATAAGGCAACTGCCACAATCCAAACACCAAATTATCATGATAATAAAAGCAATGTGTTTTATAACAAAAGATATTAGTGTAACTCTTGTATTCCTATTGCTTATGACATCACATATTTTGGTTAGAAAAGAGAGAAATCAGTCTTAAATAGAGAAAGAAACAAATCCCTAACAATTAGCTTTAATGATGACAGATGGTTCTGTACAGGCCAAAGCAAGAGAAAAGATTCCAGTGGAGTTACCAACACTGGATTTTCTATGCTACATTCCTTATCTCACTTGTGCAATAGCGTCATGACTACCAGCAGGTAACCAACTGCTTTCTGATTGGATTTGAGGCTTTCTCCTCAGGAAGAAGTTCACAACCAATTCTTCATACCTGATCAAGTATCCATGGCTGGGCACTTCCTAGCCCTGAAGGCCAGAACCTATTATTACTTAGCTAAAGAGACTTACTTTCAAACTGCTTTCTAAATATTTATGTTTATATTAAAATATAATTCCTGTTCTCGGCCTTTGTCAAAGACATTAATATTTGACAAAAACATGGATAATAGGTGACTGTAGAATGTTCAGCCCTACAAAGAGCATCAATACATAAATTCTCAAAGGCTCAGTGAATATCATACAAGGGGTTGGGGCATTGAATGAATGTAGGAGCCAGAGGTTATGGAAAAATGCTGAAAAAGAGCATCTTCTAGACATACCATAGCCATTGCACTTGTGAACTGATAGAACCTTCACAACACGTGAATAAGATTGGACCTGCATCATTTCATCATGGATAGGATTTGGGTTAATGAGGCTCTATCTTTCATAAAGGAGGTTTTTTTCTTTTTTTATGACTAGTGGTTACTGAGAAATGTTACTACTGTTACATTGAGTGGTGTAACTACTCTTAGATTTTCTATGGTTAAGCAAACAATCCCACACATACATAAGTTAATGCAAACAATAATAATGTCAGTGAGAAGCTGGGCGTGGTGGTGCATGCCTTTAATCCCAGCACTCTGGAGGCAGAGGCAGGCAGATTTCTGAGTTCAAGGCTGGCCTGGTCTACAAAGTGAGTTCCAGGACAGCCAGGGCTACACAGAGTAACCCTGTCTCAATAATAATAATAATAATAATAATAATAATAATAATAATAATAATGTCAGTGAGTTTCTTATACCTGGAAAAAGACATGAAAATATGAGATGATTTGTTTTAAGAAAAGAGAGTTTGAGAGGGAGAGGGGGCATTAGATGGTCAAGGGGTGGAAAATAACCAAATGTTTATTACTAATATATATTAAATTGTCAATTAACTAAATGAATGTATTTTAAAATAATATGGAGTTATGTGTTGGCAGATATATTCATATCACCTAATTAAATGTTGAAAAAGCCTAAGACAAAATCCAAAACTCCTTTATGTTAAACATCTTAGGGATATCATAGATATATGGTACATACATAAACATAATAAAGGCAATATACAGCAAGGCAATGGCTAACATAAAATAAAAAGGAGAGAAACTTAAAGCAATCCCACTAAAATCAAGGATATGGCAAGGCTGTCTACTCTGTCCTTTTCTCTTCAATATAGTACTTGAAGGCCTAGCTAGAGCAATAAGGCATCTAAAAGAGATCAGGGGATGCAGATTGGAAAGGAAGGAGTCAAAGTACTGCTATTTGTGAGTTATATGAAAATATACATAAGAGACCTGAAAATTTCTACCAGAGAGATCCTACATCTGATAGACAACTTCATCAAAATGAATGAGAATCTTGATGGAGATTTTTTTTTTGTATGTGATTACAGAAATACTCCTAGTATTGTGGATATTGCTACATAAGCATGTACATTTTTCCAATCTCACCTAACATACTTAAAGTCTAAATCTATACAATCTTCTATTAGTGCATGGTACCTCAGTAATACATATTTTTAATATCTGTGTTAGCACTGCACTTAGAACAATAGTTGACTCATCTACTGTTGTACAATATATATCGTAGTAGCCTCATTGTCTATAGCAGAACTGAAATGTTACAAACACCTGACACTGTAGCTTTGCTCATGACATAAAGTTACAAATTATTTTCATGTCTTTGGTGATGCTAATGAAAATAATCATGTTTTTATATTCATTTTATTATAAATTAAATTATCTATTAAATAAGGGACAAAACCCATCCATTCAAATTGCTCAAACCTGAATTTGGAATTCATTCAGATATCAAGGTCAAGGTATTCATATCACATACTATACATTCTGGGAAAAAAGTGTTGTGTATATAGAAAATATATTATTATCTACATATTATGTATATTGCACTTTATACATTATTTATTATTATATAACATATTATAAAATGTAATTATTTTGTTGTATTATAGAATGAATCAGCTGTTGTTCTAAGTGCAGTGCTGACACAGATTATTTATATGAATATTACTGACATACAATGCATTGAGAGAAAAAAATGTATAGATTTGTATTTTAAATGTATTAAATGAGATTGGATGCATGATTCTTTCTCAGAAGGTAAAATAAAATATATACTGGAGGTATATAGAGAGATGGATAGGAGAGGCAATGGCAAGGGGAATGGTACAGGAGATCAGGTGTATGGCGAGCAGGGGAGAGAGAAGGAAATTCAGCACTGGGCAAGAGGTGGATGTGAGGGGTGTCTCAGGGATATGACAGAGACCCAGGGAGTTTATGAGGTGACCCCAGGCAAGACTCTCAGCAGTGGAAGAGCTTCTGCCTAAAGTTGCCACCTCCTGAAGCTAGCTGGGTCTCTCAGTGGAGGGATAAGGACAGCAAACTATTCACAAAACTTCATCCCAAAATGTGTCCTGCCTAAAATATGTACAGGGACAAATATAGAGCAGAGAAGAAGGGAATAGCCAACCAATGATTGTCTCAAATTGAAACTCATCCCATTGGCAAGATCTAATCCATGACACTATTAATAATACTGTTAAATAATACTGTTATGCTTGCAGACAGGAACCTAGCCTAATTGTGCTCTGAGAAGCTCCACCTAGCAGCCAATGGAAACGGATGCAGAGATGCACAGGCAAATATTAGATGGAGGTGGGGAGTCTTGTGGAAGAGTTGGGGGAAGGATTGGGTAACTGAAGAGAACAGGAACTACACAAGAAGACAATCAACTAACCTGGTCCTTTGGGTGCTCCCAGAGACTGAACCACCAATCAAAGAGGAAGCATGGCCTGGACCAAGGCCCCTTGCACATTTGTAGCAAATACGCAGCTAGGTGTTCATGTTGATCTCCCATGAATTTGAGCAGGGGCTGTCCCTGACTTTGTTACCTGTCTGTGGATCCCGTTTCCCTAACTGGACTGCCTTGTCTGAAGTCAGTGGAAGAAGTTAAAGCTAGTCTTGAAGTGATTTGAAGTACCAGGGTTGGGGGTTGAGGAGGAAAGGGCGGCTCCCCCTTCTCAGAGGAGAAGGGGAGGGAGAATGTAAGGCAGAGACCAGGAAGTGACAGGGGCTAATACTGGGACATAAAGTGAGTAAAGAAGTCTCAAGACAAAAAGATTTTCACTCTTGCTTTAATATTCCTGGAGATAGGCAACCATGGCTATGACATTTAACATCACAGAAGAATTTTTAAAGTATTCGATGTCTTATGAATTGAATCTGACAATATATGTTTTTGTGTGACTTTTAATTTTTTAACTATGTGTGTGAAATTTACCCAACTTTTTCATGTATCAAAGTTAATTCCAGAAAATATAGCATACAAACTGAATTATATAGATACACTGCAACATATTTATATATTAACCTGCTAAAGTACATTTTGATTGTTTACAGTTTGCACTATTACCAATAAAGTAGTTAACAACGTTTATATATTGTTCTCTGAGTAAATACTATGTTTTCTTCTCCATAAATAAATACCAAGAAATGGAATTATTTGAAATAAATCTCAAGACTAGAAATGCACACTTTAACATAGTAAGTTCACAATGAACATGAGACTGTCAAAACTACTTATCCAAATTGATTATAATGCATCCTCTTCACTAACAACCCTGGCAATAAGAATAATATATACCAGTGAGAGCATGAGAAAGAATATCCTCTTACCTAGGTCTAGAAGTCACCTAACAATTTAGTGGTGGCCAGGATAGAACAAAGAAAAAAGAAAAAGAAAAAGTAAATCAACACAAAACTCTTCACAATTACCTTTTTTTTATCTCCCTTATCAGCCCCAGTGAATGATTATGAATGCACATACTTCTCCAGCTTTTAGACATCAGAATATCCAGTTATTTAGTTTTTGGTCTACAGAGCTTTCAGTAGCAGTCCTATTCCTTAGTTCTTTGGTTTTTGAAAAAGTTATACCATCAGCTGCATTCAATCTGGCTTTTAGATGTGAAGTGAGCCATGGTCCTGCTATTCCTGTGTTTCCAATCTATCATGAGATGTTTCAGATTCAGCTTACATAACTGCTTGAACCAATTCACTTATTAGTCATCCTTTCCTCTCTTCCCTACCTTTTTGCCCCCTTCTTTCCTTCTTGTCTTCCTCCTGTTTCTCTTTCCCATTCTCACCTTTATTTTCTTTGATAAAATAATAACAATAACAACAAAACCAAAACAAAACCAGAACAAAAAAGGAAAGTGATTCATTGCAGAAACAAATGTATTCTTCATTGAAAAAATGATATTAAATTTGAAATAAACATTATGGAGAGCAAATAGTAATTAATGCTTTATTTGTTTCTCAGATGTATCTTGTAATTGAAATTTTCAAATCGAAATCTAATAAACTGATTCCTTTTGTGAGATGGTAAGTTGGGAAATTGTTGAGAGAAAATGAGATTATGAAAGGCTATCTTCCTGGAGTGATTAACAGAGCACTAGAAAAAAAAAGATACAATGATAGGGAATCCCCCAAATATGAATATGTTTCCTTCTCTAATCTTTGGTTCCATACACATGAGGTCATGCGTATTAAGAACGCATTCAGCAATGTGCAAAATAATGACAGGTAGTAGAGTTTGATGCTCACACAGTGACAGTAAAAGTTCCTGCTGCTACCAGAGCCTGGTAAATTCCATGATTTTTGTAACATTGGGCACAATGTTGAAATTTTTTGCTTCAGTGGTGGAAAAAAGTCAGAGTGTGTGCTGTTATATTCAACCTCACAACCCCTCCCCCCCCCAGAAAAAAAAAAAAAAAACAAGAAAGTTTCCATGTAATTTAATTACATTATAGAACACATTACCTGAAGGGTACTTATGGACTTATAACTATATCAGGATCAAGCAAAGTAATAGTCAAAATATTTAAAATATCTCAGTAAGCTTTCTGTTACTTTAACAAATACCTCCAATAATAAACATTTAAAATGGACAGTCTACCTTGTCCATGGAAGTTACAATTAATAATCGCTAATATTGTTTTAGGCCTTTGATGAAACTGCACACATTGTCATCAAAGGGTGTTGGTACAAGAAAATGCCTTACTCCACACTAAAGAGGTAAAGAGCTGATAAAAGAGTAGCTGAGGTCTGACTAGGCTTTTGTCAGCATGTTCACCATAACACCAAGGCCTCTTGTGAGGACTCACTTCCTTTTTCTTTTCTTTTTAAAGCATCTATCTATCTATCTATCTATCTATCTATCTATCTATCTATAATTTAAAAAAATACTGGTATTTTATTTATTTGCATTTAAAATGTTATCCCTTTCCTGGTTTCGCCATTGTAAATTCCCCCATTCCATCCCTCCTCTCCCCCTCCAACTTCTATGAGGGTGTTCCCCACCTCACCTCCCTAGCATTCCCCTACAATGGGACATCAAGACTTCATAGGACCAAGGGTCTTCTCTCCCATTGATGGCAGATAAGGCCATCCTCTGCTACATATGTGGCTGGAACCATGGGTCCCTCCATGTGTACCTTTGGTTGGTGGTTTAGTCCCTGGAAGCTCTGGAGTGTCTGGTTGGTTGATATTTTTGTTCTTCCTATGGGGTTTTAAACCCCTTTAGCTCCTTCAGTCCTTTGCCTAGCTCTACCTCTGAGGTTCCTATGCTCAGTCCAATGGTTGGCTGCAAGCTTCTGCATCTGTATTGGTCAGGCTCTGGCAAAGCCTCTCAGGAAATAGCTAAATGAGACCCTAGTCAGCAAGCACTACTTGGTATCAGCAATAGTGCCTGGATTTGGTAGCTACGTATGGGAATCCCCAGGAGGAGCAGTCTCTGGATGTCCTTTCCTTCATTCTCTATTCTACTCTTTGTCCCCATATTTCCTTTCGACTGAAGCAATTCTGGATTGATATTTTTGGGATGGGTGGGTGGGCCCATCCTTCAACTAGGGGCTGTGCCTAACCTCCAGATATGGCCTCTACAGGTCTTCTCTCCCCTTTGCTGGGAATTTCAGCTAATATTATCCCCATTGGGGCCTGGGAGTCATCACTTTCTAAGAACAATACAAAGTAAAACCAAGAATCTAATGCATGTTTCTTTGGAAAGCATTAATCTAAACAATAATATTCTACCTCTTAATCCAAAAGTCTTATATCAATCTCATAAAACAAAATGTATTTTGTACATTTCCAAGAGTCCGATACAGACTTACATATTTTAATCTTTTGCAAACTGTAAAGTCTTATGTAGAAATCAAGGCAAACTATTAACTGTTAGCTGCTGCAAAACCAAAAAAAAATCGCATTACTTACATTTGAGATACAATGGTGGAGCAGACAATTGGGAAAATATTCTTAGAAATATGAGGAAGTATTTCCATCATTTTCAAATCTGTATTTTTATATCCTGCTTCCTCTCCCACTGTTCATCTCCCTCTACCATCAAGCCTTCAATCTACATCTATGTATTGCATCACTTGTTTTCTTTCTGTCTTTAAATAGTATTGTTACATGTATAAATTCATATAAATCCATAAATGGACTCATATGAATTCATTTACTCTTACCTGTATATTAATGTTCTTAGAACTAAAAAGTTGGCATGAGATAATTAATTGGGGGATAATTACTAGGGAAACTGATTTATGGAGACTGATTCTCTTTCTCTTAGCTATCATTAGTTGTTTGTTTCTTCATATAGGAGTGGTACTGCCCTGGTAAGTTTTATAACAACTAAACACAAGCAAGAGTCATCACAGAAGAAAAAGATTTAACGGAGAAAATACTTTCATAAGATCAGGCTGTAGGCAAGAATGATATGTATTTTCTTAGTGACTGATGTGGGAGGACTCAGCCCATTGTGGGAAAGCCATTTCTGGGACGATGTTCCTTGTTGCATCTATAAGAAAACAGGATAAGCAAGTCACAGTAGCAGGCCAGTAAGTAACACTACTCCATGGCCTCCACATCACCAGTGCATGTTTCCAAATTACTGCCTATTTAGGTTTCTGTCCTCAGTTCCTTCGGTGATGAACTATGGATATAAAAGCAAGCATAAGCCAGATAAACCTGTTCATCACCAACTTGCATTTTGAAGTGTTATTTATTATAGCAATAGTAACCCAAGATTGATGACTTCTGAGAATTCCTCCTTCTATGTTGGCATGCCAACAGCTAATCTCATTGTTCAGGACTAATTCTGAATTCAAGATGATCAAAGGTATATCCTATATATGTATAAAATATCATAATAACACCCATGAGTTTATATAATTAATGCATGCCAATGAAATGGAAAAAAACATAGTAAATAAGAAAGCAATAATTTGTTGTCCAAAGAAACATCAGAATCCCTCATGACAGACATTAATTTCTATAGCTCCACGCCCTGTATCTTGATCACACATGATGTGGTCTGAGGAAAAGTACCAAGGTCTTTATCAATGTCATCTGCTATTTCTAAGTGTCATGGTCATTCCCTTGAACAAATTTTGCACATTGATTTATTCTTATCCTCTCAAAATGTGTTAATATTTTGGAGGTCAAAACTCAAGCTTCAGGCCCCTTCCATGCTGTCTTTTCAGCAGGGACAGACTGTTAGCTAGTCTATTCCCCAGAAGACATCATACCCTGAGACATCCCAGAGGATTCCCTACATTCAGAGCATTTGGTAAGAAGCCTCCTGAAGTATCACAGTTGCTTCTGTGGGCTCAATGGACTCGAAAACCTGTCATTACCCAAAATTCCTGCCCATGAAGACCACTTCCTTCAGCCTGGTCCTTTCTGCTGGGAAAGTCTGGTAGCGAATCTGTTCCCCTGAAGATATGGCATCCTGAGGCATCCCAGGAGAACTACTGCAGCCAGAGTAACAGATCAACAGGTTCTGTGCCCCTCTGAATACCCTCCAGTTGGAAGGCCCCACAGGAGGTCTGCTACATCCAGGCTGCAGGCCTACCTGCAGGAGACATGAAACAACCCAGGGAAAAAAGGGGCAGACTCCAGACAAAGTCACCAAGACCAGCAAACACCAGAGATAACCAGATGGAGAGAGGCAAGCTCAAGACCATTATCAACAGAAGTCAACATATGTGGGCATCATCAAAACCCAGTTCTCCTACCACAGCAAACCTTAAATACACCAACACAACTGAAAATCAGGAAGCCAACTTAAAAATCCCATCTCATGAAGATAATACAGTTTTTTAAGGGGGTATAAATAACTCATGGAAAGAAACACAAGAAAACACAGGTAGACAGGTAGAACCCCTTAAAGAGGAAACCAGTAAATCCCTTTAAGAAATAAAGGAAAACACAATCAAACAGAGAAGTAATTGCATAAAGCAGTCCAAAACGTAAGTGTAAATAGAAACAATAAAGAAAACATAAATAAAGGTAAACCTGAAATTGGAAAACCTAGGAAAGGGGTCAGGAATTATAGATGTAAGTATCACTAACACAATATAAGAGATAAAAGAGAGAATCTCAGGTATAGAAGATACAATAGAGGAGATTGCCAGAACTGTCAAAGAAAATTTAGAACTTAAACAACTCCTAACCCAAAACATCCAGGAAATCCAGGACACAATGAAAATACCATATCTAAGAATAATTGAAATAGAGGAGAGCGATGATTCCCAGCTAAAAGAACCTGAAAATGTCTTCAACTAAATCATAGAAGAAAACTTCCCCAAGAAAAAAAGAGATGGCCATGAAGGTAGAAGTGTATAGAACACCAAGCAAATGGGGCCAGAAAAGAAAATCTTCTTGTCATATAATAATCAAAACATTAAACACACAGAACAAAGAATATTAAAAGATTCAAGGGGAAATGGTTAAGTAAAATACAAAGAATTATACCAGACATTTCAACAGAGATTATGAAAGCCAGAAGAACCTGGTCAGAGATGATGCAGACTCTAAGAGAACACAAATGCCAGCCCTGTCTACTATACCCAGCAAAACACTCAAACAACATAGATGGAGAAACCAAAATATTCCAGGACAAAACAAATTCAAACAGTATCTATCTACCAGTCCAACCCTACAGAAGATCCTTGAAGGAAAACTCCACCACAAGGAAGGTACCTACACCAAAAAAACAAAAAACAAAAAACAAAACAACCAAACAAACAAATAAAAAACAAAAAACAAAAAAAGGACAGGATATTAATCATCTCACAGCAAAGCTAAAAGAGGAGAACATAGCACGTAAAAACTACTTACAAAAACAAATATAAAAGGGACTGTCATTGGTCATTAATATCTCTCAATATTATAAAAAGACATAAGCTAACAGACTGGATATGAAAATAAGATCAAGCATTTTTCTGCATACAAGAAACACGCCTCTATTACAAAGACAGATACTATTTCAGAGTAAATAGATGGAAAAAGGTCTTTCAAACAAATGGTACCAGGAAAAAATCTGGAGTTGCCATCCTAATATCCAATAAAATAGGCTTTCAAACAAAGGTTATCAAAAAGGAAAAGGAAGGAAACTTCATAACCATCAAAGGGAAAATCCACCATGAGAAAGTTTCAATTCTGAACATGAGTGCCCCAAATACAAGGGCACCCACATTCATAAAAGAAATTTTACTAAGACTCAAAACACACACTGAACTATAAATAATATTACTGGGAGGCTTCAACACCCCACTCTCACTAATGGACAGGTCATTGAAACAGAAACTAAACAGAAACACAATGGAACTAATAGAGGTTATGAATCAAATGGATTTGTCTATCTATGGAACATTTCACCCCCAAACAAAAGAATATACCTTATTCTCAGTACTTCATGGTACCTTCTCCAAAATTTACCATATAATTGTTCATGAAACAACTCTCAAATGATACAAGGAGATTTAACTAATACCATGCATCCTATCAGATAACAATGGCCTAAGGCTGGTATTCAATTACATCAAAAAGAACAGAAAGCCCACATACATATGAAAACTGAACAATTCTCTACTCAATGATAACTTGATGGGGAAGAAATAAAGAAAGAAATTACAGAATTCCTGGAATTAAATGAAAATGTTGACACATCATACCCAAAGCTATGGGACAGAGTGAAAGCAGTTCAAAAAGGAAAATCCAGAGCAATAAGTACCCTGGTAAAGAAACTAGAGAGATTTTACACTAGCAACTTAACAGCATACCTGAGATCTCTAGAACAAAAAAGAAGCAAATTCATCCAAGGGAAGTAGACAGCAGGAAATAATCAAACTCGGTGTCAAAATCAAACAAATTCAAACAAAAGGGTAGAATACAGAGAATCAACAAAACCAAAAGCTGGTTCTTTGAGACAGTCAAAAAGATAAACAAACCCTTAGCCAACCTAAATAAAGGGCACAAAGGCAGTATCCAAATTAACACAATCAGAAATGAAAAGGGAGACTTAACAACAGAAATGTAGGACATTCAAAACAAACCACCACATCCTACTATAAAAGCCTATACTCAACAAAACTGGGAGATCTGGATGAAATGGATGGTTTTCTAGACAGATGCAACATACCAAAGCAAAATCAGGATAGGATAAACCATCTAAACAGTCCCATAACCCCTAAAGAAATAGAAGCACTCATTAAAAGTCCCACAACCATACAAATCCCAGGACCAAAATGGTTTAGTATAGGATTCTATCAGACCTTCAAATTCATCTGGAAAGGCAAAACCCCAGAAAAACAAAAGCAAATCTTTTTTTAAACAATTTTTTATTAGATATTTTCTTCATTTACACTTCAAATGCTATCCCAAAAGTCCCATATACCCTCACCCACCCTGCTCCCCAACCTGCCCACTCCTGCTTCAAGCTCAAGGGGTACATCTTAACAATAAAAGAAAGATTTGGGGAATCACTATCCTTGAAATCAACCTCTACTACAGACCAATAGTAGTAAAAATTGCATGGTATTCGTACAAAGACACACGGGTTGATCAAAGAAATAGAATTGAAGACCCAGAAATGAAACAACACACATATTGACACTTGATCTTTGACAAAGAATTCAAACATATACAATGGGAAAAAGAAAGCATTATAAATACATGGTGATGGTTTAACTAACTGTCTGTATGTAAAAAAATGAAAATAGGTCCATATTTGTCACACAAAGCTCAAATCCAAGTGGATCAAGAACCTCAACATAAAACCATATTCACTGAATTTAATAGAAGGAAAGACACTTGAACTCATTGGCACAGGAAGAAATTTCCTATTTAGAACTCCAATACCTCAAGCTCTAAGATCAAGAATTGATATGTGGGACCTCATAAAACTGGAAAGGCAAAGGACATAGTCAATAAGTAAAATAATAATATCATCACAATAATATATAATATAGTATACAATATACAATATACTATATACCATATACCATATATTATATCTTGTATCTTGTATAATGTACATGTGTATATTTGTATATCGCATAATATAAGAATATATAATATAATAATAATATTATCAAGGATAGATATATGGGACCTCATAAAACTGAAAAGGCAAAGGACACAGTCAATAAGTAAAATCAGCAACCTACAGATTGGGAAAAAAAATCTTCACTAACCCAACATCCAATAGAAGGGTTATTATTCAAAATATATAAAGAACTAAAGAAGATAACCACCAAAAAACCAAACAACTCAATCAAAAAATATTGTATAGAACTAAACTAAGAATTCAAAACTGAGGAATCTCAAATGACTGAGAAACACCTAAAAAAATGTTCAACATCTTTAGCCCTCAGAGAAATGCAAATCAAAACCACCTCATATTCCACCTTCCTCCAATCAGAATGACTAAGATCAAAACCTTAGATGACAACACATGTTGGTGAGGATGTTGAGGAAAAGGAACACTTCTCCATTGCTGGTGGGACTGCAAACTGGTACTACCACTCTGGAAATCAATCTGGAGGGTCCTCAGAAAATTGGAAATAGATCTACTTGAACACCCAGCTATAGCACTCTTGGGAATATACCCAAATGATGCCATGCCATACCACAGGGACACATGTTCCACTATGTTCATAGCTGCCTTATTTATGAAGCCAGAAACTGGAAACTACCCAGAAAGAGTAGAAGCAGAAAATGTGGTTCATTTATACAATGGAATACTACACAGCTATTAAGAATAAGGATATTCTGAGTTTTGCAGGCAAATAGGTAGAACTAGAAAATATCATCCTGAGTGAGGTAACTCAGAACCAAAAAAAAAAAAACATGCATGGTATATGCTCACTTATAAGGGGATATTTTAGGCAAAAAAGTACAGAATACCCAAGATATAATCCACAGAACTCAAAAAGATCAACAAGCTAAAGTGCCCAAGTGAGGATGGCTCAGTCCCACTTGGGAGGGAACAGAAAGCAACCATGAGTGGGGAGGGAAGGAGGTACTTGGGATGGAAGGGTATTGGGGAGTATTGTGAGAGTAGAGCATGACCTAACCTAGTATTGGGTTGGGGAAAAGGACTGAAACCCTGAGGGCCAGCAGAAAGAATCAAAACATGCAATCTTTGAAGGTAAGAAGTTGGGAGGACCCTCTTGAATATACCAGAGCCCTGGGTGGTGAGAGAATCTCAGGACATAAAGGGGGGTTCCCTAGATGAAATGACCTACAGTAGGGAGAAAGGACTTGTAGACCCCACCTCCAGCAGAATAACAGAATAATCAAGTGAGGGATGGATGGGGTTGCCATCCCACACTTAAAACTCTGACCCATAATTGTTCCTGTCTGAAAGAACTGCAGTGATGGAAATGGAGAAGAGCCTGAGAAAAAGAAGGTTCAGCAACAGGCCCAAAGTGGGATCCAGCTCAAGGGGACGTTCCAAGACCTGACACTATCACTGAGGCTAAGGAGTGCTCACAAAAATGGACTTAGCAGACTGCCCTCCAAAAGACCCTTCAAGCAGCTGAAAAAGTCAGATGCAGATATTTGCACTCAACCAATGGACAGAAGCAGGTGACACCTGTTGTTGAATTAGGGAAAGATGAAAGAAGCTGAGGAGGAAGGCAATCCTGTAGAAGGACCAGCAGGCTCAATTAACCTGGACCCCTGAGATCTCTCAGACACTGGTTTACCAACCACACAGCATACACAAGCTTATATGACGCCCACAACACATATAAAGCAGATCTGGTTTCAGTCAGAGAAGATGCACCTAATCCTCAAGAGACTGTAGGCCCCATGGAGTTTATATGTCAAGTGGGGTGGTGGAGGTCATCCTTATGGAGACAGTGGGGTGGGGTGGAGGTATGGGATATAGAACCATTGGGGAGGGTTTACCTGGAGGGTAATAAAGTCCAGAATGCAAAAATTAATTAATTAATTAATTAATAATGGAGTTTCAGCAATACTCTCATATCTTCATGTTATTTCTTTGTCTGGGGATGCTTAAAGGATCTTCAGCGCTACAATAGGTTGTGTAATTTTTAATAACTTTCTCTTAAATCTCAATAGGGTCATCCATGACCTTGTCAGACTTGGATCTACATATTAGGGGGAAAAACATCATATGGAAGGCACCTTGCTCAGTTACTAGTGAAAGTTAACCTTAGTCAGCTTGAATCATAGCTTTAGGCCTCTCAGAATGCTTTACTGTCTGAGTATAGGGAAATGATTTCCTAGGCAGCCCTGGATGAGCAAGGCAATTATATAGCCCTCTTGTGAAAATATTTTAAGCTGAATAGAATTCAAATAAGCTAGTATCTTGGAGAAAGTGAGGGTTATATGGTCTCTTAAGCTCCAAAGATAACTTCACAATGTCCTTCCAATTTTCCTATGACAAAGCACTTGGTTTTTGGGGTTTTTTTCCTTTTGATGGTAACTAAACTCTTTAGCAATCACCATGTTTGGGGTTTAAACTTTACATGTATTCTCTGTCCCCTGCCTCTTGAGATACTATAAGATTTATGAATTTTTCTGCTCTTTCACTTTTGAATTTCAATTCATTCTTTAGGCAAACTCACTTGGAGTTTGCCTAAAAGTAGTCAGAAATACCCATCCAGCAGCCTGAATACTCTCCTGCCTTACAATCTCCTTCAATTAAACTTGTATGTCACATTTAATTTTAAAATTCCACATACTCTCAGAAGATTGATAGAATCATATTCAAATTCTTATATAGGATGTTGTAAGAGTGCTCTTTTGTCCAGTATGTAATAGCATACTCATCTCTATCTGAACACTCATCAATATTTTCTTTCCTCTCTGCAATCATATCAACAGTACATGTTTCTAAGCTCTGAAAAAATGCTACCATTAAGCTGTACTTACAGTGTTCTAGGATTTCTCCATCTTAAAGCTCCAGAATGTTAAATGATCCTCCAATAAAGCAAACTCAAGGCCTTTGCACATTGTTGTTTATACTAGAAAAGCTTTCATTTCTCAACACTAACTTACTCTGACACATTCAGCTATTGTTTGGAATTCCTGAGAGAGTTAACATACAAAATTAAAACATTTTGTTCCAGAATATTAGAGACTCAGTTAAATTTTCTGTTGGCATCATAACTTTAAAACCCATGTCAAGGCAATACCTTATGCCAAGCATATGTGATAAAACAAAACTCTTTACCTTATGAATGAGGGAAAAGGGAGAGGCACATAAGTCTCATGATTGTATTCTACTGCATGCTCACGATACCTTAAAGACTTCCCAAATTGTCTGAATTATTGAATAATTTTCTATCTCCCCATACCACTATGGTGAACACCATGCCTTTAAAAGTTGGGCCTCAGGAAATCATTAATCTGTAGCAAGAATCCAAGAAAAAATGTCAGAGACACACAAACGAAAAAAACAGAAAGTTGTCTAATGAGTGAAAATATTCTGTCATCAGGAGAGTATAAATTAAACTGTCAATTTGAAATGTAAGAATATCTAGCCATAAATTGTTGATTAAAATAAATATTGTTGAGGACATAGAAAATCAGAAATTAATATTTATTTTTTATATGAACTTAAAATGACATGGTGACATTTCCTAATACTTTGGCTTTTTCTTTAAGAGCTAAATATTATTTTTTCACATAACCTCACCATGACACAGAAAAGTATTTATACAGGAGAAATGAATATATATGTGTATGTAAAGAATTCAATGTTAAACTTCTAGCACCCTTGTTCAAAGTAGTCTAAGCCTATGAATACAAAATATTCTTAAAATGAATGATTTAAACCAAATTTCAATGTGTCTATATAATAGAATATTAATGAGAAATGGAAAAAACTTAACTTCTCATATAACCATATGAATAAATCTCAAAATAGATGGGAAAAGTTTTTTTTTAAAATACAGTTTAATAATTTTTATATAAAATTCTAGGGTGTAAAAATGATTAAAAATGACCAAATTCAGATCATTGTAGGAACAGTGGGGATTGGAAAATGGACAAAAACAAAAACAAAAAAAACAAAAATAACTTGGTGTATGATTCATATTTTTGTTATTATGACTCTGATCATCACATTTTAATGCTTATAACACACCTAACTGTTTAATTTAAGCAGGTGTTATTTATCATAGTCAAATATATCTTAATAAGTATAATGCATTTTTAAATGGAGAGGTAAGAGCTGGGACAGGAAATCAGTGGGTAGACTGCTTGTTTCAAAAACATGAGAGGCTGTGTTTGATCCCCCAATTTCACACAAAAGGTCAGGTATAGGAGGAAGCACTTTTAATCCCAGGAGCTATAGGCCATAATCAAAGTAAGTTTACCCCAAAATAAAGTAGATAGATACAGAGGATGGCACCCAAGTTTGACATGAAAATGCATGTGCACACCTACAAATACATGCACATGTATACATGTTTGTTCATATATGTATTAACAGAAATTTGAACATGTACACATTCACAGACACACACACACACACACACACACACACACACACACGTGTGTGTATGCCAGCAAATCAAAAAATAAAACCAAAGATTTATGATAGCACCTTTAAAAATATTTAATGTAATTATTTAAATTCACAGTAAAAAATTTAAGATACAAGAATAGATAAGTTAGTGTATAATAAAAAATCTAAAAATTGATAACAAAGACTAAACCATTGAAGAAAAGAAGTGAAACATAAAACTTGATCAAAGACTTATGTATTTAATATTATGGAATAGCATTAAAATAAACTAACACATATATGAATAAATGAAATGCTTTATATTAAACAGAATGCTAAATTTTTCAAAATGTAGTCAAGAAAAGTAGAAAAGGAACACAGGGACAAAGGGCAAAGAATGTCTTGAGAGGGACATAATGCTCTGACAGGTAAGAAGATAAAAATCCAGGCATTTGAACTTGATGGGGGAGAAGGAATTAATAGAGAAAAAAATGGATAAATAAAAGATAAATGACACTAAGGGTGCTTTAAATGCTTTCTAGAGCATAGACCCTACCCCCTTCATTCAAAGGCTAATAAAGAGTGGAAGAAAAGATTATAAAAACAAGAGGCAGGGATATCTAAGGAAACAGAAACTTCTGTACAGATTAGGGCATCTGCACACATTAACCCACATCAAGCCCAGGCCAGACCAGATTCAAGCATAGAGAGAAGAGACCAATTGATCTTTCATCCTAACACAGGAGCTACTGGCAACTTTTTGTTGCTGGGTGGGAAAGAGTCAAATTTTAGATGAATACAACCCCCTGATAAGTTTACTACATTCCAGTGAAAGACCACACATATTTTGGACTGTACAAAGCAATTGGCCTTGATGAGAATAAAAAAGGTCACAGTTTGGTGGGAGTGGTAGCAGGCTTACATCTAGGAAGTGTTGAAGGAGGAGGTGTGAATCTGATCAATATGTATTGCAACAAATTCTCAAAGAACTAATAAATGTACATATTGGCACATGGGGGCAGTTATGCTCCCATTTGCAGAAGAACCATAGACTATACAAATCATACAAACCCTCCTTTTTAGTCATAGAAAACCTACCTGTGAGTTGTTGACTAAGACTAGGGATGTCCAAGACACTCCTCAGACATTATAGAATATTAGCCTTAGATTGCCTCACAAAACTTGAATATAAGATCATATTCCTGAAGATACCACACACTTAGAAGCTACCTGGGATAACTCAGAGGGTGAGTTCACTTAGTAAAAGTAGCTTTGCATGGGACAAAAAGAATCTGCAATTCTACCCAGATGTAAAATTTACAAACCACTCAATGCCTGGCAAGATACTGACAATGCTGCAGTGGTACCACATTGATTTGGGGGGCAACCAACTATCTAATTATACTTAAGGAACTTTCAAAAGGAGCATCTCCACATTTAGTAGTATAAACAAGGCAAATACTCAAGATTGAAGAAAACACAAACCCTCTAGGATAACTCAGTTTTCCTCTAGGATAAGTCGTTTCTGCCACGTTTGAAAAGCAATATAAATGCTAACACTATTGTACATACTTATCCTTTCTTATACCCACATATAAGTGTGGTTCTCATCACTCTTCAAGAAGATTATTTTTATGACATATAGAAGTGATGACAGAGTTCCACAACTGTTCAAAATTCAGAGAATATATGACCATGGGTGCACACCCCCAAATGGTACATGAACAGTGCAATCACTATACCTAATGCACCAGAAACATATAGAATCAGGATCTTAGATCATAAGAGTTAAGCATCAGAGTGTCCGGTGTGTCATAGCCTTTGGCACACATAGAAAGGACATTATACCCCTGACTTGTCAATAATATGGTTTCCTAAACAAGACTGGACATTGGCATTATGAAATCAATTGATATGCCAATGTGGATGGCAAAACTTGCACAAGGCTCAAACCCTAAATTCAGAGATATAGTCAATCACTTGCTGCAGAAAGATGCAAATCAGAATTTTCAGGTACCAGCCTCATCCCAAGTGGTCAGCCTTAAATACTTGCACATGTGAACAATTCTAAAATGAATCCATCAGTTTTTCCAAATATGTGTGCATCTGCAATATGTGTGTGTATATGCAATAATAGTTAACGACTGAAGAAGAATAGCTCACGAATTTAAGATTAAATGGAAGTATTGTAAACACAGTACTTGTATATGCCATTCTCAAGAATATTTTAAAAATCTATTAGTATAGCAGAATGCCATTTGGACACATTTTTTTTTGACTATGTTCCTTTAGCATAATAGTGGTATTTGGTTTTTCCCTAAGTCCCTACCCCTATCTGGTCTTAGGTTTTGAGAGCCACAGCTAGACAATGTGGAGTGAGTGAAAATCTTGGACCAAATACCTCTAAATAAGATGTCTCCATCAAATTCCTCCCCTTAGGACTCAAGCAACCCTGTAAAGAGGAAGAAAGGTTTCTAACAGCCACAGAGGATGGAGAACACCAAGGCAAAAAGGCTTTCTAAACACAGCAGGATCAACACATATGAATTCACAGATACTGTGACAACATTCACAGGGTATGCATGGGTCAGATAGTGTTCTAGTGATGAGAGAAGTGGGCACAAGTCATCAACTCTAACACAGAAAGTATTTCTAATTGATAACCACCCATAAATAAAAAATTAGGTTTCTACATCAGAGTCTAATTGTGGGTACAAACCACTCATAAGAACAGACCCATCCCCAGCAGCCAGCACAAAAGAGACTGCCTGGCAACTTTGGTGATTCTTCATCTCATACAGTTTTCTTCAGACATCTTTTTCTTCCTTTTAACCTTGCAGGTCCTTTGGATATATACTATGGCTTATGGTTTTGTGTTTTTATCATATTCTTGGGTGTAGGAAAATATGTGTGTTTCTGTATATTTATCTTTTTCATGCTTTTGCTTCGGCTCTTTTTATTCTGCATGTTTGGTCTATTTTTTGTTTGTGTTATTAAAATTTTATTTTATAATTATTCTTTAGATGACAGTTTTTAAGGAGAGACAAAACGGGTATGGATTCAGATGAGAAGGAAGGTATTTGGGGGAACTATAATCCAAATTTTTTTCAATAAAAAGGCAAATAAAAATAAATAAAACATAAAAAAACATAAAACTAACAATATCCACAAAGAAAGAACAAAACACAAGATCAAGACTATTTGGGCTTTGTGGACTACACAGTCTCTACTGTGATTAATCTGCCATTCTAGAGAAAATAGCTATAGGATTATGAAAGAAATTACCTATGTTTCATTACAATGTATTTATTTCAAAATAATTTAAAATAAAATGAAAAATATGTCCATACTATTGAACACATTCTCAAAAATATATTTTTCTTAAATTGTCATTTGAAAATTTAGAAATAGAAAGCTATTTTAAATAGTTACCAAATCAAGGGATTGAAAATTGACACATAGGAAAAGTAAGAAGTGCAGAGAATAAGTGTGTAACTAGTATTTCACGATTTCCTTAAAGGCATTTTTAGTTGACCCAAGCTGTTCTTTCTTGGTCCTATTTCATCTTCTTTTTAGGTTCGTTATTTTATGAATTTACATTTCAAATGATATCCCCCTTCCCAGATACCCCTCCACAACCCCCCTATCCCATCCTCCCTCCACTTTGCCTCTATGAGTATGCTCCTCCATCCACTATCCCACTCATGCCTCACTACTTTAGCATCCCCCTATGCTGGGACATCAAGCCTCCACAGCCTTGGTCCTACTTCTTAAAGGTATTACCCTGGAGACCAGCCATTTAATAAAATAATTTTGGAAGACATATGATACAAAAATTATAACAATATCTACTAAAAGAAAATGCTACTGGAAAATATATTTGAAAAACTTACCATAGAGTTATAATACTCAAAATTGTGGTACATTATTAAGGATATAGATTTGAATAAAATAGATACTATTGAAATTTCAGAGATAAATTTATATGTTCCTGGCCTTATATTTTCATGAAGGAAAATGACATTCAATAAATATAAAATGTTCTTTTCCTGAAACAATATTGATAAATTGTGAAATCCATGTGCAAAATTGAATTTTGATACATATACCTCACCTACAAATCAATCAAAGTGGATTAGTGTTCTAAAATTATAGTATGTGTATATACTAGATTCTCTAGTGGAATAGTCCTGCTATAGTTAATATATATTTAAATAGCATTTATTTGATTGGCTTACAGGATACAATCTGAGTGGCCCAACAATTGTCATATACACACTAGAGAAGCTTGATGATTCAGCAATTTGGACCTAGTGCTGCAACTATGGACAGTTCTTGGAGAAGTCCTTATCTTCAGTTTACACTGGAAGTCTGAATATTCTGGGTTCTCCTATCAGGGGAGGAATACAGTAGCAACAGCTGTAGTGATAACAACAAGATTTATAAACTTTCAAATGGGAGAGATGAACTCTCTGAAAAGACACATAGGTAATGAGGCAAGAAGAATGCAAAGCTTTTCCCTTTAGACTTCTCTTCTCCATATGAAGTTGTAGCTCACATTTGGAACTTCCTACATTAAAAGACCTCATCAAGAAAATCTGCCACAACTGTACCCAGCAGCTTATCTCTTTATTGATTCAAGATCCAGTCATCTTCACAACAAAGAGGTGCCATCACAAGAGTCTTAAAAGAAACCATTAGAAAAATTCCTTATGACCTTAGATTTTTATAATAGATTCTTTTAGATATTACACCAAAATTATGAGCACTGGAGGAGGACCAGCAGTATCAACTAACCTGGACCCCAGAGATCTCTCAGACACTAGACCACCAACCAGACAGCATGCACCAGCTGATATGAGGCCCCCAACACACACACACACACACACACACACACACACACACACACATATATATATATATATATATATGTGAATANTATATATATATATAGAGAGAGAGAGAGAGAGAGAGAGAGAGAGAGAGAGAGAGAGAGAGAGAAAGAGAGAGAGAGCAGAGGACTGCTGGGTCTGGACTCAGTCAGAGAAGATGTACCTAACCCTCAAGAGACTGGAGGCGCCAGGGAGTTGGGAGGACTGGTAGGGTAGAGGGTAGGGACATCCTCATGGAGACAGGAAGTGGGGAAGAGGTATGGGTTGTGGAACAGTTGGAGGGTGGACCTGGAAGGGGATAAAATCTGTATTGTAAAGAAAAAATTGATAAAATTTGAAAAAGTAAAAATAATATTAATAGGTAAAATTGATTAAATGTATGCATCAAAGTATATTTATCTAAAATTGAACAACCCACAAAATTGGATGAAATAATTTTCCTTCAAGTATTTGATAACATTTTAGTGTCCATATAATTGTAAAACTCAATAACCAAAGGTGAATAACTGAATGCCAATCAGAAAAGCACTAATATAGGTTTTAAAAAGTACATTGAGATAATAAACACAGAGGATAAAGTTTTAATCTCATTAAATATTAGGAACATGTAAGTCTGGAACACAATGAGTGATTGCTTACATGAGCTAAAATAACAAAAATAATATTAATATTTGAAAACATAGAGTATTGATATTTGGAAATATCACATAGTTGATGACTAAGAAACTGGAAACATATTGTATTGCTGGTGAGAATACAAAATTGTTCAGCAGCTGTAAATAATTTTGTGTGCCAACAATCCCACTCACAAGGAAAATGCCACTACTGCACAATGATGAGTCACATGTAATATATCGGTACAATGGGACAATAAGGGAAATGACAGTTTTTGATTGCTGATGATGTCATACTCATCATGACAAATTCTAAAGCATAATTTGTGTATTCATGGTGATGCTTGAATAAGCAAGCCTATTGTGCTGTTACATAAAAGTATAGCATTCCTAGCTAATTTATTAAACTTGATAATGATAATGATAAGTAACTGTTAATGATTTATGTATTTGCTATCTTATACTATTATTATTTTAAAGTCCACTTCTGTTACTTGTTAAAATTACATTGTAAAACACAATTAAAAGTAATATCAAGCATCAAACTGTAGTCTAATACATCTGTATTAGTCAGGTTTCTCTAGAGGAAGAGACATATGGAATATATATATATATATATATATATATATATATATATATATTCATATTATGTATCTGTGGATACCCATGGCTCCAGCTGCATATGTAGCAGAGGGCTGGCTTATCTGGCATCAATGGGAGTGGAAGCCCTTGGTCCTGTGGAGGCTTGACGCCCCAGCATAGGTGAATGCTAGAGTGGTGAGGAGGAAGTGAGTGAGTGAGTTGGGGATTACTGTCATAGAATCAAGGGGAGAAGAAGTGATAGAGGGGTTGAGCAGGGGAAACCGGGAAGTGGAATAACATTGAAATATAAATAAATAAAATAACCAATAAAAATTAGTATATGTTATTGGAAAAAGCCACTTAGCCCATTGGTTCAAACAAGTGGGACTGGAGATATAAGAACACAGTATATCCTTTGGCAGCTTAACTTTTACCATGTTTATATATTAATTTCACAATAAAACATTAAACATAAATGTGTGTAGGGAAGAGGCACTGGAAAAGTTGTAGAAGTTAAGTTTGCTAGTAAATGTGATCTGGCATAAAAGAGAATAAGAGAAAGAAAGGACAATTTCTGTAAATGTTACATGAAAAGAAGGGAATATATTGAACAGATTTTAAAGAGAAATTTGGGAATAAGAATAGAATACAAAGACAGAGATTTGCTACCATGAAATGTAGGACCTAGAAGAAAGAAAAGCCAGCTCACCACATGTACTTTGGAGTAGATTACATATCCCTTTATCCATAGATCAATATATTTCTCAACCCTTATCAGAATAGTTTCTTCTTGGAGCAGATCAGGATTAACAAATATACCTTCACTGGTCAACAACAGGGAGTTCTCAGCTCTCCCCAAATCTCTACTCCCCCACCCCCTGTCCAGGGAGTTCTCAGCCTTGAAATGGTTGTCTATAGGTCACACAATTCGAGGTTTAACCATCACCCAAGAAGAGGGGAAGGTAAAACTCTGTACCAGAGGTGATAGATACAAGGAAATAGTGTTTTCAGTTATCACAGGACACTTAACTTGCATAGCGACTGAGTGACTGTGAACTCTCAATGTAGACAAAATCCTAGTAAGGTGAGGAGGAAATAGGTACATAATCTCCCCAAAAGTAAAAGCTCCTGAGAGGGGAGAGAAAGAGAGAGAGAGAGAGAGAGAGAGAGAGAGAGAGAGAGAGAGAGAGAGATCTTTAATGGTGTAACCTGAACTGCTGGTAGGTTGACCAAAATGTAGGTTAGGCCCCTCTTCCAAGAATATAAAAGGAATACAAATTGGATGTAATGGGTTTAAACAAAAAACAACAAAAAAAGAAAAATTATTCCTGGTTAAGCTGCAGCCTACTCAGGGCTGCAGCAGCAAGACTGTGAAAGCAAAGACGAATTTAGCAAGCTATAATACATTTAGACATGGAACACACAACGGCCACTCATACAGACAACAAAACAAGAACGCACATGACTCGACACATAGAAAATTGTTGCACCAGACATAACAATACAAAAAGTATCAACCTTTACTGTAGGAGTCCAGAGCGAAGGCCAGACGTCTTTGTACTTTGGTCTGTCTCCAGAATACTACTCTAGATTTAGTCTCTAGGCCGTGGCCAGGAGGATTTAAAAAATTTTTCTTTTAAACCCAATTTTTCCTTGCCTGAGTGCAGTCTGTAGGACTGCCTGAGTACAGTCTGTAGGACTGCGGACAAACGCCTGAATGTCTCATCCTTGTGCACTGCCTCTTGAAATCAAATTTGTGCCTCTAAATACCTTTTTACCCCGGGGTGCACCATTTCATACTCACTACACGTTTGGAGCTTCGGCAGTGCCTGAAGTTTATGCCTCTCCAGCCACGTGGGCGCCACGTGTGTATTTCTGTGTCACGCCACTGGCGCCATATCTGCGTGGGCAGAAAACACCTTGGACTGGGTTCGTACTGAAGGGCTAAACAACCTAAGATAGGGATGAGCTGCAAGGAAGAAACATTATTTATTAATTGGACACGGGAGAACCCAACCCTCTCCCGCGTGTCCCATTCTCTCTCTGTGTCTCTCTCAATGGTGCACGGTCTGATCCTGAGCGGAGCTGTGTCTGGAAGGCGGGTCCAAATGAATGGGCGGTGACGACGTCAGTGGTTGGTCCGGGAGACGAGTGGGCGGTGATGACGATGATGCTGTATTCCGGGACGCTGTATTCCGGGAGATCCGGGGAGCAACTCTTAGTGCGTCTGCAGGGGGCACAACACAATGTTTAGAGGGAGAGTGGTCAGTGGAGGTGAGAGACCCCAACAGGAGGTGAGAGTGGATATGAAAAGAGTAGTAAGAGAGGGCTAACTAACATGCATTTGTATGATTTTATAATCATGAAAATATATATTTATATACTCATAAGTATATATAATAACAATTATTGAAAAAAGAAGCCATAAATTCAAAGGATAACAGAGAGGAATGTAAGGGAGGACTTTGAGTTAGGGAAAGGAGAAATGTTATATTTATATTATAATCTCAAAAATCAAATAAATACATTGAATAAAATTCTCAACAAACTAATGAAATCGTTACTTTCAATATAACACTGACAAATTATTTAAAATGAATTCTTAAATGACTCTCACAGAGAAATCACAGTATAAAGGTTCATTTTTAATATATATTTTTGAGATATTCTTAGTCATTATGGACCATTAATTGAAGCAATCAGCAGTACCAGGGTAAATTAATATCAAGGGTCAGAGCCAGAAAGATGGCTCAGCGGGAAAATTCACTAGCTACAAAAGGTGAAAACTCTTTCAACTGGGATATCCAGAACTGCATAAATGTGGGAAGAGAGAATAGTCTTTACAAAGTTGTCCTCTGATCTCTAAATGCTTATTGTGGCATGTGATAATCCACACATTATAAAATACCCACCTACAAGTTTATAGTAATTCAATAAAATATATACATTCATGTCAATGGCATCCATTATAATGAGGATATGTTTTATTTTCAAAGTCAATTCTCTATAAAGTCATCTTAGTCACCAATATTGGTCATGTTTTAAAAGAATACTGAAGTAGGAGCTGAAGTGATGGACTAGTTATGAAGAACATTCATAGCTCTTTCTGGAAAACCAAGTTCAGTTCCCAGTACTCTCATGGCAGCTCACAGGAGCATCTAATTCCAGTTTTAGAGATCTGATGCTCTATTCTGTAATCATTTTGCTCCTGCAATTAAGTGGTGCATATAAACTCAAAAAGACACAAACAGGTATACAGAAAAAAAGAGTGTAGGATAATATATTACTCTATGGGGGTCTAATATTAAAAGAAATTGTCCATGCTCAATTTTTGCCATTGAAGAATGCCTAAGATATATTATCAATTTCTGCCACTTAGGAAAATACAGATGGGTTGGCTTCTTTGTCAAGCACATAATCTTATGATGGCTCCCCTACCTCCTGGACACAGTCAGATTACATGGCTCTGTTTGAAAGGGAATTCACTAATTTTTCTTGATCAATTATTTTTATAACTACACACATATTTCAACTATGCAATATCAGCAGAATACTCTTTTATTTGAAAAAATAAGTATCTCATATGGATAACCAAAACTAGACAGTTCACATAAAAAGTAATGATAAATTATTCAACCTCACTGTTTGGTAGGAAAATTTGTGTTCAAATAGAACAAATTAAGCAACCTTAAATTAAAAAGAGGAAAACCCAACAACAACATAGGTTGTCAAAGGGCAAAATGTTTTAGAACAAGATGAAGAAAACAAAAGCCAATGGAATTCTTTCAAAGAATTCATTTTCAGCTTGGATAACATCCCTGTAAAGATTTTTCCCATACAAATTAATCATATAAAAGTCCCAGGCTGTGATATCTCTTAACTCAAAACTTGGTTGTGCTTGCTAAATAGAATATGACAGGGATCTAAAACTCTGCTATACTACAAGAAATAATTAGTTGAGAACTAACTTGATAATTTTATTACTGAGAAAAATGAGCTAAAATCAACTTTTACTTTAATTATGTGTAAGGAAGAAGTATAATTACCTGCACAGAAAGTAATCAGGATAAATGAAAATACATTACTTTGTTATCTGGTAGATAACAAGCTAGCCTGTTTAAACTGTTGACTCCTTGTATACTAAAGATAACAAATTAGTTACTGTAATGTCATCAAAATCTCACCCTACAGTAAAATGCTAGGAGAAAATAATAAACTTTCCCCGGTGGAATATTCTATTTCTTTTTCTGTAGGTATTCAGGTAAATAAGGCGAATTAGTGAAAGTAGATTTGGGAATTCTTATCATGATATTATGATAATGGCATCAGGGCAAAGTGGCAAATTATTGGAGGCCTCAATCTACTACAAAAACCATTAGAGCTTTAAAAATAATATTATGTTTCTGTTTTATCCATTGACTATTGCTCCTTTAGTGCTGAAGCAATAGGTCTTCTCTGGATTTTGATATCAATATCTACAGTGGATATTTGGATTGGGACTGCACACTAAACTGTGATGTTACATTCACAGAGATTTGTGTCAACCCAATCAGCCACAGTGTGCAGTAATCAGCAGCAGAACTGGCAGGAATCCAGAACTACTCAGTTGCCCAAATCATAGGCTGGTCAGCTCCAGTATACAATAAGGCCAAGATTTCAAGCAACAGATGCTTCAAACTGAAAAAATCCTACAGTGTGTTTTAGAAGAATCAAAATTTGGATATCCAAAGAAAGGGAGAGGGTATACATTTCTGTTTGAGAGTCTGGCATTTTAGTTGTCAAGTGACTGGCACAAATTTCCCCATGTCCGTGTAAAGTGCTAGAGAAAATGCCCACGTTGTATATTTTTCTATTTCAACTCCAAGCTAGTTCTGCAATGAGGAAGCCAGAAGCCTGATGGCCTAGTTGGGCAATGAAGATTCCTGTTAAAGAAATTCCTTTGAAGTGTATGCTAAGATCAAACTGAATTAATTTATTTCATCCATATCATGAATACTTTGAAATTATGAGGACTGATAAATACAGTTTGATATGAACAACTAAGATGGTTAACATTGACTGTCTACCTGACAGTTTCCCAAATCACTGAGGAAATAAGTCTCTGCATGCCTGTGAGAGTTTATCTAGCTTTAAGTTAGTTTGCAATATTGTTCCATGATCTGAGGTCCTGGACTAATGAAGAAGGAGAATGTAATGTGATCACAAGCCTTTATTCTCTGCTTTCTTTGTGACTGTGGAGAAAATGTCCACAGTTGCCTCATGTCCCTGCCACTATAATTTCTCCATCATAATAACCATATCCTGAAACTGTTAGCAAAAACAAATCTTTCTTCCTTAAGTTCATTTCATCAAAGGGAAAAATAACTAATACAACCACATTGAGATGATAAGGCAGAATCTTGCATTGTTTCGTTCTTTGTGGTTCTTTTGACCTAACTTATACGCAAAGTTTTGTACAATGTAGATGTACACATGGTAAAAAACAACTGAAATTTATTGTCAGTGACAAAAATGAACCAACCCCTTGAATCTCACCAAAGTTTTCTACTAACTAGGTGAATGAGGATTTGGTTTCGTCAATTGATAATTAGGTCATTGAGGGGAAGTTATAGAGGGGCAAAAATGGAAATTCTACAAACCTTTTAGACATAGGGGAAATATTTTTATTCTTGATATAATATAATATCAAAGCCATTTAATCAAGGATATGAAAGGAAATGAAAAGGAGACTATAAAAACAATGAATTGTATGAGAGAACAAAGGGAAAGGAAAGTAAACATGGGTGACTGGAATCAATGAAAAACAGTTGGAAGAATACTATGACTAAACATAAGTACTACAGAATATAAGTGATGAGAGGGGAGATTACTGCTTTGATCATATATACCTAGAGCTTTGTAATAACTCTTTAGAGAAAGGGTAAGCATTTAATGACAAATGAGGTAAGCTTAAACCCAACAAAAAGATGATGAAAAGTGAACTTCTGAAATCTCAAATTATGCAACCTTTTCCCTATGGTTGATTCAAAATATCCCATAGATATTTATAAATGATTAACTAAATCACAGAAGCTTTGGCAAACCAGCAACCTGTCAAAATACTCAGTGAACATTTAGGAAGAATATTCTGAGTCACTTAGAAATTCAAGTTGGAAGAGCAAAGTTTTTAGTTGAATCAGGTGAAGTTGAAACCAATTCTAGATAGTTCTAGAAAAGTATATATTTCCCCCAATTTTCTAGCACAATGGGTGCTTGCAAGACAAAAGAATGGCTAATGGGATTGTAAGTACAGAAAAATAGTGGCCTCAACTTGACCTTTTTTATGAGTTTTCATATTATATTAAGATATTCAAGAGTAAAAATTATTGAATATGTGTTCATATATAATATGGAACTTACATATTTATATATAAATAAAGGGGACTTATTAGAAGAACAAAGTATTGGCTGTTATCTAGATTATCTGACAATAGCTGCCTATGAACCGAATGTCTAAGAATCCAGTAATTCTTCAATCTGTGAGGTTGGATAACTGAGCTGTTCTTCAGTATATGATGAAATCCAATATACCTGAAAATGTAGGTTCTAACGTCAGTGAAAGGAATGGACTTGCTATGAAGATGTGAGCAAGCAGGCAAAGAAGGTCCTGCTTCCATGTTTTTATACAGGCTTCCATCAAAACGTATGACTCAGATTAGATGTGGATATTCCTACCTCAAAATACTTGAGTTAAAGGTGTTTTTTTCTTATCTCAAAGATCTGGGAAAGATTTTGCTGAAAGGACCCTGATATAGCTGTCTCTTGTGAGGCTATGCCAGTGCCTGGCAAACACAGAAGTGGATGCTCACAGTCAGCTAGAGGGAACACAGGACCTTCAATAGAGGTGCTAGAGAAAGTACTGAAGGAGTTGAAGGGCTCTGCAACCCTATAGGTAGAACAACAATATGAACTAACCATTACCCACAGAGCCCGTGTCTCTAGATGCATATGTAGCAGAAGATGGCCTAGTTTTCCATCACTGGGAAGAGATCCCCTAGGTGGGCCCTAAAAGTTCCTTCTCCCTACTGTAGGACATTTCATCTAAGGTCCCTTTGCATTGTGTCCTGGGAGTTTCTCATCTCCCAGGTCTCTGGTGTGTTCTGGAGGGTTCTTACAACCTCCTATCTCATGAGGTTACCTGTTTCCATTCTTTCTGCTGGCCTTCAGGGCTTCAGTCCTTTTCCTTCACTCAACACCATATCAGGTTCCTCTCCCCGACTCCCCTGTCCACTTTTCCTCCCAGGTCCCTCTCTTCTTCTCCTATTTGAATTTAAGCAAAAGTCTCCCACAGATGTACCCTTTCTTTTGGGGGTTTTGGTTAGATGACAACTAAGAATAGGCATCATAATTATGATCTCCATGAATATGTTCTAGCAGCAGCTATAATCTCAGGAAACGAAGCAGATTAGAGTAAAACTAATGTTGATAACATGATACTTCTTTGTCATCTATTATCAGAAAGTTGCTAATATAAACACCAAAGGACAAGTTTAACAATATGTGGCTTACTATGTTGCCATTCATTCAGAATACATTTTTGATTGATTAACCATTCCCCTTCTCATTTAATAATTTCATCTCTCAGTAAATAATGTTAATGATCAGCTCCTAGTCAATTGAAATTCTACTACAATAGAAAAATATCAGTTCAATAATAGACATGTTATGAAAATATAGTTTAAAATCTCATATGTAAATCAGATAGAGAACAAAGCCTTTGGGAGTCTAGTAAAGAGATCAGGATTTCAATTGAAATGTGAGAATTAACATATAAGATGCTATTATAAATAACTTTGAACAAAATCTGTGAAAACAATAAAAACATGTTAAAATGAAGAAAGACATTCCTGGACTGATTTAATGACTCTACTTTAAAAGTTAAAGCTCAAAAGCAAAAAGACAAAAGTCACATACTTTTTATTTCTGCCAAAAGAGGGAATGAAATCTATAAGTATAATAAATAGTATCCCTCATTATGGATTGTTTTGATTAATTCATCTCTCAAACAACACATCCTGATCACATTTGAACATAGTGATGATTTTGGTTTCATGCTGATGGTCATGCAGTGATCGTTTCTATCTGTCATTCTACTGTATGATTGTAATATCTCAGCATTTCTAGTTTTTGTTTCTCAATGATTTATACCATTTGATCAAAGTAAAATAATAGCCTTATTAGAATAAATCAAGGAATTACATTATACTGTATCACTTACTTTTACACTCCAACTATCATATCAATGAAAAATAACTCCACTGTCTTTTTTCCTAGAATATTTATCATTGTCTTAGTTAGGATTTTATTGCTGGGAAGCAAAACCATGACTAAGGCAACTCCTATGAAGATCAACATTTAATTGGGACTGGCTTCCCGTTTCAGAGGTTCTGTCCATTATCATCATGGTGGGAAGTATGACAGCATCCAACAGTCATGGTACTAGAGAAGGAACTGAGAGTTCTACATCTTGATCTATAGGTGGCAAGGAGGAGGTTCCCATTCCACAATGGGCAAAGCTTGAGCATAGGAGCCCTCAAAGGCCATCTATACAGTGACAAACTTCCTCTAATAAGTATACAGATCTTCCAATAAGTCCAAACCTTCTACTAATGCCATTCCCTATGGGACAAGCAAATTAAACTACCTCAATCATCTTCTATTTTATGACATCTTTAAATCTGAAATGTTTCCACACAAACAAACAAAAACCCCTATATTCCTAGAAGTAAGGGTTAAAATTCATAGAATAAGATATAAATATATTACCATTTTATCTGACAGAACTAAGAAATACTACTATTCTCTTTGTTTTCCATCCTCTCATAATGTTCTCATCTATCTCATATATTCCCTTTCTTTCATTACAACTATTCAAACACTTATTCTTGATGAGCACAGAATTAAATACAAACTTATTTGAGACTCCCACTTCCATCTCCTATGTATCATCAATAAAAAAGCATTTGATTTCATTCCAATTTCATTTCTAGCTCATGTTTTTTTCAGCCTGGATTGGTTGGCTCCATACTGCTCTTTTAGAACACTGAGTTTAAGTTCAAGCATCTACATAGGGTGATTTATAAACACTAGTAACTGCCCACCTACAGGGGAATCCACCAATCCATTCTAGAAGTCTTTCATGGGCATTTATATTTAGATGTGTATAAACACACAAGGGTACATACATATATACATACATACTGTACAAATGAAAATCCAAATCCAATGTATCATTCATGTAATGTATGTGTTAATGCATATATCAATCCAATGTATCATTCATATAATATACACACACCACACACATACACATATAAATGGATAGACAAATAGATAGATAGATAGATAGATAGATAGATAGATAGATTTCATTGTTATCAATATGATATACATAAGCATACATTGGATTTTAATTTTTATGATGTATAAAAAGTAATATTTATTTTATTTAAATTTTAAAATTATGTGTATATATATATGGGTGAGTACACATATTTTTGGATACAGAAGGAAGCCAGCGTTTCTTAATTACCCTGGAGCTTGAGATATAGGCAGTTTTGAACTGCCAAACATGGGTTCTGGGAATTTAACTCAGGTGTTCTATAAGCACAGTCTATACATTATTTTCTTTGAGATTCTTTATCTCATACTTTACATTTATTTGTATTATTTATTTCATGCATGACTATTTCATTTATATAATTTCTGCTCAATCCTATCACTGATATAAGACATCTTTTGTTCCATTAATAATCTCTATTAATTTCAAATTTTCTTCTGTAATTATTATTGTTGCATACTGGTGTTATATATTTTAACAACTGAACCCTGTGTCTAGGCCCTCACAATTTAGTTTTAAATAGTTTTTATCCTACTCTAATTTAATTTTGATATTTGTATACATAAACCACTAGACTGATTTTTGCTACCTTTTCCTGAAATACTATTAATTCACAAGCATGATTTGCAAACAACCAATTTAATAGTTTTTGATTCATGAATCAATATTTATTTCACAAAATTTCCACATATTTTTTCTATGTAGTTGTCATATTATATATAAATGGAAAGAATTGCAGTCAATATCAATGCAGGTTTTCTATAGATTACAGTAGAGTTATAATGAAAGTCAATGTTATATAATTGTCACATTTATATATGTCATGTGTGCGTATATATATATATATGTAAATATATATATATNTATNTATATATACATATATATCATATAAAAAGAAAAAGGAGTAGAATTATGTTAGGTCTAAACAGTATTTAACATGACTTAATTAATCTGATGTAAACTTCAGATAAACTAAAATGATTACCATTAGTGATAACATATTCATGTCCTTATAGGCTTCACAGACATCTATTATTTTGGCTTGTGCTCTATTTCCTTGTGGAAATATAGGTAACTTACAATTCTATGCTGTCATAGTTATACATATATGTATGAACATGAGAAAATTCAAGCAATTGGAATTGAGATCACAGTGGTATCAGCAGAATTGGTAACTAGAGATGCTTGATGTGTTTTCCTCAACAAGAAAAGGATGGGAATGAAGGAAAAGTAAATAACAGAAGAATGTTTGGCAAAAGCAAAAGAACATATTAAACAAATGCTGTAGAGATAAATAAAATATTACAGAATAGCCTGAAAAAGAAGAAAATTATGCACACAACATCTCCCATCTTAAAACCCTACAGAATATAGTGGAACATGTGCTCCCGCAGCGTAGTGTGGCATCTTTTGGGTGTATTCCCAAGAGTGGTAGAGCTGCGTCTTCAGATAAATCTATTTCCAATTTTCTGAGGAACCTCTAGATTGATTTCCAGAGTGGTTGTATCATTTTGCAATACCAATACAATGGAGGCATGTTCCTCTTTCTCCACATCTTCTCCAACATGTGTTGTCACTTGTGGTTTTAATCTTAGCCATTCAGATTGGTGTAAGTTTGAATCTCAGGGTTGTTTTGATTGGCATTTCTCTGATCAGTAAGGACTTGGAACATTTTTTTCTTTTTTATTGGAAACTTTATTTACATTTCAAATGTTATCCCCTTTCCTGGTTTCACCCCTCCCAGAAACCCCCTATCCCATCCTCCCTTCCTCTGCTTCTATGAGGGTATTCCTCTACCTACCCACCCACTACCACCTCCCCACCTCAATTACCCTGCACTGGAGTATCTATCAATACTTCACAGGACTAAGGGCCTCTCCTCCCATTGATGCATGACAAGGCCATCTTCTGCTAGTTATGCAGCTGGAGCTAGGTAAACATGTCTTTAGGTGCTTCTCAGGCATTCAAGATTCCTCAGTTGTGAAATTGTGGTTTAGATCTATACCCCATTTTTTGATTGAGTTGTTTGATTTTTTTTGATGATTTCCTTCTTGAGTTCTTTACATATTTTGGATATTAGCCCTCTATCAGATGTGGTGTTAGTGAAGACTTTTTTCCCAGTCTCTAGGTTGCCAATTTATATTATTGCCTTACAGAAGCTTTCCAGTTTAATGAGGTTCCATTTATCAATACTTGACCTTAGAGCATGAGCCATTGGAGTTCTGTTTAGGAAATTTCCCCTTGTGGCAATGTGTTCAAAGCTCTTTCCCACTTTCTCTTCTATTCGATTCAGACAGCCAGTTAGACCAGCATCATTTATTAAAAATGCTTTCTTTTTCAAGGGAGCCATCATTGCTCCAGTGCACACAGGATCTGGTCAAGGAGAGAGCAGAATGCAGAAGGGACACAACTTCTGGGAATGCATTTCTGGCTCCAGACATCCGGGCACCATCCCCATCAGAGGAGAGGTGTCTGCCTGGGAGCACTCTCACTGCCTGAGCTGGTAAGGGAGCCATCTTTGCTCCAGTGCACACAGGCTCCAGTCATTGCTGGGGAGAGGGAAGACTACAGAAGGGCCACAGTTTCTGGGGACAGACCCCATTTCTGGCTCCAAATATCCGGGCACCATCCCCACCAGAGGATAGGTGTCCACCCAGGAGCACTCTCACTGCCTGAGCTGGTAAGGGAGCCATCTTTGCTCCAGTTAGCCCAGGATCCAGTCTTCACTGGTGAGAGTATGGACTACAGAAGCTACACAGCTTTGGGACAGACAGAAGCAATCTAACTTCTGGGACAGACCCTGATTGGGCTCCAGATATTGGGCACCTTCCACGCCAGAGGAAAGGTGGCCTCCTGGGAGGGCTCTGTCTGCCAGAGCAGGTGAGAGAGACAT
The DNA here is from genome assembly GCF_900095145.1 of Mus pahari. Taxonomy (NCBI): domain Eukaryota; kingdom Metazoa; phylum Chordata; class Mammalia; order Rodentia; family Muridae; genus Mus; species Mus pahari. The sequence goes on from NC_034613.1 coordinate 111,981,643, forward strand.
ATTGTGTCCAGGGTCCCTCAGAGTCTAGCCTGTGCAGGTGAGTATGAAAACTGCAGAGACAACACATCTTCTGGGACAGGCCCCATTTCAGGCCTACATCTTCAGCTAGAAGACAGATCTGAATGCCAAGTCTCTGTGCACATTCCCTGCAAGAGGAGAGCTTGCCTGCAGAAAGTACTCTGACCACTGAGACTCTGGAGAGTGCTGGACTCCCAGGACTACTGACAGAGGCTAACAGAATCACAGGAGGTACAAGCTCCAACCAGAGACAACTATAACAACTAACACCAGAGATTACCAGATGGCGAAAGGCAAACATAGAAATCTTAATAACTGAAACCGAGACCACTCACCATCATCAGAAGCCAGCACTCCCAACTCAGCCAGTCCTGGATACCCCAACACACCCGTAAAGCATGACTCGGATTTAAAAGCATACCTCATGATGCTGATAGAGAACTTTAAGAAGGGCATTAATAGCTCACTTAAAGAAATACAGGAGAACTCTGCTAAAGAGGTACAAGTCCTTAAAGAAACACAGGAGAACACAACCAAAGAGGTGATGGAACTGAACAAAACCATCCAAGACCTAAAAGGGGTAGTAGAAGCAATAAAGAAAATGCAAAGTGAGACAACTCTGGAGATAGAAACCCTAGGAAAGAAATCAGGAACCATAGAGACCAGTATCAGCAACAGAATACAAGAGATGGAAGAGAGAATCTCAGGTGCAGAAGATTCCACAGAGAACATGGACACAACAATCAAAGAAAATGCAAAATGCAAAAAGTTCCTAACTCCAAACTTCCAGGAAATCGAGGACATGATGAGAAGACCAAATCTATGGATAATAGGAGTAGATGAGAATGAAGATTTTCAACTTAAAGGGCCAGCAAATATCTTCAACAAAATTATAGAAGAAAACTTCCCAAACCTAAAGCA
>NC_034613.1:111982592-111996926 GCF_900095145.1 Mus pahari
AGATCTGATGCCCTCTTCTGCAGTGTCTGAAGACAGCTAAAATGTACTTACATATAATAAATAAATAAATATTTTAAAAAATAAAGTGTTTTTAAAAAATATAAATGAAGAAAATATCAAATAAAATAATTTTTAAATATGCTTTCTTTTTTCCATTGTATATTTTTGATTCTTTTTCAAAGATCAAGTGTGCTTAGGTGTGTGGTTTTATTTCTGGGTCTTCAATTCTATTCCATTCATCAATGTGTCCATCTCTGTACCAATACCATGTGATCTTTATCACTATTTCTCTGTAATACAGCTTGATGTCTTATAGATAATGTGGTTCATTGACACAATGGAATACTACTCAGCTATTAAGAATTAAGACATCCTGAGTTTTGCAGGCAAATGCATGGAACTGGAAAATATCATCCTGAGTAAGGTAACTCAGACCCAAAAGGACATGCATGGTATGTACTTACTAATAAGTGGAAGTTAGCCAAAAAAAAAAAAAAAAAAAAAAAAGGACAGAACACCCAAGATACAGTCTAGAGAACTCAGAAAGGTCAACAAGCTGAAGTGCCAAAGTGAGGATGTCTCAGTTCCATTTGGGAAGGAGAAGGAAGCAATCACCAGTGGGGAGGGAAAGAGGAACCTGGGAGAGAAAATGGACAGGGGAGAGAGGGAGTAGGGAGGAGAAGTGACCCTGATATAGTATTGTGGAAGGGAAATGGATTGAAGCCCTGATGACCAGCAGAAAGAATGGTATGATGCAACCTCTTGAGATAGGAGGTTAGGAGGGCACCCTCTAGAATGCACCAGAGACCTGAGAGATAAGAGACTCTTAGGACAGTAGGGAGAGGGAACTTGTAGAGCCCACCTCCAGCAGGAAATGGCATCAAATGAGTGAAAGGGGGGCATTCCACACTCACAATTCTGACCAATATTTGCTCCTCTTTGAAAGAATTACAGGGATGATATTGGAGAGGAGCCTGAGGAAAAGAAGGTCCACAGACAGGCCCAAAATTGGATCCAGCTCAAGGGGAGGTCCCAAGGCCTGACACTATTACTAAGGCTATTGAGTGCTCACAAAAAGGGACCTTCCATGACTGCCCTCAGAAAGACCCAACAAGCAGCTTAAAAATTCCAATGCATATATTTGCACCCATCCAATGAACAGAAGCTGCTGACCCCTAATTCCCTGTGGTTGAATTAGGGAAAAGCTGGGAAAAGCTGAAGAGTTGAAATGATGATGTAAGAGGACCAGCAGTCTCAATCTGGATATCTGAGATCTCTCAAACACTGGACCACCAAACAGACAGCATACACCAGCTGATGTGAGGTCCCCAACACCCAAACATTAGAGGACTTCTGGGTCTGTGTTCATTCAGAGATGGCACCTAACCCTCAAGAGACTGGTAGCCCCAGGGTGTTTAGAGGTCAGGTGGGGTGGGGAGTGGGGACATCCATGTGGAGACAGGGGGAGGGGAGTAGTTATGAGATATGGAATAGTCGGAGGGTGGACAAGGAAGAATAAAATATGGAGTGTAAAAATTAATTAATTAATTAATTAATTAGAATCAAAACTCCAGAAAAACCTCAACATTGTACCTAGAGGAACTTCATATGAAATGGAAAGGAATAAGCAGGGTGTTCCTCTCAATTGTTTCTAATGCCTCAGACAATTGAAGTATTTTCTTTTGGAAATGCTACCTGTCCTTATAAGCCCTGAATTTATTTTGGAAAATACTTGAGTAATTCAAAAACTCTTATGTCACAGGTAGTTCCACTTATATTCTGCCCTCCTTTATTCAGGTAAATGACACAGAGATATTCATTGACATTTTATTTGTCACTATTCCAGAGAAATGTCCATGTGGCTGTTCATAACATTTTAGCTTACTGAACATCATTAAGAACATAGTTGACCATATCAATTCTTTCATGATAGCCCAAATCAAGCAGAAGTCATTTTAATGTGAGTATGTACAAGATCAGTGTGTGCAGGTCTTGAAAGATGCTCTGACTATCAATCCTCATCCTAGAAAATAACTAAATATCATATGACGGGACACTATATGTACAAGTTGTCTTCATCTTCCCTTTTGTGTTCCCAGGAAGTGGCAAAATACCATGACCCACCCATCTAGGAAATTTCCATTCACATTGGTAGCTAGAAGAGCTCAGGTCCCATGTTCTTTAACAATGTTAAATCAAAGCCTGATCGCCACCAATCAGAAAGTACATGTGACCATCCAACTCATTAGAACAGATACATAAATGCTAGAGAAAAGAATCAAACATTCCAGAAGAATGAACAAGACAGGAAGAAGTGACCAAAATATATGTGTGTAATCATGAAAACAATTAATATAATGACAGGATGATATTCCCCACATATCAATAAAAGTGTTCAATAATAAAAATTAGTTCTTCTTTTTAAGATGCAATTTCTTACTTATACTAGCATCTGAATGTTGTTGAAACTTTAAGACATGTGAAGGTTGTAGAAACTTTAAGACATGCCATCTAGTGACTCATTTCGATCCCTGGAGATATGCACTTATAGAATATTAAAGGACAACATTCTCTTCCTCTTTCTATTTTATCAAATTCTATTTACAATGCTGGTGGCTTTTTGTTCTCCCCCATGTTCTATGCCATATACTGTCACCTTACCACAGGTCCAAAACTAAGACAGTCAAGCAAATATATGTTAATACCACTGAAAGAGTGAGTCAAAATATATTTATTTCTTGATAAGTTGATTACCACACATTTTCTAAGCTATTTTGCTACAGTGTAGAAAGCTGACTAACATGGCATGGAAATCTTTACTGTGTGCCAGTGTGTCCTAGAGGTATGTAATAAAAATAAACTAGGAAATTTTGTCTACAATATAGACAAAATGTGCTGAAACAGTCACAGAACATTTCTTCTAACAATTACAGAACACCCATTCTTCTATCAGTATATCTAACATTCCATAAAATAAGTCAAATACCAGACTATAGAATAATTCTTTAATTTTTTAAAGATATATTTATATTATGTCTATGAGTGTCTTGTCTCAATGTGTGTATGTACACCATGTGCATACCTGGTTCACACAGAGGTCAGAAAATGGTATTGGTTGCCTTAGAATAGGAATTATGGATAGTTATGTGGTAGCATTTGGACACTGGAAAACAAAACTGGGTTCTGTATAAGGGCAACAAGAGCTTTTGATTACTAACCCATTTTTCCAGTCCCCAAAGCCTAAAATTTCTAACATTTAATTTCATGTGGTCAAATATAAAGCATTAAGAAATCAAGATTTAGAGCCTTTAGGTTAACAATAATCTATTATTTTTAATTCAGTAGTTACCAACACCATAAAACAGTTCCACAATATTCCCATAAGTGATAATAATAAATGTTGTTTAATATATTCCTAAAATCAAAGTGACATATATGAATATAATGTATATATTCTGAGACTGGATCCCATTGCCCTTCAACATCAAGTACTCTTAATCACTGAGTCATGTCTTCATACTCTATAAATAATTCTAAGGGCAGGGGGCATTTGGGGGTGGGGGGACCTGATGATATTGGGTATTGGGTGAGGGAAAAGGAGTGAAGCCCTGAGGGCCAGCAGAAAAAATGGAACCAAGCAACCTCAGGAAATAGGAGTTTGGGGGAACCCTCCAGAATGCACCAGAAATCTTGGAGGTTAAAGACTCTCAGGNCTCAAAGGGAGGGACCTTAGATGAAATGTCCTACAGTAAGGAGAGGGAACTTATAGAGCCCAACTCTAGGTGGAAAACAGGGTATCAAATGAGGGAGGGGGTTGCCATCCTACAGTCAAAACTCTGACCAATAATTGTTCCTGTCTGAAAGAAGTACAGAGATAGAATGGAGAGGAGTCTGAGGACAAGAAGTCCAGCAACAAGCTCAAAGTTGGATCTAGCTCAGGGGCAGTCCCAAGGTCTAACACTATTACTGAGGTTATGGAGCACTCACAAAAAGGGATCTATCATGACTGCTGTCCAAAAGACCAAACAAGCAGCTGAAAGAGTCAGATGCAGATATTTGCACCCAACCAATGGACAGAAGCAGCTGACCCCTGTTGTTGAATTAGGGAGGGCTGATAGAAGCCGAGGATACGGGCAATACTGTAGGAGGACCAGCAGTCTCAATTAATCTGGACCTCTGATATCTCTCAAACACTGGACCACCAAACAGGCAGCATACACCAGCTGATTTGAGGTCCCCAACATGCATACAGTAGAGGACTACCAGGTCTGTGTTCATTCAGAGATGATGCACCTAACCCTCAAAAAATTGGAATCCCCAGGGAGTTTAGAGGTCAAGTTGTGTGGAGCGGGGGTGTGGACATCCACATGGAGACAGGGGTTTAGGGAGGAGTTATGGGATGTGGAAAGTCAGAGGGTAGTTCTGGGGTTGGGGGAAATAAAATATGGAGTGTAAAAAATAAATTAATTTTAAAAAATCACGGAAGCATCTTTTCTGGTCTGAATTAAACAAAAGTATAAATCAATCTCTTTCCTGCCCAGGACTTTATTAGTAATTCCTGCTGCCATAATGTTTGTACTAATTTTATTCCCACAAACCATGTATGTATAAAGGATATTTTTCTTCCCCTATATCCAACAGTTATTTGTGTTTTAATTATACCCATTCTGATTTTAGTAAAATAAAATCTCAATAGTTTATATTTATAATTACCTCATAAACAAATATATTGAAAATAATTTAGGTAGATATTGGCCATTTAACTTTTAGTATTTTATAGTATTCTTTTTTAAGATAATATAAACAGCAATAGGTTTTATTTTTGTATTTTAGTTTAGTCATAATTTGAGAATTTCATGAATTCACATATGATTTGATCAATGGTTGTTTGTATTCCTCCTTGTGAGTTCATCTCCCAACTTTCTTCTACCACTTTTACTCCTCAATTTCCTGTGTTCTTTTGTTTTTCATTAATTAATTTATCCACTTTCCATTCCCATTTCAGGATCACAGCCCCCTTCCTTCCTGTCATTCCAGTTCTAACTTCCCAATCTTTTTTTCATTCTCCCCTCCAATCCACCCTACCATACCAATTCTCATCAATGATTAAGCACATCCTCTCCCACTGAAGCCAGATAAAGCAGCTCATCTAGGGGAAAGAGATTCAAAGGCAGACAATAGAGTCCAGGTCATAGACAATCCCTGCTCAAAGTATTAGGGGACCTACATGAAGACAAAACTGCACATCTACTGCTTATGTTTATGGGGCCTATTTCCAGTTCATGCATGATCTTTGGTTTGTGGTTCATTCTCTGTGAACCCCCATGGGCCAAGGTTTGTTGGCTCTATAGGTCTTTTTCTGGAATCTTTGACACCTTCAATTCCCTCAATCCTTCCTCTGACTCTTCTGCAAGACTCCCTCTCCCAGTCTCTCCTACATCTTTATCCCTGCATGTCCTATAGGCAGAGCAAACTTTGATCCAAAGGTTTTGTGGGTGGGTTACTGTCCCCTTCCCTCCACTGGAAGTCCTGCCATGCTACAGGATGGAACTTGAAAACCCCACTCTGAGTGAGATAGCACAGATCCAGAATATACACATATACTCACTTTTATGTGGATATTATCCATCAAGTACAGGATATCCATTCTGTAATCACAGACAGAAATACACTACATAAAAAGGAGGACCCAAGAGAGAGGGCTTGAATCTCTCTCTCACTCTGCTGGCCTATCTCAGTGCTTTCAGACCTAGACAAGAAGTAAACAGTCTACAAAATGGAGAAAGCTTGAGAATTTTTTTTTGTGATTTATTATCTTAATTACATATTTTCTTTATTTACATTTCAAATGTTATCCCCTTTCCTAGTTTCCCCTCCAAAAATCCCCTATCTCCTCCCCCTCCCCCTGCTCTTCAACCCACCTACTCCCATTCCTGGTCCTGGCTTTCCCCTATACAGGGGCATAGAACCTTCACAGGACCAAGGGCCTCTCCACCCATTGACAACCGACTAGGACATCCTCTGCTACATATATAGCTAGAGCCACAAGTTCCACCATGAGTTTTCTTTGATTGGTGGTGTGGGGGTGGGGGGGTACAAGTTAGAATTTGTGTGTTTGGACAAACCCAGACTTAGAGCTCTGAGGACCATTCCATAACAAATGCCATACAATATGGAGGCAGTTCTGTAAGCCAAGCAATCAGCAATCCATGGGCTTGGAGCTGTTAGTCTCTGAGTCTCTGCAGTTATCTACACGGGATGGGCTACTCTGCTACCTACAGAGGTTGAGCCACCAACAACTAAGCTCTCCACAGCCCAAATACATGCTACCAAACAGCTGCATTGTCTTCTTCAGAACCTGCCTGTCTCCAAACTATCTGTTATGGCTCGCCCCAAAATTATTAAGGTGTCAGTTTGAGTTTAAGAGGCTTAACTTGTGGTTTGGACATTCAGTTTCTCTCCTTTCCCTAGCCAGCTTGGGAGATTTGGACTGCTTCTACTTTAAAATGCACTACCTTTTTTGTCTCTTTCTGTCCATGGAATGTGGCTCTCTGGTTAGCCTAATGTTTGTCAATAATGGTCACATGAAAAAATGAAGCTTCTAATCTGTTATCTTTTTCATTTTCATGAAGTATCATTCAAAGTAATCAATGTAGTATAGAATCAAACAATGTGCTTAACATCAGATGGATGGAGAAAAATATGCTATATACACATCGAATATTTTTTTGACGTAAAAATAATAAAATCTTGCAATTTTGGCCACATATTTTAAGCTAGAGTACATTATGTTATATGAAATATTCCAGACACAGAACTATAAATATAGCATTTTCCTTTCAATATGGTAGTTTGAATATGTCTATTAATAGAAATATAGTTATTAGAAATCAATAAATGATGTATGAGTTATGATAAGGCTGGATACATTCCCAAATGACATGTATTAGGATGAACATAGTATAGCAGAACCTTCCCCTAATGAATAAAGATTTTAAGGAACCAATCACTGGGCAAGTAGGAGGGATGTCAGGATCTGAGAGAGGTACTACAGGGGAGGCAGAAGAAAGATACTTCCTTTTGGATAGGTGAGAGCATGTAGAACACAATATAGGTAGTGAGTGAGAGGCCCCCAGATCAGCCAGAGGATTTTTAATTTAAAATAGCTTACCACATTAGGATGCTAGTTTCTGCACCCAGATGTTGTTTCATCTGTTGATTCTAACCAAAGATTGTGCACTAGTTTCCTTCACAAGGCGACTCAACTGGGTTCCAGAGGAAAGGTACAGCTACAGGGCACTCCAGTCAGACACAGGAATTTGGAAGCATGAGGAGTATATGGCTTACAGCCCACCATAGGAACTTACCAAGCCTGGTGGAGAGATTTCAGAGCTCTGAGTCAGAGAGTCTATCAGGCTGAGAATAGGTCAGTCTGTCTGCTGGTGCCTTGCTGATGGTAGCGTGGACTGATTTTTTTTTTTTTTTATATTTCATGCTACATATAATCTTGTAATTATCAGTACAATGAAGTAGTGATATTCATATTTATAAAGAACTACAAGAATGTGAGGGGGAGCAAGGGGATAGGGGAGGGAATAGGGGATTTTCAGAGAGGAAACTAGGAAAGGGAATAGCATTTGAAATGTAAATGAAGACAATATCTAATAAAAAATGAAATAAAATAAAAAGAGGTTTCTCAATAAAAAGAAATATTAAACATTTAATGTTTAAATATTACTCTTATTTTATATTTGCATTCTAGATATATACATTTAGTTATTGAGCATTTTTACCACATGCGTGTGTATACACATGTGTATGTGTGTATTATTTTTTATGTCATTTGACAAAATAACCAATATAGTTTTAAAACTCATCATTAGAAAACAGGATTTTGAATCCAAATAAATATAAAACTGTTTTTGTAGCCATTAAAGCTTTAAAATTTTCCTTTTACTTTATTTTATCAAGTTTATTATTAGACAATGTCATCTATATATCTCTCTATATAGACAATATCTCTATATCTCTGTAATAGATTCTGTTTCCTTTCTTCATCCATCTTCTATTGTCTGCTTTCAAGCTCTACCAACATCATTCTTCCTCATGATTCTCTTTACAAGATGCATTCATTACTTTGGGTTTTGTTTATTAGGACCATCTGGATGACAGTTGAATTAGAACTGTCCATTGATGTCTGGTGGGGTCCTGGCAGAGACATGACTAAAGCCACTGACTTCTCCTTACTTTTCTCTACCTTTGTCAGAAAATTTTTAAAAGATTTTCAAGTGTTAACAGGGAATAGTGGAGCAGAAACGTTGAACTGGGATGGAATTGGGAGGGCAGGGCAGAGGACCAAATGAGAAAATACATGATACTAAAAGCCTTATGAAATACTTTTTACACACTGAAGTACCAAACCTCTGAAATGTGTACATATATAAAAGTTTTTCTGGAGTTATCCTGAAGTATTAGAGGGGTAGAAACGATCCTACTAGACACCACAGGCTAACAAGTCCCAGAAATAGATTACCTCCTTTGAAGGCCTTGGAAGGTGAAGTTCCATATAACCCTAAAGGTTATTTCCAATGATAATAGTTCCCGTCAGAACTTGATGTTAAGACACGATTGCTCAAGATTACACATACTTGAATCACAGAATACAGGAAATCAGTCTGATACTTACTTGGAAACTTCTATAGTGGCTGGATTTCATATTGCTAGAAGGTACTGTGAGTACATGTGAGTACTCTGTCCTAGTTAGAGTTAGTCGTGTAATGGTGAAACACTTTGACCAAAAGCAATGGGAAGAAGAGCTTTCCTTTGGCTTATATTTCCATATCATAGTCCTTCACTGAAGGAATTCAGGGCAGGAACTCAAAGCAGTAAACCTGGAAGCTACAGCTGATGCAGAAGCCCAGGGAGGAATGCTGCTTTCTGGCTTGCTCTATATGGTTTGCTCAGTCAGTTTTCTTATAGAACCTAGGATCATCAATCCAGGAATGCTACCACCCACAATGGGCTGGGCTGTCCCTCATCAAATAAGAAAGTTTCCCACAGCTGGGCTTATGGAGGCATTTTCTCAATTGAGCATTCATTTTTTCAGATGACATTAGCTAGGTCAAGTTCATAAATTGCTAGAAGGTAAACATTATATTTGTTCTTCTCCTTATGTACAAGGTTCTTCACATAATAAATATCCAATACATATCCCTATGTGAGAACCTCCCAAGTACATTTAATACTCAATAATTGTTACATAATTTTTAATAAATTTTACTCATATTACTATCTTTGATTTTCATCAATTGGAAAGCAAATTAAATATTACTGAAATTATAATTGAATGTTATATAAGAAGAGTTCTGTTCTGCAAAAGATATTATAAAACACTCATTTAACTCTGAAGAATAAAGAGAATTTTAAAAGGAACAAGGAAGACAGATTATTTGTTTTTAAAGAGCATACTAGAAGCCAAGAATCCAAATTCAAAGAAGAAATTCTTCCAACATATATCTTTTAAGCATCAATTATATTTAATTTTAACTTTTCATTGTATAATTCTTTCAGAGTTACAAAATTTCCAAACTACTATAAAAATTCCTATATGCCCTCCAACAAACTTCTCTGTTTAACATCTTACATAATAACAATACACTTATCAAAATTAGTACAGTAATTTTGAAACAATTTTTGAATCTAGACAACTCATTAAAATATTTCCAATTAGAACCCATTATATTCTTTAGGACTCCACAATTTCGTTTTCAGTTCTCCTTAGTTTTCTCCAATATGAGTGAAGTCTTCTATTTCTCTCCTTGTCTCATGGCAATGCTAATTTGTTATGGATGCCATGCTAAATGACCACAGCCTATACATTAAAAACAAACAAACAAACAACAGCAAAAATTATTTCCTGACAGTTACAGAGTATAGAACCTTGGTATAAAGGTATCTCTAGTTTTGATTGTTTCTTAAACTTTTCCTCTTATCATATAAATGGTCAATTTTTTTCAAGCTGTTGAAGACTGTCTCCATCTTCTTTCCTCCATGCCCTCTTCATGTCTTTATCTTCACCTTTTATAGACATATCAGTCATATAGGGTTATAGACTACTCATGTGATCATATTTTATTCTAGTAACCTACTTAAAGGTTATTAGTAACATATTGAAATCATACTCTAAGTCACTAGAGGATAGAAGTTCAAACACAAATTGAATGGTTAAAAAACAATTCAGCCTATAACAAGAATCATGGCATACTTTTTGTTTTGTTTTATTTTTACCACTAATTAATTAATTAATTAATTTACTTTACTTTACATCCTAATGGCTGCTTCCACTCCCTCTTCTCTCAGTCTTTACCTCTTACCTCTCCTCACCTCCCCCAATCCCTCTCTGTTTCCTCAGAGAAGGGTAGGCCTCCCATGAATATCAAACCCACTTGGCCTATCGATGGTTAGTAGGACTAGGCTAATTTCTGTTGAGGCTAGACTAGGCAGTCTTGATTAGGGAAAAGTGATCTAAGTCAGGTATCAGAGTCAGTGAGAGCCCTTGCTCTTGCAGTTAATGGTCCTACATGAACACCAAGCTGCATATCTGTTACATATTTTTAGAGTGTCTAGCTCCTTCCCATGCATGTTCTCTGGTGAGTGGTTCAGCCTCTGTGAGATTCTATGGTTCCAGGTTAGTTGATATTGGAGGGCTCTTTGGCTTGCCCTTGATCCCATTTGCTCCCTAAATTCTAAACCCTACTCTTCCATAAGACTCCCTGAGCTGTGCCTGTTGTTTTGCTGTGAGTCCCTGCATGTGTTTCCAGCTCCTAAGTGAAGTCACTCTAAAGACAGTTATGCTGGCATTCTGTCTGTAAGTATAGCAAAATGTTATCAATAATGTCAGGGGTGTGCGCTCTCTCATGACATGGGTCTCAAGTTGGGCCAGTCATTGGTTGGCCACTCAATTTTACCCCAGCTTTATCTCTGCTCATTTTAAGATGCGGGACTAATTGTGGATCTAAGGTTTTGTGGCTGAGATGGTGTTCCCTTCCCTCCATTAGAAGTCTTTCCTGGTTGCATGAGGCAGTCATTTTGGTTTCTGAATCCCCTATTGGTGGGAGTTTCCATGGTCCCTGTTTCCAGATCATCTCAGATATGCCCACCCCCTGATTCCATTTCTATTGCAAGTTTCCCCATCTCAGTCCTCTGATACTTGATCAGTCCTGTTCCCCTCAAACATATATTAACCTGTCTGTTTCTGTGTAGATACCATGCAGTTCATATTACTATTAACATGTAGTACAGTTTGAAATTAGGAATGATCATACCTTATTTTTTTGTATAGGATTATTTTAACTATCCTTGAATTTTTGTTTTTCATACAATTGCTCTTTCCAGTATTTCCTTTTAGCAGGAGGAATTATGGATTCATATTTTTGAGGTGGGTGGGTGGCCCCATCTTTTAACTAGGGGCCATGACTATCCACTGGATATGGTCTGTACAGGTTCTATCTACCCTTTGTTAGTTATTTCAGCTAAAGTCCTCCCTGTTGTGTCCCTGCCATCTGGGACTTTCTAGTAACTACCCACCTCCCTGTTCACCCTCCCCGAGGACTACACACCTGCTTTCAAATTCCTGACCATTTGTACTTCTTCCCCATCTCCTCCCACAGATGAACTAGCCCCCCTTTCCCCCCCCTCTCTTCTCTTTTTCCAAGATCCCTCTCTCCCTCTACTTCCCAGAGATTACTCTCTTCCCCTTCCTGACTAGTATACTAGCATCTACACTTCGGGCTGATCTTCTTTCTTCTTGTGTTTCATATGGTCTGTGAGTTGTATTGTGGGTATTCTGAGCTTGTTTTTGGCTAATATCCACTTATCACTGAATAGATACCATGTGTGTTCTCTTGTGACTGGGTTACTTTACTCAGGATATCTTCAAGTTCTATCCCTTTGCCTGCGAATTTCATGAAATCATTGTTTTTAGTAGCTGAGTAGTACTCCATAGTGTAAATGTACATTTCTATTTTCAGGTCTTGAACAGTTTACTTAATTCCTTTACCTATTTGACTATATTTTCCAATATTTCTTTAAGGAGATTATTAATTTCCTAAATAAAGCCTTCTGTCATCATCATAAGATTGGATTTAAAGTCATTTTGTTCTGCTACAACTGTGTTAGAATAGATGGGCTCTGGTGGTGTCATATTGCCCTGTCTCTTGTTGATTGTGTTCTTATGCCAGCCTTCTGCCATGTGTATTGTCCTTGGTGCTGGGATTGCAGGCAGATTTGCGGCCTGCAAAATAGAGTACAGGGGACAGGGTGCAATTTGGTGCTACTAGATGTCCCTTAAAGGAAATTGGCAAGCAAGGGACCTTTTATGAGATTCTAACTTTTTTCCCTGGTGCTGGTGGGTTCTGAATGCAGACAAAACCATGTGCTGGAAAATGTAGCTTAAGAGTCAGGATATATCTCACCACAGCTGGGTGTTTGACAAGGGGACTAGGAAGCAGAGGACTGGGGAAAGTGTCTTATCTCACCTGGTTGTCTCTGGGAATGGCAATTCTCCAGGAATGCAGGAAAAACCTTGGAACCTTAAATGGTATGCAGGGTCAGGGTGTAGCACACAGCTTCTGGGTGTGCCCAGTTGGACAAGGCAGACAGGGTATTGGGGATGGGGGTTTTCACTTGGATGTCCCTTGTCTTTGTTGTTAAGGCTTAGGTAAAATGATAAGGCCTAGATAACTGTTAACTTGTCTAGAATGCCATTTTTGTGCTGTTACTAATGCCATAGGGAAACTTTCTCATATGTTATTACTAGGGTATTGTATACTCTGGTGTTCTTGGAAATCAGTCACAACAGAAATCAGTTAAAACTATTTTGAATAAGCAGGCACAATAAGCTTGGACCTGAACCAACCATGTAGCAGTACTCCCTATACCTTCGTATAAGCTTTTATGATATTTGCCTTTATAATCTGCCACTGGGATAGACCTCAACATAAGAGAGACACAGGCATCTATTTAGAATAAGACTTCCATTTTGAGTAAGGTTGAAATAAAGTTTAAGATCACAAGAACTCCCTGGGAATTGACATCCTATTTGGCAGAAAGAGACATGTAATTGGGTCATTGACATCCTGGTTGGCAAGTTAAGACATGAATGTTAGATAAGGCAAGTCCCCTGCCACAGTCAAATACCCCAGCCACTAGAAGCAAGATAAGTACACAACAAATATATGTTCCAAAGAAAATGTCCTATCCCTAAATCCTAATTGGTAGAATAACTTGGCACAGTTGTTTGTGGATTTTAGGCTTAACAGCCCTGTAGGATCTTAACTCAGTGTCATGCTTCAGGTACCAAATCTTTATTGTGGCCCTCAAGGATCAGTCTTGGGGCATATGCTCAATAAACTACCCTTGTCTGACTGAGATTAGTATCTGTGTGGTCTGTGAGGTGACTCCTGAACCCCAAAATTTATTTTGATTATAATGCAGACAAATTCTTTTCCATGATGATATGCATGTTAGAAATGTCATAACAATTAAGACTGTGTTGTTCTTAATACACCAATAGGTATATGTTCCTCTGTGTGTGTGTGTGTGTGTGTGTGTGAGTGTGTGTGAGAGAGAGAGAGATGGGGGGAGGGAGAGAGAGAAAAAAAAGAGACAGTTTATTTCTTTTGCTGCAATAAAAATATTGAACAAAACCAACTTACAAAAGGAAAATTATTTCTTTGCATTACATTTCTAGGTCATAGTATGTCAACCTAGATGTCACTCAACAGAAGAATGGATTATTAAGTCCAGGACTGCAATGGTAGGGACAGAATGGGACAGGGTAAGCAGGGTAAGCAGGCATGGGCCTCCAAGAGTGTCTAGGGTTTCTGTGAGCACAAAGCTAATTTGTATGATAATGTACATATTTTTACATTCCTATGAGGAATGTCCTCCCTGTTAATGTTAATGACTCTATGGTAATTAAAAACAGCATGAGTCCAGGTGTCAAGGGTATGTCTGTCTTCAGCAAAATGGTAAACTCAGGATAGCCTTTAAGGCTGTGGAAAACAACTCTAAAAACATGAGATTGAAAATATATAATTTCTGTATCCATTCCTATATTGAGGGACATCTGGGTTTTTTTGAGCTTCTGGCTATTATAAATAAGGCTGCTATGAACATAGTGGAGCATGTGTCCTTATTACCAGTTGGAAGATCTTCTGGGTATATGCCCAAAAGAGGTATTGCTGGGTCCTCCAGTAGAGCTATGTCCAATTTTCTGAGGAGCCACCAGACTGATTTCCAGAGCAGTTGTACAAGCTTGCAATCCCACCAGCA
>NC_034613.1:111998986-112008189 GCF_900095145.1 Mus pahari
CAGGGCCAAGTAGTGGGAGTGTGTGGGTAGGGGAGCAGGGGCGGGGGGTGGGTATAGGGAACTTTCCGGAGAGCATTTGAAATGTAAATAAAAAATAATAATAATAAATAAATTTTAAAAAAGGAAAAAAAGAAAATATATAATTTCTCAACTAACATGATTTGTATGTTCTTCACAGATCTAAAGGAACAGAGGCAGCTCTGCTATAAGCCAGTTTGTCACAAAAATACAAAGACAGGCAAATATAAATGCAGGCAAATTCCTGAGTTCAAGATCAGCCTGGGACATAGTGAATCCAGACCCAGGGGTGGTAGAAATGGTACTTTCAGGACAGGGTCCCATGCAGGTATCTTATTGTCTATGCTTAATAGAGGCAAGCAATCTCCAAATTCTATTGCAATGCTAAAAGTAAATGTGTTCTTGCTTTCTCCTAAGAATTAAGCATCTAGGGTCACAGGATGCTGTTCATAGGATACTCAAACTGAAATCTCAAGTTAATAACTGTGTTGATAGGTAAAATAAAAGGTAATATAAAAGACTGTGTTTACAAACTGCAAGAAATGAGCTATCCAGAGGAATTTTTTTTTTTTTAGAATAACCAGAAAGAACTGTTTGGAGAACTGTCTGAAGCAGAGAATAACAAAAGAAAGATGGAGAGAGAGAGAGAGAGAGAGAGAGAGAGAGAGAGAGAGAGAGAGAGAGAGAGAACTGTCTAGAGATCTCCAGAGAAAGCAGAACACAAAGAGGATGCAATTTGGAAAACTGTCTTGAGCAAAACATAGGCTTCCAGTTCAGACCATGAATTGACTGACTTTGTCACCTTCAGGATTGGCTACATTTTTTTCTTTCTGAGAACTAACCCCCAGTTCCCTTCTCAGCTCTTTTTCCAAGGCATGTTGAGTTCTGCATTACCACAACAAAAGAAAACCATGGGAAGAAGACAATCCAAAGGGAAAAATGTTTACAAGAAAAGAAAAATAAAACCCTCCCTTTTCTTATTTTTAGCTTTCTGATTATAATCTTCATTTGGTGATCATATTATCATCCATTAGTTTTTGGATGAATCAAATGTGATAGTCATAATCACTTCCAAAAGTGCCTTTATAGTTGTCAGGGAAGTATTTGCAAGCTATTGAAATAAAGACAGATTACTTAGATAGGAAAGACAATCTGGCTTTCAGTACCAGCATCTGGCCACTTACTAATATCTTTATCTCCCTGAAAATCTCAAGAAGATTAAGTTTTCCTCCAGTGGAGTCTCAGGTGTTTATTTTGTAGCCTTGCCCAAATTCCAGCCCTTTACTCTCCCAGTGCACACTAATATAAGAAGCTATTTCTGTATTTAATTAAGCTCATTGGACATCCTCACAAATAGATGGGACTGAAGATCATTGCAACCTTCCAGTTTTCTATTAAATTTAATGAATATCTGTTTTGTTAAAAGAATGAAACACTTCATTTTCCAAAACATCCTGATATGTGGCTTCCACACAGACTAATCAGTTTCTCTGATGCTTTAATTTATGTGTACTTTCCCAAGCAGATTTCAAAGGAACCCCATTATGATTTTCTTTCATCCAGCTGCAAAAACATACTATAATATTCTCGGGCTTGTCTTAAAGTATTTGAAATTGATCTTTTACTTTTAAAAGTTTGTTGGACTTTTAGTTTGCTGTTTGATTTTTTCCCCCTGTTTTTGGCATATTGGTGAGGATCATTTCCAAAGCATCACATTTTTAAGTAAGAGAAGGCACACACTAAAATCTTTGCAATATTTTGCAAAAAAAAAAGTTTGATTAGATCTTAAACTTTCCATTTTACCTGTCTTTTTATTACTCTACATACATTCTTGTATCATTATCCTCATTAAAGACAAATAGCTTAATAGAAGCACACCTCTGTAATAACTGACTTGGTCTTTCCTAATTTTCCATATGCTTCAGTCATTCTGTAGCTGAATCAACAGATTATAGACAAAGAGATGAAAAAATACACTATAATTTTTCGTAGGCATTCATGTGTACTATAACATATTACTTAAGCTATAACAGTTTCTAGTTTGTGAAATTTTGATCATTTAGCTTAATAGTTAATGATATGCTTATCTATTCCTTAAAAATGATATGGATATTATAAATAGTGATTGATACAGTACTGGTTGATAAATTAAGCATTTAAAAATAATACACAAAAATTTTAGATTGTATTTATAAGTACTGATAGCTTCTAATTAATCTATTTTCTGCCAGCCAGTAAAAAAGGATTAGTAAGTAACCAACAACAAGAGGGTGCAGGTACCTGAAATAATGGTGTCAAACATGGGAAACCCTTGGTCAAAAGTAATAAGCTGAATAGAAAAGATATAAGAGGCTATGGATCTACAATGTGAGGAGAAATTTAATTATCATTCTATTCCTCTTTTGCCAAATGAAGGGGCTAGATACTAATACCCCTTGAGAATAGTTTAGTTCTTTTATGGAGAATATGGCAGGTATTCATTTTTTCCAGTTTTATTGGTTATTTTAATTCCTTTACATTTACAAGGTTCCTCTCCACAAGACACCTATCACCTCCTCCCTCACCCCTGACTCTATGAGGATGCTTCCCAACCCACCCACCACTCCTTCCTCAGCAGCCTAGTGTTCCCCTTTCCTGGGTAATCAAGACTGCACAGGACCAAGGGACTCCCCTCCCAGTGATGCTAGATGAGGCCACCCTCTGCTACATATCCAGCTGGAGCCATTGGTCCCCTCCTCTGTGCTCTTTGGTTTAGTCCCTAGGAGATTTGGGAGATCTGGTTGGTTGGTATTGTTATTGTTCCTATGGAGTTGCAAACCCCTTCAGCTCCTACAGTTCTTGGCCTAACATCTCCATTGGGGTCTCCATGCTTAATCCAATGTTTGACTGTGTACATCTGCATATGTATTGGTCCAGCTCTAGAAGTGCTTCTCAGGTGACAGCTATATCAGGCTCCTGTCATTAAGCACTTCTTGGCATCAGCAATAGTGCTGGTTTTGGTGGTTTTTTATGGGATGGATCCCTAGGTGAGGCAGTCTCTGGATGTCTTTTCTTTCAGTTTCTGCTCCACTCTTTGTCCCTGCATTTCCTTTTGACAGGAGGAATTATGGATCCATATATATATATATATATATATATATATATATATATTGGTTTTTTGAGGTAGGTTTTCTCAGTGTAGCTCTGGCTGTCCTGGAACTCACTCTGTAGACCAGGCTGGCCTTGAACTCAGAAATCCACGTGCTTCTGCCTCCCAAGTGCTTATGGATTCATATTTTTGAGGTGGGTGGGTGGCCCCATCTTTTAACTAGGGGCCATGACTATCCACTGGATATGGTCTGTACAGGTTCTACCTACCCTTTGTTAGGTATTTCAGCTAACATCCTTCCTGTTGTGTCCCTGGCATCTGGGACTTTCCAGTGGCTACCGCTAGCTCCCCACAGCCTGGCACTGCTACATACCTACTTTCAAATTCCTGACCTGTACTTCTCCCCATTTTCCTCCCATATCTGAACTGCCCCCCTCTTTTCGCTCTCCCTCTCGCTCCTCCCAAGATAACTGTCCCCTCTACTTCCCAGAGATTACTCTCTTCCCCCTACTACTGTAGCATCTACACTTTGGTCTGATCTTCCTTCTTGGGTTTCATATGGTCTGTGAGTTGTATTGTGGGTATTCTGAGCTTCTTTTGGGGTAATATCCACTTACCAGTGAGTGCATATCATATGTGTTCTCTTGTGATTGGGTTACCTTACTCAGGATGATATTTTCTAGTTCTATCCATTTGCCATGGCACATTCTTTATGCTAGATCTTCTTCATATTTAGACACTTTTATCATGAATTCTTTGGGTTAGACAAAGTTTGCCTAACAATCTTTGGAACAATTCATACTATTTCTTTTTGTAATTATTTGTTTGTGTATGTGGATCATGGGTGGTATATGCTTTCTTTGCCCAGCATTTGTCAAGACCAGAAAACAACTCACGGCAGTCTGACTAGTTTTTGCTCTCTACCATGTTGCTTCTGGGAACTAAACTCAAGTCATCATGTTTGGCTGCAAGTATCTTTACCCACTTAGGCTATCTTGACAGTCCACTATGAAGAACAGTAACTGTTATGTATTTCTCATTCAAGCACAACCAAGAACAATTAATAGGATATTTTACCTCACTTGTTAGTACTATAATACTATCAAATACAATTTTAGACAAAGCAAAGTATTAAGATTTTGTAGTTAGCTTTGTACTTAGTATTTCAATATGCCAAAAGGTTGCTACACTGTTGAGCAGGAAGGATATGGAAAAATATTGTATTCTTTTTTATAATACAGTGTCTTTCACAGAGAAGAAATATATTTAAAGTCTCAATAATTAATTTCAAGTGGACAACAAAGGATGGATAATATTCCTGCAGATAGACACAAAGCAAAATACAAAATCTATTCACTAACAATAGAATGAAGACATCTTTTCATCTCAATAGAATTATGGGGTTCTTCAAGAAATATTTTTGCATAGAGAGTTCAGGTACATTAGGTATACTTCCCTGGCCTTACAAGGTATACTGTTAATAGTTATATAGTATATATAGCAATTTTAAGATCCTTTACATTATGATAATATACATTAGATTCACTTCTTTGCTTCTTCTTCAATCTTTCCATATATAACACCCTTCTCTACGTATTTTTATCCCTTTTCCCCCTAGATGCATGACTGATTATAAAGCCATGAGGCTAAAAATGAAGGAAACAAAATAGTGTATACATATGTACATGCTTGTATGATTAAATTAGATGAGACCCAAAGATCTGAAGCAGCAAAAACTATAAGATTTTAGGCCCGTGGAAGAGGGTAATTGTATCCTTTTTCTAAGGACTGACTGAACTCTTGAAAGAGAATAAAAAAAATCAAGTGTTACCACAGCTGTCATTCCAGGATTCAAATTAATAAAGTGCTCCTTGTGCTTTTCTTCCCATAATACTTGATAGGAGCCTTTTGTTTTGTTCTGTAGCTCAGTTTTTCTCTAGTTTCATTACAATATTCATGGATGTTATTTTCCTAAGAGTCATTATTATTTAACAGTTTGACCCTCTCCATTTCATAAGAGTCATCAATAAAATGAGTTTGAAAGCCAAAGGGGAGCCAAGGTACAAAGAAATTCTGGAATCAGTTCCTTTAAGCCAAACACCCTACAGTAGAAAAAGTTTGCCCACTTCTAAAGTTGTTTTCTTTCCAATGTAATTATATTTTCTGAATGCATTCAATTAATCTCTCTCTCTCTCTCTCTCTCTCTCTCTCTCTCTCTCTCTCTCTCTCTCTCTCTGTGTGTGTGTGTGTGTGTGTGTGTGTGTATGTTTGTTTGCATTTCTGTGTGTATGTGGGAGCTAAGGAAATAAAAATAGACAGAGAAAGATAGAGACCCTGACAGAGAGGTATATACAATCAAAATAGTATGGAAAGGACATGGGAGGGAGATGAAGACTGATGGTAACAAGAACAATCCACCAAGATTACATATAGCACTCATTTGTTATAGAGCTTTTAAAAATATAAGATTAATATTGGCCAAAGTTATTATGATACTGTATGTAAAGCTCACAGATGTTGGGAAATGCACATAAAAACTCTCTGTTGATGTGATAGAATTTATAAATTTCAACTGTTCTCCCATTCAACACCTCCACTATATAAAACTTAGATTTTCCTAATTAACTAAATACTTAATCTGATTATGAAATACGTACAAATTCTCTCTCTCTCTCTCTCTCTCTCTCTCTCTCTATATATATATATATATATATATATATATATATATATATACACAAAATGACTAAAGGACAAGATCTTTCCCAATCTTCAACAAATTTTAAAATCTATATGAAATGACTACTAGTATTTTAAAAAACCATAGAAATGTTCATATGTAATTAAAAATAGAATTGATTTCTTTCCATCTTATGAGCAATATTTTGTCTTATAGTTTCACTGCTGAGGAATTTTCCTTACTAGCTATTTTGTACTACACTATTAAATTTTAATTATCATCAGAACCATAGAAACCACATTCTCAATAACAATCAGGAATATTTAAATTTATATTCAACCTAAATTCATGACACATTTATTCCTTTGAGCCTTAGGTATATTTTGATGCTTCCCTAACTCCTTCTATTTTTCCTTTCTTTATGGATCTCTGCTTTCTTCTGATGTGATGACATTAAATATCTCAAACTTTTATGTTTAATGGTAGCAACTTTGCACCATTGGAAATGATTGGAAGATGTAGTAAATACGTTTTAGAAGTGAAGAGTCCAGAGTTATATATCAAGCTACTAAGTTTAAAACTTTGTTTTGTCATAGGCATTTTGGTCTTAATTATTTAATGTCTAATACAAAGACAGCTATATAATATGTAAAGACTTAGAGAGTACTTGACATGTACATGCTTATGAAAATTTGAATTCTACTATACTATTCAACATAGATAAAAAAGGGATAAAGGAGTCCTTATAAGAAACTTTACATGTGTGATATAAATACCATTATTTTGTTTTACTATTAGCAGTAGATTATATTTAGAACTATGTAACTAAAATATTTGAAAAGCTATCACGAACAATTTACAATACTCAAAGTACCATCTGGGCAATATAGTAAGAAAGAAAGAATAGGTTTCAGTTGTAGTTGTTTTAGAAACCTAAATACAAATTCCAGCTCTATCGTTTGCTGTTATGTGACTATGGACATAATACTAGTACAATCTTCATGGTGTTGATGTGATAATTAGATAACTCATTGGAAACAATCACCTCTACAAGTATACCTATTTTGTTTCCTGAGTCTAAATCCCGTTGACTTACAGTATAAATTTGGGACCAATGTCTCCAAAATTATGTAAGCTAATTTTCTAAAAAGACAACTCCTTCTGTAAACATATATGTTGCCTCCCCCAGCCTTGAAATAGGCTGATTCAGACCTTGCTGCCACTGAGCCAGAGACCAGCTGGAGTGGGGCCTTCCAACCTAGATGGCTCTATTGTTCTACACCTGCCTACTCTTCTCTAAGACACTACTACCTGCTGAAAGACTCTTGAGATATTCTGGAGACAGCATCCTGAAGATCTGCCTACAGGCTCACACCTGTAGGTCAGGCACCAAGGATGTATTGGTGGGGGATGGACCTCCACTCTCTTTATAAGCACAGACTCTTAGTAAAGTTTAAGTAGCCTTGAACAGAAAATCATGTCTCAGCATCCATTATTTCTCTTGCCGTTTTCTCCCATACAGCTCCTGCCTCCCAATCAGGAACCCAGTTAGTGTGGCCACAGGAGGCTACAGATGGTGTCTGAACAGTGACCTGAGTATGGGTGGATCAACAGAGAGAACACTGTATTAGTAGAGCTCTACAAGAATGATTAATAAGAAGATGTATCCAGCACAGTCAGCAACACTGTATTCTTGCTAGCACTGGCTTAAAATGCCATCTTATCTGAAAGGATGGACTATCCAGAGACTACCCCATCCGGGGATCCATCCCATCATCAGCCACCAAACCCAGATACTATTGCACATGCCAGCAAGATTTTGCTGAAAAGACCCTGATATAGCTGTCTCTTGTGAGGCTATGCCAATGCCTGGCAAACACAGAAGTGAATGCTCACAGTAAGCTATTGGATGGAACACAGGGCCCCCAATGGAGGAGTTAGAGAAAGTACCTGAAAACCTGAAGTGGGATGCAACCCTGTAGTTGGAACAACAATATGAACTAACCAGTACCCCCTGAGCTCCTGTCTCTAGCTGCATATGTAGCAGAAGATGGCCTAATCAGTCATCATTGGGAAGAGAGGCCCTTTGGTCTTGCAAATTTTATATGACCCAGCACAGGGGAATGCTAGGGCCAAGAAGTGGGAGTGGGTGGGTAGGGAGCAGGGGCAGGGGAGGGTATAGGGAACTTTCAGGATAGCATTTGAAATGTAAATAAAGAAAATATCTAGATCTTTGCTCTGGAGCACTGCCAGGGAGAGGGCGGCATAGGGAACCAAAACAGCTTCTGGGAAAGATCCCATTACTGGTTCCAGTCATCTGGCACTTTTCCCACCTGAGGAGGGGTGTCTGCCCAGGAGCAGTCTCTGGGCCTGAACCACTAGGAAGACCATCTTTGCTCCGGTGCACTGCCAGGGAGAGAGCAGCCTGCAGAAGTGACACAGCTTCTGGGAAAGATCCCGTTTCTGGCTCCAGTAATCCGGTGCCTTTCCCACCCAAGGAGGGGTGTAAGCCCAGGAGGAGTCTCAAGGCCTGAGCCAGAAGGAGAATCATCTTTGCTCTGGTTCGATTAGGTTCCAGTCTGCGCTAGCTAGAGTATGGACCACAGAAGCTGGACAGCTTCTGGACAAGCAGAAGAAACCTAACTTCTGGAACAAATCATGTTTTGGGCTCCAGAAATTTGGGCACCTTCCTCGCCAGAGGAAAGGTGGCCACCTGTGAGGGCTTTGTCTGCCAGAGCAGGTGAGAGAGTCATATTGTGTCCAGGATCCCTCAGTGGCTAGTCTGTGCAGGTGAGTGAATAAACAGCAGAGGCAACACATCATCTGGGACAGGCCCTGTTTTGGGCCTACATCTGAAGCAAGGAGACAGATTTGAGCACCAGGCCTCTGTGAACCTTCCCTGCTAGAGGAGAGCTTCCCTGCAGAGAGTAATCTGACCTGTGAGACTCAGGAGTGAGCTGGACTCCCAGGACTGTTGACAGAGGCTAACAGAATCACAGGAGGAATAAGCTCCAACCAGAGACAACTATAACAACTAACTCCAGAGATCACCAGATGGCAAAAGGCAAACATAGGAATCTTACTAACAGAAACCAAGGCCACTCACCATCATCAGAACCTAGCACTCCCACCTCAGTCAGTCCTGAATACCCCAACACACCCGAAGAGCACAAGAATCGGATTTAAAAACATACCTCATGATGCTGGTAAAGGACTTTAAGGAGGGCATTATTAAAGAAGTGCAAGAGAACACCACTGAAGAGATACAAGTCCTTNAAGAAAAACAGGAGAATACTTCTAAAGAGGTAGAAGTCCTTAAAGAGAGAGAGGAGAACAGAAACAAACAGGTGATGGAATTGAACAAAACCATCCAAGACCTAAAAAGGGAAATAGAAGCAATAAAGAAAACCCAAAATGTGA
>NC_034613.1:112008200-112016282 GCF_900095145.1 Mus pahari
TTTTTTCGAACATCTCCAAGAGACTCATGCCACCCTTTTTTATATTCCCATCTTCAGTTGTAGTAGAACATGTGGCTGTGGCACTGAGTTTGCTCCGCCCCCCACCCCTGTGAACTCTTCCCGAAACTCCCCCACCCCATTCAGTGGTTCAGTCTGTCATGCCTCTTCCTTAGTTATTAACANTTAGCTAAATTTTGGCATATTATGCCTTCCAAATTTAATTCCAAATTCTTTGAAAATCATCGAAGTATCATTGTATATGTGAATCATCCCGTAAATGAAAACAAAAAGAATGTATCTATGAATGAATATCTTCCTACCTGGTGAACTTCACCTTTAAAACTGACATTTTTTTAGTTACATGGTATGATAGCTTGTTTTTTAAAAATTATTTTACGTTCATCCTAAATGTTGTTCCCCCCCTCTTGGTCCCCCTGTCCCAGAGTTCCTGACCTATTTCCCCCTCCCCTTTTCCTCTGAGAGAGTGCCTCCCTTGCCTATTCCACTTCTCTGGGACATCAAGTCTTTATAGTATTAGCCACATCCTGAAAGCCAGAAGATCCTGGACAGATGTGATATAGAATCTAAGAGAACACAAATGCCAGCCCAGGCTACTATACCCAGCAAAACTCTCAATTACCATAGATGGAGAAACCAAAGTATTCCANGACAAAACCAAATTCACACAATATCTATCCACAAATCCAGCCCTTTAAAGGATAATAAAGTGAAAGCATCAACACAAGGACAGACACACCATCCTAGAAAAACCAAGAAAGTAATCTTTTAACAAACCTAAAGAAGACAGCCACAAGAACAAAATCCCAACTTGTTCTTGGATTTGGTTTGTTAGATTTTTATTGAGTATTTTTGCATTGATATTCATAAGGGAAATTGGTCTGAAGTTTTCTTTCTTTGTTGGGTCTTTGTGTGATTTAGGTATCAGAGTAATTGTGGCTTCTTAGTGGATTTAAAAGACAAAGTATTGGGAATGTATTGTATTTTCTACTGTGTTATTGAATTTATCAAAAATAGCAAAATTTTGTCATATGTAAATGATGTAACCTATAAGCACAATTCCCATATGATATTGGAACCAGTAGGTATATACAGGCCCACACCTCTAGCTGAAGCTTCCTAATCCACCAGAGACCAGGTTAGCTGCTTTAAAACATGCCCTGAACAGCTCATGCTCAACCAGTATATAACTCCAAATGCCCCTCTTATTCTTTTCACCATATCCCACCCTACACCTCAGATAAAAGCATTTTACCTCATTAAAGCCCAGGTAGAAACCTAGTATAATGGAAATCTCAAGGAATCTATGAGGGCGACACTAGTGAAGACTCCTAGTAATGGATGGACATGGAGCCTGAACTGGCCATCCTCTGTAACAAGGCAAGGCCTCACCTCAAGTGGAAGGATTAGGATACCAACACGGTCAGAGAACCTCTGACCTACAGTTGGTCAAGGCAACGGATTGTTCTGAGACTGGAGCCTGAAGAGTGGGAGGAACATCAAGGACACCAGGATACCAAGGCCCACAGATTACACTAAGAAGGACTCAATTTAGCTCAAAGAGATCAGGGAGCCTATATGGGTCTGACCTAGGTCCTCTACATATATGTTATGGTTGTGTAGCTCAGGGTTCTTGTAGGATTCCTAACTGGGAGTAGAAGTGTCTCTGACTCATTTGCCTGCTTTGGGGACTGTTTTCTTCCTACTGGGTTGCCTTTTCTAGCCTTTATATGATGGTTTATAACTATCTTATTTTATCTTGTCATACTGTATTTGGTTGATGTCCCTGTGTGGTCTGCTCATTTCTGAAGGGGAAGGTGAATGTGCACAGATCCTGGAAAAAGGAAGGTGGGGAGGGTAGGGAGGGGAAAGAGCATGTGGGAAATAATTTATAAGAGAAGAATAAATAATGAGGAAATAATATGTTGAACTCATAAGAAGTCATTGGCTCATAAGAACTCATTGCTATTTTTTTTTCTGAATTTTAGGACAATTTTTTTTTGGTATCTTAATTAGGAATAACATGGCTGTTTTCCTGTAGTATTATCATATACTTCTCTAAATGTGTAACTAAGCGGTTTGTAAACCATAGGAAGAAAAATATCAACCAACAAGACCCCCCCCCCCAGAGTTCCCCGGGACTAAACCACCAACCAAAGAGAACACATGTAGGGACCCATGGCTCCAGCTACATACATAGCAGAGGATGGACTTGTTGGAAATCAGTGGGAGGAGAGGCCCTTGGTCCTGGGAAGGCTCCATACCCCAGTGTAGGGGAATGCCAGAGTGGGCAGGTGGGAGTGTGTGGGCACGCTCATAGAAACAGTGGGAGGGAAGAAGGGATAGGGGGTTTCCAGAGAGGAAATCAGGAAAGGGGATAATATTTGAAATGTAAATATATAAAAATCTAATAAAAAAGAATAAACTTTTTAGTTTAAATAAACTATTTAGTAAAAATACNCCTCCCAAAAATGTGTGTGTGTGTGTGTGTGTGTGTGTGTGTGTGTGTGTGTGTGTGTGTGTGTGTGTAGGAGGCCACAGCCCCTCCCCTGGGCTACCCGAAGCCGCACCTTAAAAGATGGCACCTGTTGGCTATGGAGCTTGTGGTAAAAAGGTCCATATTTGGTGGTGATATATTCCCGCTCTTCTGGTTGGCTGAGGCCACGTGCCTGGTGAGGTGACGTGGCCTGCCGTGATTGGAGTGGATAAGAGTATAAAAGGGCTTGTATCCCGGGGCTCAGGGGAGATGAAGAGGGAGATGAAGATTGTTCAAGGTTCCTGAATAAACTGCTGTTAGAAGAACTGGTGGTTGCGTCTTCCTTGCTGGTTGAGGGGGGTGAAACAAGTGTGTGTGTGTGTGTGTGTGTGTGTGTGTGTGTGTGTGTGTGTGTGTGTGTATGCAAATACACAAAAGTATTTTCTGAAAATATTTGGCTCTTTTTAAGTTCTATACCTACAGTATTAATCATTAATAACTGCTGCCTTAAAAGTTGATTTAATGATCTCTTGGTCTTCAACTGTAATTTGAAAGTTCTCACTCTGTGCCAGGCTTTATAATTTTCCTACTTACACCCTTTACACATTCTATTTAAGCAGAAACTTCCATATTGAAAGAAACTTCTTTCTAGTATTTTGAGAAAATCTCACATTGTAGACCTTATAGGTTTGGAACCATTGACAATACTCCTGTGTCAGACTCCATGGTGATGGACATTTGTTTTTGAGCAATGAAAGAGCATTTCCCTTCAGTTTTCTTTTCTTGGGAATTATCCTACCTTTGTGCAGATATACACAAAGCCACTGTTCACAAATGAAACAGTAGGTTGGCTAAAGGAAAAATATATTATATTTTTAGTGTTCTTTCCATCATGTACTATGTGTGTCAAAAGTAACATGGTATAATTTCAACAGAGCAATACAAATCTCAAAGTGCTGGTCACAGATAATAAAGACAGCAGTGAATACTGAGTAAGACTAATTTAAATGACAAACATCATTAATTAGCATGAATTTTCCTTTTACCCTTCTGAATTGTTTCCCATATTTTGACCTAAATTTAACACTCATTGTAGTAATATTACTGAATAATTATATAAATTGTAGAGCATGAGGAAGAAGTCCTTGTAGTGTCTTCTGGATGGGACATGGCTTTTGCACTTATGAATCCAAAGCAGTTATTCTCACCTATAGCAAACCTTCACTAGATCACATCTTGCAAGGATATGAGTGAGAATTAATTCCAAGGCCATACCTTTGGTGAAGTTGTTGGAATCTCAGAGATAATGAGGGTTAAAGAATCACTTGTTATGGGGGTATGACCACAGATAGTTGGTCCATGCTCCAGTGTAGAACCAAGGACCTGTGTACATATGGACAATATGTATTAACTAGACACAGTAGATTGTTAATTTAAAAATGAGAGCATAAGAACACAATGAAGGGAGGAAAATGTGTTCGGGAATTCCATGGAGAAATGGATCATGGTAATAGTGGGTGCATATGATGAAAATACAATGGATGTATACTCAAAGAATGGGAAGGAATTTTAAAAGAAAGTACAGAACAATAAATATGTTTCTGAATTGACAAAGAATTCGTTTCTGTGCAGTTTTACTATCCGGTTTTTCCTCATTAAAAATTTTGAAACAAAATGAAAACTTGAAAGAAAATTGGTTTTAAGGAAAATAATAGATATATATATATGCTTAAAATACACTTTTGTTTTTCTTCTATTAGAAAAAAATCCTCTGTATCAAAAACTGAAACCAAGATATTCTTTACTATCTAACAATTTATCACTATTTAGATTATCTTTAGCCTTTAAAAATGGAAAAATGAAGGAAAATCAAGAATCTTCCCTTACATAGTAGAATAAAGGTTTGAAGATTTAAAGATATTGGTTCTTTGGAGTTCTTGGCAATGAAACACAATATTTTGTACTGTTTTGTCTACTTGGGAAAATAGATCAATGACCATTGTTCGTTTTTCTTATTTGATTCTAGATTGAACTTATTTTTTCCCATGTTTGGCAAAAATCCAGTTACACTAAAAGATAGTCACAAGGAATACACTTATAAATGAGTTCTCATTATATTTTACAAAGGTTTCACCTTCAGTTCAACACATTTCCTTTGAATAGTTATTCACTTAATCATTTTCTCGCAAAATGATTGTGTGTGTGTGTGTGTGTGTGTATGTGTGTGTGTGTGTGTGTGTGTGTGTGTGTATTTCAGATCTTTTTCTTTCCCCTAAGAATATTTATTACTCTGTTTTTTCTCTCATTTTTAAAGTCTACATGGGGCTGGAGAGATAGATTAATGGATAATAGTTCCCAATACTCCTGCAGAGGATCAGAATTCAGATCCCAGCACCTACTTCAGGCAGTTCATAGCTAGAATTACTATTCCTGTTTTAGGGCTCCAATGCTCTCTTCTGGCATTCATACATGTAGGAATATACACACAAAAACTCAACTATACATAGCAAAAGATAAAATGTCAATTAAATGTAAAGTCTATTTAGGTCACTCTCTTGTGTTAAAGATTTCTCATCTAATGCTTTTTTAGGTATTGATTTTTGCACTGTACTTCTAGCTTGATGAGTAAGTAAAACTCAGGAAGGCCCCCACTCCTTGCGATGAACATTAGAATCTAAAGGAAGGACACTTTTTCTCTATCCTAAATGGAAAATTTTTCCCATTTAAAAAATCAATTATTATTTAAGCCATTTAAATTAATTTATTTGAAGAAGCACTTAGAAGGAAAGAGGATAAAAATTTAATATATATCACAGAATTCAGTAACACATTCCTCACTATCCTACAGTAAAATATATTGTGACATAATTGGTAGTGGAAACCTTTCAGGAAGTACATACAATGTGGGAAAAACTGAACTGTCATGGTGACAGTCATTTCTGACTGTTAATTTCCCCCCTACACAAATGTCTTTCCAGGCCCATAACATGTAGGGAAAAAAATCTGTTTAGAAGGTTTAAGTGTATCAAAGAGCATTATTTCACAGCTACTGCCAGTCTTCACACCCTTAAATGCAGGGGCCCTCAAAGCAAACACAGACTGCTTAGAAGTAGAATATTCATCGAATCATAATGGTTGATAATTGCATTTCCCAGTTGTTTCCTAAAGAAAATGCAAAGCAACATTTACATATTGGCATCACAGCACCACCAACTGCCCAAGAGTGTTTACTAGAATTATTTACTGGGGTGGGGTGGGGGTTAAACAATCAACTTTTTAGAAGGAAAACAAACAGGAATAAACAAATGCATCCAGTATTTGATAAAGTCATGCAGAAATCAGCCAAATGCACTTCTATGTTTCCTCTCTCCTGCCCCACTGGCGAGGGGCCATGAATTTTAACAACCTCAAAACTGACAAACCCTGGCAACGGACATTTTTCCTTTTTTTGAGCCAACCACTTGTAAATTTACATTTTATCCTTCACAAAGTTTGAATATTTGTGTCGCTAAATTTCTTCACTCCTCCCTTTAACATCCATCCGTCTCTGAAGAAAATAGTTTATGTATCCATTTACTCACATTAGCTTTTTGTTCCACTGTACTAAAAGAGTTTGCTTCCTTCTAGCAGATAATTATACTTTAGTTATCACACACAGATACATACACACAGACGCACACACACATTTTTCTCCTCTATTTCCCATACTTATGTCATTTCATTTTAATTTATTGTCTTAATTGACATTATCTATTGATAAAATGAATAATATATTTTGATTAAATCCATACCTCACTTCTTGTCTACTCTGTAGAGACCTTCTCTACCACATAATCCTCCCAATTTCAATTCCTCTTTTCATAATCCATTGAGACCAGTTACTGCTGCCTATATGTACATGGGTGAAGGCTTAACAACCGTATCATAGATAACCTAACAGAGGCTGTCACTTTGATGGAAACTAGCGTCTGTCCTGGTAGCCATCAATTACCAATAGTTATTCAACTACAGGTATGGCCCAATTTCCCCTTCCCCAACTCTTGTTAGAATGATGACAGGCTTGAAGTGTCATATCTATTGTGAGTTCATGAGTATTATTATAGTATCATGTCGAGAAAATGATGTTTCATCCCAATCATTGCAAACTTTGACTTTTTAGTCTTTATGCACCCTCTTCAATGATAACCCATGATTTCTTAGAATGAGAGGTGGTTGTGGTGCTAATATTGGTATCCCATTTATGATTAAATACTCTGGTGATAAGTGTTTCCCTCATTTGACTATTTGTATAATAATACTATCCATTTTATACTAAACAAAGGAATTCTCTGTTGAGGAATGAAGGATATACTAATCTATATATACAGAAAAAAGATGTTTAGAAGGTAGCTTGATATTGTCTCTATTTAGCAAATGAAATAAGTATTTTCAGGACCCATGAAATCCAATTTCTTATTTTCTTTTTCTTTTTCATTTTTTTTAAAACTTTTTAAAAATTAGATATTTTCTTCATTTACATTTCAAATGCTGTCCCAAAAGTCCCCTATAGCCTCCTCCCACCCTCCTCCCCTACCCACTCACTCCCACTCCTTGGCCCTGGTCTTCCCCTGTACTGGGGCATATAGAGTTTGCTAGACCAAGGGGCTTCTCTTCCCAATGATGGCCAACTAGGCCATCTTCTATTATATATGCAGCTAGAGACACGAGCTCTGGGGTTACTTATTAGTTCCTATTGTTGTTCTACCTATTGGGTTGCAGTCCCTTTTAGCTCCTTGGGTAATTTCTCTAGCTCCTCCATTGGGGGCCCTGTGATCTATCCTATAGATGACTGTGAGCATCCACTTCTGTATTTGCCAGGCATTGGCAAAGCCTCACAGGAGACAGCTATATCAGGGTCCTTTCAGCAAAATCTTTCTGGCATATGCAATAGTGTCTGCATTTTGTGGCTGATTATGGGGATGGACCCCCGGGTGGGGTAGTCTCTGGGTGGTCCATCCTTTTATCTTAGCTCCTAACTTTGTTTCTGCAACTCCTTTCATATGAGGTTTACAGTATCAGGCATGAGGTAGAACCTGTGCAGTAGGCCATAACTCCAATCATATACCAGTTGGTTACTACTGTAATAATTATGCTAATATGTCAGACTCATATTTACTGAAACAGAAATTTCAGCTAAGACTGTTGATGTTTTTCCATTAATATTTTGATAATAAATTCCATAACTATAAAAGGTTCCCGGTAAAGATGAAGCTTCCATATATGTTCCAGCTTGATATGTTAATGGCCTATGACCCGTGTATATGATCCAATCAGGAACAGTATCTTCTCATGTAATATTTTTGATAGGCAAGAACAAAGACAATAACTCATTTTCTTTTGAGATTTATGGCACCCACCTCCTATGCAAGAGTTTAAATGGTTGTATACCACATATCCATTTGGTGTTTGTTTGATAAATGATGGAATACCTGTTTAGAGTAACTCTATTGAAATGCATTGAAATGCATGTGTGTGTGTGTGTGTGTATGTGTGTGTGTGTGTGTGTGTGTGAGAGAGAGAGAGAGAGAGAGAGAGAGAGAGAGAGAGAG
>NC_034613.1:112016302-112038538 GCF_900095145.1 Mus pahari
AGAGAGAGAGAGAGAGAGAGAGAGAGAGAGAGAGAGAGAGAGAGAGATTATTCCTTTCCTCATTTATACCACCTGTGATCTGCTGTCCTCCAATCCCATTAAAATCTTATTTTCCTGAATGGACACTTTCTATTTTCCATGACTCCACAGGTACTCCAATATAATTAGATATATAAATATTCAAAACATAAATCTACATATGAGAGAAAACATATAGCATTTGTCTTTTAGTGTCTGGGTTACTTTGCCTAATGTGGGATTACTGCTTCTATTCATGTAACTATAAATTTTACTTTTTTAATATCTAAATAAGATTTCTTAATGTATGTGTCATACTTTTATTATCTATTCATCAGTTAATGGACATCTAAACTGTTTATGTATTCTAGCTGTTGTGAATAGAGAAGAAATGAACTTGGCTGAGCACATTTCTCTGTAGTAGAGTATAAAAGCCAGAAGTGGTATATCTGGTCATATAATAGATCTGTTTCTAGATAGTTGAAGAACTTCCACATTGATTTCCACAGGGGCTGAAACAGTTTGTGCTCCCAGCAACAGCGAATAAAGATTTGGTTTTTGCACATCCATATCAGCAATTGTCTTTTTTCCTTGATCTTAGCCAGTTTAACTGGAGTGAGACAAACTCTTAAAGTTTATTTTTTTAAGTTGTTTTATTTAAGGGTTGTCTAGTGGTTAAAAATGTTGAATATTATTTTAACTTTTTCTTAAACATTGATGCTTCTTCTTTAGAAAACACTCTTCTCATGATTAAATCCCATTTTTTAAATTGTATCATATGTTCTTGGTGTTTAAATTCTTGAGTTCTTAATATATTCTAGACTTTAATCCTCTGTAAATATATATAGCTAGCAAAAGTATTTTCCTCATTCTGGTGTCCATTTGTTATTGGTGGGTGTTACCCTTTGTTATATAGAGTTCAGTTTGATGAGGTCTCATTTCTCTATTGTTGATCTTATTTCCTGCACAACCAGAATAATATATATATATATATATATATATATATATATATATATATATATATATATATATATATTCAATTCTATTTCATTGATCAATGTCTGATTTTTTTTATGTCAGTACTATATTTTTTCACTATTGTTGCTCTGTACTATAATGTGAAATCTTTGATTGGTGATACCTCCTGTCATGTGGAGCACAATTGCTCAAAATTGTTTTGGTTATCGCCAGTGTTTTGTGATTCCACATGAAATTTATGATTTCTTTTTCAATTTCTGTGATGTGCTGCACTGGAATTTTTATAGGTATTGCACTGTATCTGTAGGTTGTGCTTGATATTTACACAATATTAATCTAATCATTCTATGAGCATGGGAGGCCTTTGCATTTTTGACATAATTTTTAGTTTCTTTATGAAAGATATATATTTAATTATGTTTAGATGTAGACATTTGCAACACGAATGTAGGTACCAAAGGAAACCTGAAGTGTCCAGTCATCTTCAGCTGGGACTTAGATGATGTAGGAAGCCACCTTACCTGAATAATTAGAACTGACCTGGGGTCTACCAAAAGAACTGAAAGAGCTCTTAACCACTGAGCTGTTTCATTAGTACTTTCTTCATTATTTTAAAGTCTTATTGCCTAGGTCTTTAATGTCCTTGGTTAGTTTAATTCCAAGATTTCTTTTATTTTATTTTGAACAGGATTGTTTTCCTGTTTAACTCCTCAGTATGTGATTTGTCCTTAGATGTGGGAAAGCTATTGATATAGGTATGCTAGTTTTATATTCTGAATCTTTAATGAATATGTTTATTAGCTGAACTGTTTTCTTATAGATCGCTGTATGAGAGAGAGAGAGAGAGAGAGAGAGAGAGAGAGAGAGAGAGAGAGAGAGAGGAGATTTGACTTCTTTTCCTATTCATAGACCATTTATCTCTTTCTAATGTCTTATTTCCCTAGCTAAAGGTTTAAAGTACTATATTGAAAACTAATAGAGAGGGCAGTATAGTCTTGATCCTGATTTTAGGGGAAACTGAGGTTTTTT
The DNA here is from genome assembly GCF_900095145.1 of Mus pahari. Taxonomy (NCBI): domain Eukaryota; kingdom Metazoa; phylum Chordata; class Mammalia; order Rodentia; family Muridae; genus Mus; species Mus pahari. The sequence continues at coordinate 112,018,328 of NC_034613.1, forward strand.
TTTCCATTTAGTATATAGTTGATTACAGAATTATTAGGTATTGCCCTCACTATGTTGATATGAGTTTTCTGTATGCCTGTTCTGTCTAGGGCTTTCATTGTGAAGGATGTTTAACTTTGTCAAAATCACTTTTCTGCATCTTCTGAGATGATCATGTGGTTACTCCCATTTAGTTTATTCTGCAGCATTAAACATATGTTGACCCTTCTCTAAACCTCTCAGATAAAGCTGACTTCATCTGAAGGAAGACTATTTAGCACATAGTTTCACACACACACACAGACACACACACACACACACACAAAATCTATCAATACACAAAACTAGAAATGTGACTTAATCAATTCATTTAAAACACTTATGGTTTGCAAATAAAATGAAACATTTATAAAGATTGGTTCTAACACTATTTTGCAGCTTCTAACATTTTCCATGAAATGATATATTTCTAGATCTCATCAAATATTCCATGTCACACCACCACCTATAGAAGGTGTCATGGAACACAGCATGTGACATATAGATTTTTACATGTGATCACAGATGCTTGCTCTCTATTCTAGGGTTGAAAATATGCAAAACTATAGACCTTTCCAAAGTGATGATACTTGTAGATTTCTAGATGATTATTTCATATCTTTGCTTCTAATCTTTTCTTCATCAACAATACTAGTGTACAAAAGAGATGGGGGCTACTGCATCTGTAACTATTCAGTATAGAATTATGCCTAAAAATTCTCTATGCTATTTGGTTGCAACTTCACTTGCCCTTTAAATTTTCTTCTTTTTCCATGTCTAATAAAATACATGATTTTCTTTTCTTCTTTATTTTATTCTCTCATATAGTACAGCTTTACTGAAGTTCTCCTCTCTCCCCTCCCCCACAGATCCACCCCATCCTTTTGCCCAAAGAAAAGAGCAAGCCACTTAGGACAGCAATCATAGGCTCTAACAATCTACTATAAGACCAGGCACATACTGTCATATCAAGGCTGCTTGAGGCAGCCCAGTAGGAGGAAAAGTGCCCCTCCATAAGCAGGCAAATAAAGCAAAGACAGCCTCCACTCCAACTTTTAGGGATCATACAAGAACACTATGCTACTCAGCCATAACATATATGCAAAGGACCTGGGTCTAGGCTCTACAGGCTCCTCGATCTCTGTGAGAACCCATGAGTCCTAGATAGTTGATTCTGCTGGACATGATCTAGTGGTATCTCTGAACCCTCTGGTCTGAATGATGATTTCTCCCATCCTCCATATAACTTCCCAAGCTCCATCTAATATTTGAATGTGGGTCTCTACATCTGCTCCCATCAGTTACTTTGGTCTTTTTGATGATGAGTCATCTAAGCTTCAGTCCCAGAACATTCTTCAGTCAGGACAAAATGTAGGTTGGAGTTTTGTGGCTGGGATTTTATCCCAATTGCTCTGCTTGAGATCTTGCCAAGTTATAGAACATGGAGAGTTTAGGTGTACTCTCCCCCAGTATTAGGAGTTGAATCTGCTAGGGCTATTCTTGTAGGTTCCATTGCACTAGGTTTCTTCCTAGATCCTGAAACAGCCCCAATTCCAGTATTTCTTCCAGTATTTTCTATCTCTTTGCCCTTTACTTGATCTCTCATTTTTTAAACTCCACCAACTCCTAGCCCACTGGTAAAATCTATTCTATTTCCCCTTCCCAGGCATAATAACTGATCCACACTTAAGCATTTATTATTGCTTAGCCTCTTTGTGTCTATGGATTGTATGTAGCAAGATTATCCTTTACAGATAATGTTCACTTTTAAGTAAGTGCATACCTTGTTTGTCCTTTTGGATCTGTGATACCTCACTCAGGATGATTTTTTTTTTCTGTTTTCATCCATTTGCCAGCAAATTTCAAATTTTATGCCATTTTGTTAATAGCTGAGTAGTACTCCATTGTGTAATTGTGCCACAAAGTTTTCTAATAGTGATCAGGAGTGGATGATTGCCTGACTCTGTTATTCATTCTATGTCTCTAGTCTCTTCTGTTTGAAGTATCATAGCAATCTCACAAATCACTTTACATTCACATTTCTTTTCTACTCCTTTGCTAAATTCAACCTTTTGGAATATAACTAATTATTTTTCAACTTTATACAAGTTAATCTATAAAGTCTAACATTTCATGCATCAAATTATTACTCAAAGCTCAGTAACCATATTGCCATTCTATTAATATTATCATGTAGGAGGCTATGGCCCCTCCCCTGGGCTACCTGAAGCCACACCTTAAAGATGGCGCCTGTTGGCTATGGAGTTTGTGGTAAACAGGTCCATATTTGGTGGTGATTTGTTCCTGCTCTTCTGGTTGGCTGAGGCTGCGGGCCTGGTGAGGTGACATGGCCTGCCATGATGGGGTGGATAGGGGAGTATAAAAGGGCTTGTAGCCCGGGGCTCAGGGAAGATGAAGAAAGAAGGTTCCTGAATAAACTGCTGTAAGAAGAACTGGTGGTTGCATCTTCCTTGCTGGTTAATAGAACAGATTCGACATTCTCACAATAATCATATCACATTTTTATGGTTCATCGATTCATATATAATGTTAAATGAAGACTAAATAAAAATAAAAAAAATATTTGCCACATGATCCCAAAAACTGAACTTTGCAATTGTTTTATATAAAGGTGATGATGATGATGATGATGATGATGATGATGATGATGATAAGGATGATGATTCTATATAGTGTATGTTTATAATATTTTTATAAATTTATTAATCATTTTATTTGTTTATATTTCAAATGTCATCCCCCTTCCCAGTCTCCCCTCTATAAGCCCCCCACCCCATCACCTCTTCATTAAGAGGGTGTTTCCCTATCCACCCTCCCACTCCTGCCTCAACCCTCTAGCATCCCACTTCTCTGGAGCATCAAGCCTCCACAAGATCAAGTGCCTCCCCTTCCACTGATGCCAGATAAGGCAATCCTCTGCTATATATTTAGGAGGAGAAGTGGATCAAGGACTGCAACATAAAACCAGATACACTTAATATAATAGAAGCGAAAGTGGGACAGAGCCTTAAACACATCTGCACAGGGGATAATTTCCTGAACAGAACATCAATAGTTCAGGCTCTAAGATCAACAATCAACAAATGGGACCCCATGAAACTGAAAAGCTTCTATAAGGCAAAGGACACTGTCAAGAGGGCAAAATGGGAACCTACAAATTGGGAAAAGATCATTACCAACCCTTCATCCCACAGAGTGCTACTATCCAAAATATACAAAGAACTCAGGAAATTAGACTCCAGAAAACCAAACAACCCAATTAAAAATGGAGTACAGTGTAGGGGGATGCTAGAGGGGTGAGGGAGGAGTTGATAAATGGGTGGAGAAGCATCCTCATAGAGGCAAAGGGGAGGGTGGTGGTAGGGATATGATCAGGGGATGATGGAGAGGTAACTGGGAAGGGGGATGTCATTTGAAATGTAAATAAATGAAATGATTACCAATACAAAAATTTGGTACAGACCTAAACAAAGAATTTTCAATTGAGGAATCACAAATGGCTGAGAAGTACCTAAAGAAATGTTCAACATCTTTAGTCAGCAAAGATATGCAAATCAAAACAACCCTGAGATTCTCCCTCACACCAGTCAGAATGACTAAGATCAAAAACCGCAATCAACAGCAGATGATGGTAAGAATGTAAAAAAAAAGAGGAATATTCTTCTATTGCTAGTGGAATTGAAAGCTGGTACAACCACTGTGGAAATCAACCTAGTGGTTCCTCAGAAAACTGGAAATAGTTCTACCTGAAGATGTAGCAGCTATACTACTCCTGAGCATATATGCAAAAGTTGCTCTAACATCTCACAAGGACACATACTCCAACTATGTTCATAGAAGCCTCATTTATAATATCCAGAAGCTTTAAAAAACCCAGATGTCCCTCAATAGAAGAGTGGAAACAGAAAATGTGGTACATTTACAGAATGGAGTACTACTAAGTTATTAAAAACAAGAACATCATGAAATTTGCCCGCAAATGGATAGGGCTATAAAATATCAACCTGAGTGAGGTAACCTAGACCCAAAAGGGCATACATGGTATGTACTCACTGAAGGGTGGATATTAGCCCAAAAGTTCAGAACACCCTAGATACAACTCATAGATCATATACAGCTCAACAAGAAGGAAGGCCAAAGTTTGGATATTTCTAATCCACTTAGAAGGGGGGAAAGTAATCACAAGAGGCAGAGGAAGAGAGGAACCTGGTTGGAAGGTGGGGTGAGGGAAGGGAAGCAGGAGCAGGTTTAGGAAAAGACAGGTATCTTGGGTATTCTACATTTCTGGGCTAATATCCGCTTATCAGTGAGTGCATATCTAGTGATTTCTTTTGTGATTGGGTTACCTCACTAAGGATGATATCCTCCAGATACATCCATTTGCCTAAGAATTTCATAAATTNATTGTTTTTAATNGNTGAGTAGTACTCCATTGTGTAAATGTACCACANTTTCTGTATCCATTCCTCTANTGAGGNACATCTGGGTTCTTTCNAGCTTCTGGCTATTATAAATAAGGCTGCTATGAACATAGTGGAGCATGTNTCCTTATTNCCNGTTGGAANATCTTCTGGGTATATGCCCAGAAGAGGTATTGCTGGNTCCTCNNGTAGTACTATGTCCAATTTTCTGAGGAACCNCCAGACTGATTTCCAGAGTGGTTGTACAAGCTTACAATCCCACCAGCAATGGAGGAGTGTTCCTCTTTCTCTACAACCTCACCAGCATCTGCTGAAATGCACATACCTCTCAAGTTACTAAATTACTGCACTTTCTCATTATTTAGTGAGACTATAAATGTTAAAAATGTATTGTTAGCGGGAAGTATTTTATTCTTAGATGTTCTGAAAGTTTGCAATTAGTTCAACCAAAACTCAAATATTAAACAAATAAACATATATACACATATTAATATTATATCACCTTCAATCATACATTTATAATGCAAGATCTCATTTAGGAAGACTTAAAGGGACATAGGCAGACAGAGGACTTACAATTAAAAGAGTGTAAAGTTGCAGGAACCTGTATCTAAAGAGTACCAATAGAGGCGAGGGGTATACAAAAATTTATAAAATATTTAGGGCTTCTATCATTAGGAACCCTCCAATTGTGAATGAATAAATCTGTCCCTTTTTCTTTCCCTAATGATATTCCAATTTCTCTCTGAGATTTTCAGTTCTTTGTCCACAGCAGTGAATAAGTTCAATCATCTCATAGTTAGCCATCATCACCTTTATCACCCCTTTATTTCCTCAGGTCCAATAAAAAAATGTTCATGAAACATTTTAAGTTAAAAATCCTGAAGCTTTCTAGGCATTTTCTTCTTATAAATCAATTAAAAGGTATGGAAAAGAATGAAAAAAATAAAAATTAAAATATTTTCAGAAACTAACAGAACCAATTCCAAAGTACTATATAAAATGAGATTTGTAAAGCACTAATCATGAAATTGTTGAGATAAGTATCACCAAAAGCTCCATGTAATAAAGGCTTCGATGTTATCCCTTGGTGCTATGATGAGGGGTTTGTCTAGTGACAGAAGTAAAGTACCTAAGGATCAGTCATTTTATGAAGCATCATGTCTATTTTCTATTTTCTTTGTTTCCCAACATCTGTGAGGTAATCAGCTTGGTTTGTTTTTGATCCCACCATGATATACATGCATCTTTACTCTAAGGCTTAAAGAAACTGCCTATTTGAACACCGACTTGAACATTTGGAATTGTGATAAAAAATATACTTCTTTGTTGTTTTGTTTTTGTTTCATCTTTAAGTTGATCATCTCAGATAAATTATCCCAAAGATAAAAAACCTAACACAGCCAGCTATTGGATGGAACACAGAGCCCCCAATGGAGGAGCCAGATAAAGTACCCAAGGAGCTGAAGGGGGCTGCAACCCTATAGGTAGAGCAACAATAGGAGCTAACCAGCACCCCTAGAGTTCGTGTCTCTAGAGTTCTGCATATGTAGCAGAAGATGGCCTAGACAGCCATCATTGGGAAGAAAGGCCCCTTGGACTTGTAAACTTTATATGCCCCAGTACAGAGGAAGGCCAGGGCCAAGTAGTGGGAGTGGGTGGGTAGGGGAGCAGGGCGGGGGGGGGGTATAGGGGACTTTCTGGATAACTGTTGAAATGTAAATGAAGAAAATACCTAATAAAAAATTGGAAAAAGAAAAAAAAAACTAACTTACGGTGATAGTAAAGTTGAACTGAGGGAGAAGACGTAAGCAAAGGGTTGTTATTAGAATCTTGGAGATAGGTAGCATAATCAGAGTTATAAAAATCAGTGATTGCTTCTATGGCCCAAAGAAAAACTGGGCAAAAGCAGTAATTAAACTTTGCTGGATTGGCATTAAACATGAAGTCTTGAGAATGTGCAAAAAATTGAATATAAAACAATTATGCAGTTTTGTATAAAATTAATTACCAGTAACTTTGGGTAAAAAGCTCTCAAACCATGATTTTAATGTCTCACATTTAGAAATATTATACTCACATATCCCTTAGTTATTTTATTGGTTTGCTTTCTTGTACTGCTATATACTGTATATATAACTACACCAAAAGAAACTTGGGGAGGAATGTATTTATTTGAATTATATGTCATGATCACAGCTCACCATGAGAGAAGTCAGGATAGAAGATCAAAGCTGGAATCTGAAGGCAAGCACTGAAGCAGATATAATGGAGGTATGGTGTTTACTGGCTTGCTCTCCATGGCTTGCTAGGCCTTCTTTTCTACACAACCCAAGACAAAAATCTCTGTTTTGGTACAGTAGCATGGGTTAATCCCATATATATATAGCCATGCAGAGCCAATACCATATAACTCCAACTCTGCCAGAATAGCAGAAATTTTATCTCAGACATCTATTTAAAACCAATTCAAATTATCTGATGTATGTTTGACACTCAGCAAAAGCATTCAAAGCCTAACAGAATTTAAGAGTAATCCACATCTTGAAGACATAAAGCAATCATTAGGTACAAATTCAGAAAGAGAAACATCCTGGATTTATCAGGCAGGTAAATATAAAATTCACAATAATTGTTCAGCATCCCAAATTCATAAGTCCAAGATTTATAGACATGTGTTACCATGTCCAGCCAATACACTGCTCTGGATGAATACCACAGATGATAGAAAAATGTTGATCAAGTATACTGAAATAAACTGTAATAAACAGTATTTAATAAATACTTTTCTAAGAAAACATAGACATGTGAGAGGACATAGAAAAGTAAACCAACACAGGAATATGAAATGTCAGTTCATGAGAGACTTAGGGAAAAGAAAAAGAAATCCCAAATCAGAAAAAAAAATTTATCAACTTACTGTCATTGCTCTCTTGTTCTTTCTCTAAGTAGTTTAATCATCTCTTCCAATTTTTACTTGTTTACTTTTTAATTTTTGAAATCATAGTTTAATTACAACAAAACTTCTTTCCCTTTCCTCCCTCTGAATAGTTCTGTACACACCTCCTTTCTCTCTTTCAAATTCATTACTTCTTTGTTTCTTCATTAATTTTTATTGTATAAGTCACACCCAGTCTGTATAATGGTACTTGTATGTGTTTTCAGGGTTGACCATTTGGTAGTGAATAACAGATTATATGCTTGTCCCTGGAGAAGACCATTTCTACCACTCTTGACATGCCACAGTTGCCTGTGGTTCTTTATACAATGCTGAGGACTTTTCCACTTTGGCATGATTATTTGAGTCATCTTTGTTCACTTCATGTTTGACCAGACATCTTGTTGGTACTTTATTAGCTTTGCTCCTCACATTATCAGGAATCACAATTTCACATAAAACTAATCCTTTGGGTCTTATGGTATTTTCCGTTCCTTTTCTACATCTTCCAAGACCTAGGTGCAAGAGTGTTTTGTGAATTTATCCTTTGGACCTAGGCTCAACATCTCTGCATATTAATTGGTTGTGGTTTTCTGTAGTACTCTCTGTTTGCTGTAATGAGGAGTTTCCTAAATGAGGAGTGCAAATTATTCTTATATGCAGCTATGAATACAAAAGAAAAGATAGCTGTTAGGGGTTATGTTAGTAAAGGTCTCAAATATAGTGCCCATGATCTATCAAACTTAATCCTAACAATTTAGTTAAAGGAGACCAACCTACCCTTGTCTTCATAATAATGAACTCATGTTTCATTATTTGATACAGTATCAAACAAGATGAAGTTATTATCCTCCAAACTTTCCCTCACTTTTATTCTTGTTTCCTATCTAGTAACCATAGCCAGGTATAACTACACCTACTGTTCCAGGCATAGGGAAAAATAGCTTACAGATACTAGCAGGTGACAAGATCATGTACTAACAGAAAACCATGAGAGCCTTGATATATTTATAGATTGTGGTGTTTTCAAGGGAAAATAGGTGAGAAATTGGATAGCTTATTTCACTTCATAAAGATGACAAAATAGAAGGAGAAGGACAAAGGAAGAAGGCATGGAAAACATGGACACTCACATAAGAGAGACAGAGAGAGTTGTGAATATCCATTTAAGAGAAATATTGCCATCTTTTACTCTGTTTTGAGATCCAAGACAGCACATGGGTCTTGAGTGCACTGATTTAAAGAACAACTTAATCGTGTACTGCTGCACCAAACATAAGACAAACCTATTCTTTTCAGCTGAAAGGTGACTACTGACAATTTTCAAGAGCTTTTAGCTATATACTTTCAAACCTTTTTAAAGAAAATGATATAATCTCTCTATTGCTTATTCACACACATACTATATACATTATTCTCATACCACTACAGCTAATACTGTAAATCAGAAGTACTTAATTCTAGTATTGGTTGCAGAGTTTGGTGTTACTGTCAAATGTCTGTGATTCAGAGATGGTACTCACTGTCTTAGTCCCATTCAATTCACTTCTCTGGCTGGAAAATAACAGATGGATCATGAAAACTGACATTGGATTACCATAAACTTAAGGAAGTCATAGCTCTAAGTGAAGATGATATGCCAGATATAGTATCTTTACTGGAGCATATCCACATAGCTTCTGGCACTTGTTTTCAGTCTATCATCTTGTAGCATATCATCGTCTTGTTCATCATCAGTAGACTTATGAAAAGAGTTCAACTTCACACATCAAGAAGAGCATTATATATTAATTTTCTTTTCCTCAAGGGTATGCTAACTTTCCAGTTTTCTGTTAAATATTGTACATGGGAACTTCCATTTCCTTGACAATCTGTAAAAATATCTCACTTGTCCATTATATTGATATAATGGTAAAGGTAGTGAATGTGAAGTTGAAAATAATCTGACTGTCCTAGTAAAATAAATACCTGTCATTGGATGGGAGATATAAATCATAAAGGAGAGGGGTTCTTCCATAAAACCAAGTTCTTTACAGATATTTTAGGGGCCATAAGAATGCATATGCTACTTAAGAAATGGAACTACTCTTCCACCACTAAGAAAATATTACTGGATGGAACACAGGGCCCCCAGTGGAGGAGCTAGAGAAAGTACCCAAGGAGCTGAAGGGGGCTGCAACCCTGTAGGTGGAACAACAATATGAACTAACCAGTACCCCCTGGGCTCATGTCTCTAGCTGTATATGTAGCAGAAGATGGCCTAGTTGTCCATCATTGGGAAGAGAGGCCCCTTGGTCTTGTAAACTTTATATGACCCAGCACAGGGGAATACCAGGTCCAAGAAGTGGGAGTGGGTGGGTAGGGGAGCAGGGGCGGGGGAAGGGTATAGGGAACTTTTGGGATAGCATTTGAAATGTACATAAAGAAAATATCTAATAAAAATGGGAAAAAATAAAAACACAAGATCACTATAAACATAAAAAAAAGAAAATATTACAGGTTTAGATCAATACCTACATCATTTGAAGAGATTTTATATTGTATCTAGTCATATTGTTGCTGATAGCCATGAAGTGTCTCCTAAAATTTATATATATATATATATATATATATATATATATATATATATATATAATATCAAAACAAAATAATGTTTCACGATAAATTCTCCATAAGCAAATCCATTGAACCTGGTATTGAGCAGGTCACTAGACAGCAGGAATGATTACATGAGAAATTTCGTATTTTTTGATACTTGCTTCACACCAGAGAGGAGCTGTATTTTTAAACCAATCACTGAAAAGAGCTAAAAATATTAGAACAAAAAGTTGTTTCATTTAAATACATTGCAGAAATAAAATAGCTAATTCATAGATAGGAATGAAGTAATTGTATTTATAAGTGAAAATTGATTTCATACAATGTAATATGAAAAACATATTAATGAAAATGTTGTCCTTCAAAATAAAGAAAATATCCTCTGTAAATATTATAAAATTCAATTCAGATAGAAGGGAAAGAAAAAAATAGCCAAACTTGTTACTGAATACTAAAGCCTAAAATTAATGATAAAAAATTAAGTACAATTCCCTTTTTAATACTTGCATCAGACAGCTTAGAATAAGCTGTAATTCTTTTCTAGAGATTCCATAATCTGTAACCTTTATAGGCACTTGAACTTATTTATTGCACACCTGCACATGTACACAGACACACACGCACACACACATACATACACACACACACACACACACACACACACACACAAGCACGCACACATGCATGCACACATGCACATGCATGAACTTAAAAACCAAATCAGTCTAAGCAGGGAGATGATGGTGCATGCATTTGATCTCTGCACTCAGGAAGCAGAAGCAGATGGATCTCTGAGTTTAAGGCCAACCTGGTCCTTGATAACAAATAACCAAATGAGACTGAACACATACTTCTACCTTCCACATTCACATAGCAAAATCTTTAAAAGAGTAGAAACAAGTTGAAAGAAACACATATATTTTACAAAGAGAAATGTTTGAATTAAATTGAAGTCAAAAGGCTCCTATCAGGAACAGAAAATTGAAAAAATTTCCTAACACTAACTTCTTTTGTTCAAAACTGTCTACTATCAGAATAAAAAGGAAGCTATAAAACAAGGATTTGTACTCTTAAATAAGTAAAATATTAATTTCCAGGAAACAACATACATATTTCTGGTAACTCCATTATGAAGTCCATGCCTAACAAAAATTAAAAACACATACAGTTACCAACTAATAAATACATTGTTAAAAAAATCATTGTTCTGTAGCCAGTAACATAATATATAGTGAGATAGTAACAGTAAATATATATAGTGATGAGTTATTATTCATAATATAGACAGTCTACTTTTCATATTTCCTCCAAATTTTCTCAGATTCCCCCTAACTCTATGGTTATACAGCTTAATTTTCTCCGTCTGTTACTGTCTCTCTGCCCTTCACTCTATCAGTCAGTCTACCTCTCTATCTGTGTGTCTGTCTACCTTGCTCTCTCTTTTCTGAATCAGTGCAGTTTATTTTGGATGCCCACTACTGGTTAGGGGGACTGTCTTGGTATGGCTGATGTTCCAGGCATCACACCATCAAAGAAAACTGTCATTCTCTACCAGCAGCAATCATATTACAGTCACACATTAACAAGGAATAGGAGTTAGTGCCATTCTACCTTCCTCCATGCTAAGAATTATACTTGTTAAAGATTGTGCAGGTCTTGTCCATGTTGTTACAGTTGTTGTGGGATCACATACATGTCTGTCTTGTGTCTTGAAAAACACTTATGGTCAAAGGCATCTATCTCCCATGGCTCTTATAATCTTTCTGCAATCTCTTTCACATAAAAATTTGAGCCTGCCTTGGTCTTGCGAAGATCATATACCCCAGTACAGGGGAATGCCAGGTCCAGGAAGCAGGAGTGGGTGGGTAGGGAGCAGGGCAGGGGAAAGGTATAGGGGACTTTTGGGATAGCATTTGAAATGTAAATGAAGAAAATATCTAGTAAAAAAATTCAAGCCTGGAAGGAAGGAATATGATACAGACATCACATTTAGAGCTGAGCATCCTGAGGTCTCTTACTCTCTCTGCATTTAACCAATTGTGAGTCTCTGTGTTAATTTCAATTTACTGCAATAAAATTTTTCTCTGATGAGAGTTGAGCAATGCACTGATCTACAGATATAGCATTAAGTTACAAGTTGTTTTGCATAATGATAATAATAATAATAGTAATAATAATAATAATGTTTTTACATAGAATCCATGACCTATCTAGCAACATGTTTTTTAGTCTTGTTTATAGTGTCAGGGATAGGTTCCTTATCATGGAGCAGTCATTAAATCCAATAAAAAGTGCCTAGTTATTTCCATAATATTTGTGATGCTTTTGCATGAGTGAGCCTATGTTTCCTGGGATATCATTATTGCAGCTCACAGGGTTCATAGAAGGGTGAGATTATTACTTTCTCTCTCAGGAATGTGTGTGTGTGTGTGTGTGTGTGTGTGTGTGTGTGAGTAGTAGTAGTAGTAGTAGTAGTAGTAGTAGTAGTGGTAGTGGTAGTGGTAGTGGTAGTGGTAGTAGTAGTAGTAGTAGTAGTAGTAGTAGTAGTAGTAGTAGTTTCCAGCACTATGAATGTTAGCCAGTATGGCTGGAGCCTCCAACTGAGTACCAGCCAGAATTATTCATGACTCAAATATGCTGTGTCCAATGCAATAGGATCTTACTCGAAATTTCTGGAGGGGAACCAACAGCACTGGCAATAGCTTATTGGTTTGCAGCCTCAGAGTAGGTAACATACTTGTGCTGTCTAGTTTGTTGTCAACTGGCCAAAAGCCAGGGTCATCTGATAAGAGAGAACCACAATTGACAAAATGCCTCCAATTAGATTTGATCTTTGGGATCACTTTCTTGATAAAGATTGCTGGAAGAGGGCCCAACCCACTGTGGGTCATTTTGCCCAATGGTATTTGGTTCTGTGTTGTATTAGAAAGCAGGCAGAGCAAGCCATTTGAAGCAAATCCGTAAACTGGCATTCCTCCAGCCTTCAGTTCCCGAATTGAGTTCCTGCCATGTTTCTCTTATCATCATCATCATCATCATCATCATCATCATCATCATCATCACCATCACCACCACCATCATTATCATCGTCATCATCACATCATCATCACATCATCATTTTTTTTTACAATCAAGTTGTTATCCTCCTCCCACATCCCTTCTCCTCTGTCTCCAAGAGGATGTCCCCACCCCCCACCCTCATCCCACTAAACCTCCCCACTCCCTGGGGCCTCAAGTCTCTCAAAGGATAGATGCTTTTTCTCTCACTGAGGCCAGACAAGGCGGCCCTCTGCTGTGTATTTGTCAGGAGCCTCATATCAGCTGGCCTATGCTGCCTGGTTGGTGGATCAGTGTCTGAGAGATCTCAGGGGTCTGGGTTAGTTGAGACTGCTGGTATTCCTATGCGGTCACCCTCCTCCTCCTCAGTTTCTTCCAGCCTTTCATTAATTCAACCACAGGTGTCCCTGGCTTCTGTCTCTTTGTTGGGTATAAGTATCTGCATCTGATTCTTTCAGCTGCTTGTTATGTCTCTCAAAGGACAGCCAAGATAGTTTCCTGTCTGTAAGAACACCATAGCATCAGTAATAGTGTCAGGCCTTGGAACCTCCCATTGAGCTGGACTCCAATTTGGGCCAGTCACTGAAACTCCTTTCCCTCAAGATCCTCTCCAGTTTTTGTCCCTGCAGTTCTTTCAGACAGGTCCATCTCCAGTAGAAAGACAGGGCATCAAGTGGAGGGATGGGGTTGCCATCTCACAGTAAAAAATTATGACCCTACCATGTTTCTTCATGATAGAATACAACTGTGAGTTTAAATAAATCCTTTTGATTCAGTTTGCTTTTGGTCATTGTATTTATCACAACAATAGAACACTGTGTGGGATACCATTCTTAGTTTTAGTGTTTTATTTGAGAATGCTTGGCATCTTATCAAGTCTTTGACACCGCTATTATAGTATAATTAATTTAAACTCTTTTTATATATTTATATGAACATACTTTTAGAGGCTTCTATGGTAATATGTCTCCATATGTTTTATTTTAAAAGCCTTTAGTGATAGTTGTCCATTGCTCTACCCACTCCTCTTTCTTTTGCTCCCATCCTCCTTCTCTCCATAATGCATTCTTTACATTGTCCTCCCATTCCACATTCTGTTTAATCCTTCCTCTTCCAAACTTAAAAGTTCTTACCCACTATCATTATATTCAACATTTCAAAATTATACACACACACAAAATGATCAAATATTTGAAACACCCTAATCATCTGTGACACTTCTATAACCATACCAATATGCCAAACTATGAAAGTATTGTCTCAGTGCTGATGTGGAATGATTTCTCATAGATATTTCTAGAAGGAGGACAAAGTAGAAATTATCACTCCAGTGAATTTTCATGTGTATAAAAGGAGATAAACATATATTCATATTGATGTATTTAGCATAAAATTATATAGAACATGTTTTTGTCTTAGCTAGCAAAAGAAATTATAGTTGAAATGAATAGTTGCACTAGCTTGTATGTAAATAATTGTTTACAAACACCCTCAAATAAAAGTATAAATGTAAAGAAAGCAGTTACTATATACGTGTTTCTATATAATCATAAGTTTTTTTGTAAAAGGGTTCACAATAAGTTTCAAACAATGATTACATTACTGGGGGTAGTATAGTGGAAAATAATGACATTTCACTATATTTTTTTCCACATTTTGGGTTTGCTGTAATATACAGATGACGTTTCCTATGGTTTGACTGCAAGTTCTGACTAAAGATTTTGATTAGTGTCTTTATTTTGTGTAATAGATCAGCCTAAAAAAAAAAAAAAAAGCAGTTGAAAACGTTTCCTTATCATTGACCTTGACAGAAAAAGCTGAAAATCATATGCATGACTATACTGCTATTAAACATATTAAATGGTTTAATATTCAGTTCTACATCACTTTGAATGCATATGTATAAGTTTGTCATTCCTAGGTCTTCATCTCACAAGGTACTGCAAATCTTCTGCAGCTCTGCTTTAATATATGAGTGTTGGAGGTTTATTCTTACAACAGTCTTAAGGTGCGGTTCTATCACGGAGTAATGCTTGTTAATTTCTTAGTCATGTTTGTTTCAGATTAGTTTTGCAATAATTTCAAATTGTAAAGACCAATTCATTAATGCCTATTTTTACACTGGGATTTAATACATGTTAAATATTATCCTTGATGCTAGAAGATAATGATTTACTCTATTCTGTATCTTTCAGTGAAGCTAAAATTGGCAAGAGCCCACTTAATGTCAGTGAATGCTTTAAGAATATTATATTTTTTGTCTAAGTTACATAGTTAAAACAACCAAATCAGGCTGACTGGTGTAAATACTGTGAAAACATCCGTATATGTTATAAAATTTACTTTAGGATATAAGAATGTGGTAAAATTAGATGATTAAACTGATCCCAAATATGGGTTATTATTTTTGCAATAAATTTTGAAGATTTTTATAATTTAGTAAATATATTTTATTACATCCCCCCAAATAATAGTGGAATAATATGCTTTAAGACATCTAATGTATTTTTAATTACTAATAAAAGTAGCAAAGATTTTATTGAAAAGTTCAAATTGAGACATTTTTCATTACGAACATTCATCTTTTTCTTTTTGGTGATCTGTTAGATTCTTCTTTCCTTTTTCTGTATCAGTTCCCAAATATATCTTATTTTCCTTTTTCATCCCCTTCAAATAATTTTTATAACAATCTAAGAAGGCCTTACCACCATGGGCACAGAACAAAGTTGTTCATAACTCATAGTCTAATATTAAATGAAATAAATGTTGTGAGAAATCAGTGTTTGGTACAATTTAGAGATGTCTGTTTGAATTTTGGTCTTAACACAAAAGTAATAATTAAAAAATCATTTCTCTCACAACTCTTTTTGTAAGAGAAAAAGATAGTACTTACCCCATTAGGGAATCCATCCCATCATCAGCCACCAAACCTAGATACTAATGCTCATGCCAGCAAGATTCTGCTGAAGGGACCCAGTTATAGTGACCTCTTGTGAGGCTATGCCAGTGCCTGGCAAACACCGAAGTGGATGCTCACAGCCAGCTATTGGATGGAACACAGGGTCCCCAATGGAGGAGCTAGAGAAAGTACCCAAGGACCTGAAGGGGGCTGCAACCCTGTAGGTGGAACAACAATATGAACTAACCAGTACCCCCTGAGCTNGTGTCTCTAGCTGCANATGTAGCAGAAGATGGCCTAATCGGCCATTACTGGGAATAGAGGCCCCTTGGTCTTGCAAACTTTATATGACCCAGCACAAGGGAAGGCCTGGGCCAAGAAGTGGGAGTGGGTGGGTAGAGGAGCAGGGGCGGGGAAGTATAGGGAACTTTCGGGATAGCATTTGAAATGTAAATAAAGAAAATAATAATAATAAAAATAAATTAATTAAAAAAAGAAGAATCAACAACAACAAAAGAAGGCAATGAGTACAGAAATTTATATTTTTATTTTGAAAGCCTGGATATTATAAGTACAAATAAGAGAGACATCTCTGAAAATAAATTGACAAAAAGAGGTCTTCTTATGCCTGCTTGAAAAACATTGAGGCATATAGTGATAGAAACTGAGCAATTTAATATTTTTAGATGTCATTAAAATAATTTTTAAATGCTTTTCTCTGAGCGTGCTCCTGAACAATATTATTCTTTACACTACGTCTTTCATTTTTACATGTCCCATTTGAGAATCACTCAATTAGTTTCCTCATGGCTGCCCAAATGAATTAGTAACTTCCTTACTTGAAAATGAACTAGTTCTGGAAAAGTGCACCATTAACTCTGGAAAAAATTACTTTTGAAAAGTAAGCATGCATTTCACAGTAAAAAAAAAATTCAATTTATTCACTAACAAGTTTCAAACATGTTTAAGAAAAACATTGTGTAACTCAATAACCTTCTGCTCATGATAGATGAATAGGATTTCCTCTTTTTTTTCAAGTTTAATTTAATATCAGTTGTTTTAAAATCTGTGTGGTTCATGGACACCTGGGTGCTCCAATCTTTAATGGATTTTAATTTCCTTTTTTTCTCCTGAGTTATTATGCAGCTGCACTTCCACCCACACTCCATTATCTCCCAAAGCTATTTAAAAATATTCAAACCAAACTAACTGACAAACAGTGCCTAGCCAAGCCTCATTTAATTTGTTTTAATACAAACTATGGACATTAACCTCCAGCTCCTAAATTTTTAAAAAGAAAACAAATGAATGAAAAGTATTCACTACTATAATCATGTTAATGTGCAGTGGAATAAGATAAATTTAGGTGAATGTGATCTTTTCCCCAACAAAGTGAAACACTTAATCATTTATGAAATGGTCAAAATTATTCTAAACTTCATCTGTAAGAACAAACACATGAGACTAGACGGGAAATTGAATGAAACTAAAGAAATTGGAAAAGGATTTCCTCTTTATGTAATGAAAATATGCAACAACAAAAATAATATGAACAAAAGATATAGTAATATTAACATGATAATAAAATAGTTGTGCATTAATAAAAATTATGGATAAATATCAGGAGAATATTTATAAAAAGTGTCCAAAATAATATGCAGAAAGTGTCTGAATTGAAAAGCAATAGTCAAGCCTGGTGTGGTAGCGCACACCTTTAATCCCAGCATTCAGGAGGCAGAGGCAGGGGGATTTCTGAGTTCGAGGCCAGCCTGGTCTACAAAGTGAGTTCCAGGACAGCCAGGGCTATACAGAGAAACCCTGTCTCAAAAAAAAAAAAAAAAATAGAAAGAAAGAAAAAAGAAAAACGAAAAGAAAAGCAATAGTCAAATAAAATATGATATATGATGTTCTTTTTGATCTGATAGCAAATATTGCTCTCTATAGGAATGCAAAATCACAAAGACACATATATTACATAGTGTTTGCATGGAAAATGTTCTCATATACAGCTGATAAGAATATAAATAGACAAATTCTTGGTATAGTGTGTTTTGTCAATTTTTTGATCTAGCATCACATGCCTAAAAAATGGCTTGAAAATTACATAAAGATATACGTTAATGTGTACTCTTGGCAATTTTAGAGTAGTACAATGCCACAAATCAAATTAAATACCCACCAAAATGGGATTAGATAAAAATTTTGTACTATTTTTACAAAAGACTTAGCAATAAAGTGAAATTACTTCTGTAAAAATAGAAAGATCGGATTTTTATTTTATTTTTAATCTTTTTATCCTTTTACTAAACATAGTTTGTATTCTCATACAGTATAATCTGTATACACTTTCTCCTCCTGCATCCATTTCCTTTCTATAGACAGGGCCCCCAATGGAGGAATTGGGTAAGCAACCTACCTTCAAAATATTTGACCCAGAATTGTTCCTGTCTAAAAGAAATGCAGGGACAAAGATGGAGAAGAGACTGAAGGAATGGCTGACCACTCACCTGGTCAATTTGGGATCCATCCTATGGGTAGGCACCAAACTCTGACGCTATTACTGATGTTATGTTGTGCTTACAGACAGGAGTCTAGCATGGCTGTCCTATGAGAGGCTCTACCAGCACTGACTGAGATAGGTGCAGATATTTAGAGCCAACCATTGGACTGAGATCAAGGAGCTGAAGGGGATGGAAACCCCATAGAAAAACCAATGATATTAACTGATCTTGACAGCTGGAGCTCCCAGAGACTAATCCACCGACCAAAGAGCTGGCACATATGTAGCAGAGGAAAGCCTTGTCTGGCCTCAGTGAGAACAGATGCACCTAATCCCGTTGAGATTTTATGCTCAGGGAAGGGGGATGCTGTGGGGGGAGAGGATCAACCTCATTGAGGCAAAGGGGAAGGGGAGAGGGTGAATAACTATGGGAGGGGGACTGGGACTGGGGACAACTTTTGGAATGTAAATAAATAAAATTATTTTAAAAAAGAAAAAAAAAACAGGCTTCTGTGAATATCAACAAAACATAAAATAAAATTCACTAAGACAAAATGAAAAACAGCATGCCAAAGTTGGACAAGACAAGGCAACAGAAAATAAAAGAGCCCCAAGAGAAGGTACAGAAATCGGGAAACTACTTGTTTGCACATTCAGGAGTCCCACAAAAGTACTAAACTGAAAGCTATAGCATATATTCAGAGGACCTAAGGATCATAATTTTTAATAAGACTGAGTATATTATAGTAAACTTATTTTAAAAGACTGAATAAGAATATTTATATACTTTCCTAGAAAAACCTGAACAATATAAACTTAAACACAAAACAGCATAGCGTATATGGGATATGAAAATTTGTACTAAACTGACACTGATGTTAATATTGACCTTCTTGAGTTACTGCATTAAATGTAAGAAAAAGTGTTTTTTGGATACTCATGAATACAAGTACACAATCAACTCACAAAGAAGTTTTGATATAAATACCAGTCGATAAATCAAGTCTTTAGGTGTGAAAAACATAGAAATAACACATTTAAGTTTAAAACAACTACTCAGCAAAATTATGAATTTCAGAAATTATACCTGAAAAATTGTTTTGCTTTTCAAGAAAACAAACCATAGTAGGAAACATAAAACCAAATATTAGCATCAGATAAATACAGCTGATATGATAAATGAGATGGCATCTCATTCAATATTCAATATTCAAATATTTTCAATTGAGTTAAAAAGTTCAATGAAACATGATTGGAAACATAAATGGTACTGTGCAGAAACACAGTAAAGCTGGTAGATTTAAACACAAGTGTATTGATAATTTAAATAAATCTGAACTTTTTATATACTGAACTAAAAAGAAAAAATAGTTATCTGAAAGAATGATCAAGATTCTACTCTTTCACATACACAAAATGTACATCAAATCTATAGAGACAAATGTTGGAGGGATAAGTTGTTAAAAATACTGACCATAAAACAAAAGTCTGCTCATAAAATTGCAAAGCTTCTGTAAGGCAAAAGACACTGTCAACAAGACAAAAAGGCCACCAACAGATTGGGAAAGGATAGAGGACTAATATGCAATATATAAAAAGAGCTCAAGAAGCTGGACTCCAGAAACTCAAAAAACGCCATTAAAAATGGGGTACAGAGCTAAACAAAGAATTCTCATCTGAGGAATATCAAATGGCTGAGAAACACCTGAAAAAATGTTCAACATCCTTAGCCATCAGGGAAATGCAAATCAAAACAACC
>NC_034613.1:112039116-112045360 GCF_900095145.1 Mus pahari
ATGAACTAACCAGTACCCCCTGAGCTTGTGTCTCTAGCTGCATATGTAGCAGAAGATGGCCTAATCGGCCATCACTGGGAAGAGAGGCCCTTTGGTCTTGCAAACTTTATATGACCCAGCACAAGGGAAGGCCTGGGCCAAGTAGTGGGAGTGGGTGGGTAGGGGAGCAGGGGCCGGGGTATAGGGAACTTTTGGGATAGCATTTCAAATGTAAATAAAGAAAATAATAATAATTTTAAAAATCTGCATATAAAAAAAACAAAAAGCAGAAGTCTGGCTATACTAATATCAGACCAACTACAAAGCAAACTTCTATAGAAGGAATATTACCAGAGATAAAGAAAGCAACTTTCTGTTGACTAAATTTAATTTTATCAAGATGCCTAAATTATTAACGCTGTTTAGCAAATATAACTCAAAACTACATTAAAAATCATTTAGAGGAACATCAGTATGAACTATTCAGTACCCTCAGACCTCCTTGAAACTATACCACCAATCAAAGAAAAAACATGGTGGAACTTGTGACTCTAGCTATACTTGTAGCAGAAAATGGCCTAGTCTGTCATCAATGGGAGGAGAGGCCCTTGGTCCTGTGAAGGCTCTATNCCCCAGTATAGGGGAATTCCAGGGTCAGGAATGGGAGGGGGTGGGTTGGAGCAGGGGGAGAGGGAGGGGTATAGAGGACTTTTGGTGGGGAAACTACAAAAAGGGATAACATTTGAAATGTAAATAAAATATCTAATAAAAAATTTAAAAAATCATTTAAAGATTGAAAGTCCAATTTTTTAAAAAAGCAATAATGAATAGAAATTTCAATACACCTCTCTAAAAATCTGCAGCAACTAGCCATAAATACAAATAGTTTATTTGTTCTATAACATTCAATAAGATCCCATTGTCTAGATGGACCTTATTTTGTTTTTCATTGGCCAGCTCCTAGGCTTACTCCATTTCCTAGACGTTGGGAATAGAGCAATAATGAACATGAAGGTGCAAGTATAGATGTAGCAGAGAGTCCTTTGGGTATATGTCCCAGAATGGTATAGATTAATGATAATGTAACTCTATGTTGGGTTTCTTAAGAAATTTCCATACTGTTTTCATAGTTACTGTACCAGTTATCACTCTCACCAGCCGTGAGTTGAGATTTATCTTTCCCACATCATTAGTTTTAATAAAGTACAAAATGGGAGGACATGTGCTGCCTGCATGACTTAAGTATTTGCTGGAAAGTTACTGCCATCCAGGCAGAAGAGAAAATATCACAACTGAATAAAAAAAGACTGTCTCAAAATAAGACCCATAATTGCATGATCTTTAGTGAAGTTATCATTGTGATTCATTGGAACAAATGGTGGACTTTTCAAAATTTTTTGAACAATTAAATATTATATTAACCCTGACTTTGCTTCATTTCAGGCACAAAATGTATCTCACCATGAATCACAGAAAGATTTAAAATTATAAACATTCCAAAAGATCACACAGCCAACGTATGCAATGGTGAAGGGGTTAAACATTTGTGTAAATGTGTGTTCAAGAGATCTAATGCCAAACTGGCAACTTCAATATCATCAAACATTCAATTACCTATCTGTCTATTGATGGATTTCTAGATTGACTCATATTCCTAGATATTGTTAATAGAGCAGTAATAAGCATGAAATAACAAGACATGCTATAGTAAGATATAAAGTCCTTGGTATATATAGCCAGAGGTGGTAAGCCTGGGTCACATGGCAGTTCTATTTCTAACATTTTGAGACATGCAAACAATGTTTTACAAAATGCCCATAAAAGTTCATTGTCCCACACATAATTTATGAATTTTCCCATTGTAACAGCATTTGTTGTCAGTAGATTCCTTAATGAGAGCCTTTATGATTGGGCCAAGGTAAAAATCTCAAAGTAGTTTTATTTTCATTTCCTCCATGGATAATGATGTTGAACATTTTTTTTAAAAAAAAATTGTTTATTAGTAGTCTCTATTCCATTTTTTGTGAACTCGTTGTTCAAATCTATAACTCATTTCTTGAATAGAATGTCTATTTTTATTGACTTTTGTTTTTTTTTTATTATGTTTAGGTGTAAAGGTCTGTGGATTTGTACATATGTGGATAGGTATCTGCATGGGCCAGAGGTGTCAGATCCTGTTGGACCCTGTTAATTAAGGTTGAAGTCTACCATTGTCCAGATAGTTCTCTGGACTCAGGACAAAATGGGAGACTCCATTTACCAAGCCGGGCATCCCCTTCTCTGACGTTGTTTGGGGAGCTTTAACACCATTCTCTACCTGCAAAAAGTTGAGTAGTCCTTGGCAGACCTACAAGTCCAACTTCCTGTTTTCCCCTTCCTCTCTTCCAGGTAAGAACCCTCCGAAAAAGTACCTGGTATTCTTTTAATGCTTCTCCATGCAAATGAGGCATTCATTGAACTTCAGAAATCTTGCCAGTGGTTTTCATTTACCCAGAAAACTCTTCTCACTCTCCAAGATCCATATATCCTTGGTTCATGCTGAATAAAATTAATGTATACAAGCCCAATCTGAATAAAGCTATGTGCACAAGCTAATATTGTATTAGAGGGCTGATTCACTGTACACTGTGGCAGAAGGGATTTGCCTAAAAGAGCTGTAACTCTGAGATTCTCAGAGAATGCCTTTTCCCTGTATTCTCTTGCTCTGGCCCTCACTCCCAGCTGTCAGTTGTGAGCTACCTGTTGAGAACTGAACATATGAATTTTAGAAGACAATCAAGCATTCTTAACCACAAATCAATCTTTCCAGCTTCACTTTTTTGTTACTGTATCTTCAAGTGTGTACCCATTGGTAAGCCCACCAGGTTATATTGGATCCCTATGAAACTTACATATGATCACTAAGTTGGCCCTAGTTAAATTCAGTGAGTCACAAAACAAACTGAAATACATGAATTTGTAAAATGGATTTATAGGTAAGGTGTGAGGTTGACAGGGTTCTAAGCAAGGTTAAAGAGGTTTTAGGGTGAATATAATTAGAATACAACATATAATATATAAAATTATGAAAAACAAATTTAATCTATTAAAAATATTCTTGAACCCCCAGAGCTCATGTCTCTAACTGCATACATAGAAGAAGATGGCCTAGTTGGCCATCATTGGGAAGAGAGGCTCTTTGGTCTTGCAAACTTTATATGCCCCATACAGGGCTAAGAAGTGGGAGTGAGTGGGTAGGAGAGCAGGGCAGGGGGAGGATATAGGGGACATTCAGGATAACATTTGAAATGTAAATGAAGAAAATATCTAATAAAATAATTAAAAATATATTCTTGAATGTGGGTAAAGGCCTTTCAGTGAAGAGGGGAACTTGATGGGTGTAAGGAAGTTTAGAATAATTAGAATCCACTACCCTTTGATAGAAAATCCAATAACTCACTGAAGTTTAGACATCATCTAAGTCCAGCTTGATGACCCAATGAGTTTTACTGGGGTTACTCACAGGAACATGGGTGAGGGGTTACTTACAGTAACAGAAATGACTCAAAGACAGCTGCAAAAACAAAAGACATTCTAGCATGAGTAGCAGTTCATGAAGTCTGGAAACCTGCATTACATTACACAACTTGCACACAGCTCAATATATTAAACAGTGTCTTATCAAGTTACTTCGGCAGGTCTGAGGCTCTTTATAGAAGCTCAACTAGTATTTGTTTTTTTCTAGTTAGCTCACTAAATTAAATGAGGAAGATTAATATGTGTCTTTCATAAATTTCCCAGGATCTCAGAAAGCTACAAAATCATTACAGAGGATAATGATAAAGAAAACAAAAGTAAATTAATGTTTTATCTTTCACATAGGATGTAATTGTTTCCAATATATTTAGTATTTGTCAACAAATGACTATCTATTAACCTATTAATGGAAAATGTCTCAAAAATTATGAGAAAGAGGAAGCATCTATAACATCATCACTGTTGACTGACTGAAATGTTTAAATATTCATTTGTATGATGATACATTAAAGCTTAATCATGAATTTATGACTAGCCAAAGATGACCATCATTAGTACCAGTCATTGTTATTGGAAGAGACTTTTATCCATTGAAATAAATATTAGAATTATAGTAAAATCATTCATAAAGAACTTTATACATGCAAGAACTTTATACATACCTAGAAGTTGTTAGAATTATTAAAAGTATTTAGAAATGCTGATGAATAAAAACATCAACATAAATATAAAATTTTCCAAATGCAGGCAGTATGCATTTTTGAACCAGAAACCATTTAAAATATTGTTATATTGCTAGAAACCTTACAAAAATTCTAAAGAAAATTCTGTAAGTCTTTACTGAAAATGGCAGACTTTCATTGAGTAAAGCTTATAGGAACTTGAACCAGTGTGAAGTCATGAAATTATCTATTAAAAATAAATCAATCAAAATCCCAACAAGTTCTTCTTTTAATGTCTGATGAGCTGAATTTAAAATTTACATAGAAATGCAAAGAGCAAAAGATAACTAAAGAAGTATTGAATAATGAAGTAGTACCTCTTATATTATTAGATTCTTAACCTCTTAAAGACTTCTGAAATTGTGACATAAAACAGAGAAAATGGAACATATGGGAGGGTAACAAATAATAATAATGTAATAATATAATGAATATGATAAATTCATCATAAACAAAACAGTTCAAATAAAAGTGGTAGACTTAATTTAATGTCATCAATGGAACATATACAGGAAGCTTTGAAAGAATATCTCCATAACCCTTCAAGAGTCATATGTTTTCATCTAGAAACATAGAATTATCAATTGTAGGAAGGAAGATGCAACTTAAACTATGCAGCCTCTTAGAATTACTATATAACCCATGATATCACTATGGACATCAAAATATGTTCCACAAAAGAGGATCAGAAGTTGCAAAGTGATTATACAGATAAAATATCCATTAAAAGTAGAGGGTGATGTGGTGGTTTGTATATGTTCAGCCCAGGGAATTGAATTATAAGAAGGTGTAACCCTGTTGGAGTAAGTGTGCCACTCTAGGTGTGTGCTATAAGACACTCACTCTAGTTGTATGGAAGTCAGTCTTCTACTAGCAACCTTCAGATGAAGATGTAGAACTCTCAGCTCCTCCTGTGCCTTTCCTGCCTGGATGCTTCTATGTTCCTGCCTTGATGACACTAGAATGAACCACTGAACCTGTAAGCCGGCCCCAATTAAATGTTCTCTTTCATAAGACTTGCCTCAGTTACAGTATCTGTTCATAAGAGTAAAACTCTAAGACAGAAGTTGGTACGAAGAACTGGAGTTTTGCTGTGATAGGTCTGCCCATGTTTTTGTTTGGAGTGTGGATTTTGGGAATTTGGAAAGCAGTGGAATGCTTTAAGTTAAGCTTAATGGGACATCCTAGTAGGAATATGGAAGACTTTGTTGCTGAGTATGATTTGAAATGTACAGACCTGACCCAACAGGTTTCAGTGAAGAAGAATTTTAGAATGTGTCCTAGAGACTGGTTTTGTGGTATTGTTTTGTGGTGGAGAATGTGGCTACTTGCTTTTGTCTGAAGAGTCTGCCTGAATCTAAGTTGAAGAGATTCAGATTAATTTCATTGGCAAAAGAAGTCTCAAAAATGCCTGTAATAGTTTTTGTTTTCTGGTTAAATCTAATGAAAAGGATTTTAAACAAGCATAGCAAGCACAGAAAAGAAAAATATAAAATATATGGTCCGAGTATTAGTGGGGTACCAGGAAATGAAATGGAGCTGATTTGAGTGTTCAAGGAGAAAACAAATTAAGGGAATGGGACTTTGGGGCAAAATCCTACTCAGCTAAATTTAGATGCAGGCATGGTGGTAAAGGCCTTAAATCCTAGGAGAGAAAGCCAAACAGATGTTTCAAGGCCAGTCTGGGACCCAGCAAGTTGTAGGTTAAGGAAAACTTAAATCCAGACTTGGTGGACCACACTGTTAATCCCAGTGTTTAAGAGACAGGCATGCAGATATCTGAGTTCAAAGTTAGACTACAGAGCAAGTTTCAGAGAGCGAATCTTAGGGAAGGAGTCGAAAAACAGAAAGCTGGTGATAATGTAATTGAAAAGGAGGGCCAGGTTCTAGCCTCAGCAAGCAGCAGAACTTGGCAGCTTTGGCCACATGGCTCTGGCTTTAGAATTCAGACTAGAAGGGACTACTGGGACAATTGAGGCTTGTTAGCAGAATCTAAGGAATTTTTTTGTTTTTTGTTTTTTTTTTTT
>NC_034613.1:112045385-112046724 GCF_900095145.1 Mus pahari
TGTCCTGGAACTCACTTTGTAGACCAGGCTGGCCTTGAACTCAGAAATCCACCTGCCTCTGCCTCCCAAGTTCTGGGATTAAAGGTGTGTGCCACTACACCTGGCTTGAATCTAAGAAATTACTGGTGATTAGGAAGAGATAAGCATCACTGAGGTGAAATCTTCTGGGAAGTATTTTCTGAGGGCACAAAGAAGCTGTGTTCAGAGATAGCCAAGATTGTACCTTGTGCTATAGCTGTACTTGGTAATGTGTAAGAGTCACCCAGATGGTACTAGTTTTGAAGGCATGAAAAGGTCATGAAGAACAGCTTTTGGCACTGTGAGATGCCATGTAATATCATTGGTGAAAGGGCAGCCTCAGTTGCAGTTGATAGCCCTTTACTGAAGGGGTCGTGCAAAGGACTTGAGGCTTGGCACCATGACAAGAGCCTATGGTGAAGCTTAGTTATTGGAAGACTCCAGCATATAGGCTATGCCAGTACCATGGGATGATCATCAAGAACAGCAGGGGCAGTGAGTGGATCAACCTGAGCTTAGAGTACTACAGAGTGGAGAGCTGAAGAAGCGACTCATGCCTTTTGTGGGAGCCAAGAAGATAATGTGTGGATCCCAGGCATTGAAACAAGAAGCTATACCATTGAAGTTGCCTTGGAAGATGTTTGAGATGCCAGACCTGTGGGCTATCTGCTGAAGAAAGCTGCTAACAGTGAGTAGAACCCACCCAGGCAAAAAAAAATTTTTTTGCTATCAACAATGATTAAAAAGTTGGAGATCTAAAGACTGATTTGACATCAGACATAGAGATGCAGAGTTTGGAGTTTGCCCAACTGGTTTTCTGTCTTGCTTTGGGGATTATATAAAGTGATTAAGTGAATCTCAGAAAAGACTTTGAACTTTGTACTTTTAACATTGTTGAGACTGCTATACACTATTCGGACTTTTGAAGTTGGACCAACTGTATTTTGCATTATGCTAGGTTTAAGTTTGATCCTCATAGATTCATATGTTTGGACAAGTCTATGGGGGACAGGGAGTGGAATGAGCCGGTTTTTATATTCTTGGCAGAGGGAGTGGCACTATTAGAAGGTGTAGACCTGTTGGAGTAGGTATGTCACTGTGGGTATGGGCTGTAAGACCCTCACCTTAGCTTCCAGAAAGTGAGTCTTCCACTAGCTGTCTTAAGATGAAGACATAGAATTTTACCATGCCTGTCTCAATGCTTCCATGTTCCTGCTTTGATGATACAAGACTGAACATCTGAACCTGTCCCGCGCCAACCGTCTCGCCAGCAAGAACGACGCGGCACACAAACAGGATCCTTCTGTAGCAAAGCTTTTAT
>NC_034613.1:112046735-112051290 GCF_900095145.1 Mus pahari
GCAACATAGTATCACTCCCAGCAACGGCTGTAACGGCGATGTGAGGCGGCGTTCCACATGAACCTATAAACCAGCCCCAAATAAATGTTGCCTTTATAAGACTTGCCTTGTTCACGGTACCTGTTCACAGCAGTAAAACTCTAAGACAGGTGAAAGGCACAGAAAAAAATAGAAGAGATTAAAAGAAGGAAGAAGAAATGAAAAAAAAAATCATTTTTCACTAGGCAAGCTAAGGCAACTCTGACCTTAAAGAGAGACTGCCCATCATTCCTAACCATAAAACAAACCTCATAATTCTTAAATACAGATGAGGAATTTACAGTCACAGTGACTTGTGCATAACACATCAGCCTTGCATAAGACTGTTTTGTCTCTTTCCATATTTCAAGTGCTGCCTTAAAACACTATACCTGAAATTAATGTAGGGTGACAAATCCATGATACGAGACATTGCAGCCATTGCCCCTAAGTAAGCTATAACTAAGGCAGTTGTTGATGGAGAAGGGATGTAGACATGAAGACTGGGAATAGGTCAAGCATCTAGTGGACACATGTTCATTAGTCCCACTCTTTCGAGGTGATGATCTAGATATAAGTCAAGGAAACTGAAAGCCCACAAACAAAATTTAGCAAGCATTACCATCCCCATGACTTAGTCTCTAACTAGTGATTTTCCCCTAATGGAAATAGGAAGCTCATGTCCAGGAGATATTGCCAAGAGCATCTTTCCTACAAGATGTTTAATAAATAGCCAGACCATAAAACATTGAATAGAATTATCTAGAAATATATCTCAGTGTTCCATCTGCCTCAGCTGTGTCCTAATACAGTTTAATGGGATGAAGCACAAGCCTCCAATGTCATCTCACCATTCTTTCTATTTGTTAACCTCTAATATTAAAAAAAAATTCTCATAAATAAGGTGCTCTGTATTATATTGCTTTTCTGGCTAGGGCTTTATTGTTTGTTTGCTGCTTTAGCCTCTGCATTTTCTCATATTATACTAGTATTATTTTTGATATAGAAACCTTATCCTTCCTCTCTTAGAAGTTATCATTGCCTGTAGCTCTCCATCTATTGGTGGGGGCTTGTGAAATTCCACCTTACAAATTGTAACATTAACTGGTTTGTGATGAAGATCTTGTTTAGACAACATATATTTGAGAATTCATGGATGTGGTTTTACTGTCAAGTCAGAAGCCACAGGTGTCTTTGTTCACCAGCTCTTTCAAACTTTCTACCTCCTCTCCTTAAAAGAACCTAATCCAAAATGATTAGCTCTAAACACATGCACAAATGAGCAACACTAAATAGACAAATTAGGTGGTATAAATGAAATTCTTTCATTATCAATGTGACTAAATTTATAATTATATAGGAAGATTACCTCTAGCCATGTTTGTAAGAGTTTTTATAGAAATGACTGTTGAAAGGAAATACTAATACTAAATATAGGTGGCAACATCCCATAAGCAGATTGAGTGTTCAAGGAAAAAATCAGAAAATAAGTTGAGCATAGTCATTCAACTTTTTCTTCATCCTCAACTACCCAAATATGAGAAAGTACTAGCTACCACTACTGTGAGCCATTCCTTTTGCAGTGTGTTTTTTTACCATGTTGGATATACTTTCACTACCACAGTTGTGAGTCATTCCTTCTGCATTGCCTTCCTTACCATGATGGATATACCTGCAAATTGTGGTCCCAAATAAATACATCCTCCCTAAGTTGCTTCTTGTTGGGTATTTGTTCATACTAATAAGGATAATTAAGAGAGAAAAAATCAGTATTGATGTCTTTGTAGCTGTAATTATCCTTTCCTTTGGATTACATTTGAAGAAAGTTGCTTGGGAACATGAATTTTGAATTGCCAGTTAAAGAAGCTCAAGAATGCAGCAAGCATAATGCAATGGACAGTTCCCATTCAGATGGTCAGAATGCTGATAGGAAAACAGAAGGAAGGGTCAGGCAGTTTTAGAAGAGAGAAAAATACCCTATAGGTGTTAAGGCTACTCATAGCCTAGCAACAAGTATTATTGTGTTCTGCTCATTAAAACTTGAGTCATGATGAATGAAAAAGTTATGGCCAATTCCATATTTCAAGACTGCATAGTATTCAGGTCACGGAATAATTATTGCTCACAGATTTTATTTCAAACTGATTAATGGTGGTGAAAGGAAGCAGTTTATAGGATAAAAAAGATGATAAATATGCAGTTTGGTGGGAGGAATAGTGTGAACATATTTAATGTTGTAAGCAAGTGTTGATAAAGTGGATGTAACCTTTAAAAAGATTAGTGATATTAAGGAGACACTTTGGTTTTCCAAGTAGGATATTAGAGAGAGTTCCTTGAGGAAAAAATGCTACCCATTGACCCACATAGTGTTCCAGAATGTAACAAAAATTTTAATTTGAAAAGAGATACTCAGTACATGGTCACCTAGGTAATTATTTTACCAGATGAAAGAAGAAATGCAGCAATCATTTCAGCTGTGATCCAGTGGGGTATCTAGTCAAGATCTTGACAAGACAGTCTGCAAAGATAATAAAATAAGTTGTAGTAGAAAGTCCAAAAATATGAACTGTATTGTATTTGACCCTCATAGTTTACTCTATTTTTGATCTTTACCTGTAGTTATTCATTATTTAGCTCTTGACAAATCAATTTCAAATATATTATTTTCCTGTTTTGGTTCCATATTGTTACTGTTTCAATGAAAGCATTCTTGTGATAGTTTGAATATGTTTGGCCCAGGGAGTAGCACTCTTGGGAGCTGCTGTGTTGTTGAAGTAGGTGTGACCTTCTTGAAGGAAGTGTGGCACTGTGATAGTGGACTTTGAGACCATCCTACTAACAATGTTGGAGCAGTCTTCTCATCACTGCTTTGTATCAAGATGTAGAACTTTCAATTCTTCCAACACCATGCCTGCATGGACACTGCCATGCATCCACATTGATGTTAATGGATGGAACCTCTGAACCTGTAAGTCATCCCCAAATAAATCTTGCTCTTTATAAGAGTTGCCTTGTTCATGGTATCTCTTCATAGCAATGGAAATCCTAAGACAATTCTCCTCTCTGATAAAGACTGAAGTTAGATTTCTTAAATGAAGGATGCTAACTACAAATTACATACTCTAAAATTTAAAAAGAAAAAATGTCTTCACAATCAAGGTAGAAATTACAAAAAAAAGATAAGCATGTATCAACTTCTGAAAATGACTCCAATGTTTCATAACTTGTAAATAACTAAATATATAAAAAATGGGATAAGGTGGGGACATCCTCTTGGAGACTGGGGAGGAGGAATGGGATGAGGAACTGTTAGAGAGTGGACTGGGAGAGGGATAATGACTGAACTGTAAAATAAGATTAAAGATAATTAAAAATTAAAAATAAAATAAAAATTAAAAAAATAAAAATGACTATCATGGCAAATGATTCTGCTTATCTACATATTAAATTGTATATATGGATTAAAAAGACTCAGTTCAGTTCAGTCAAGGAATACTCTGAGCTTAATATATCATCCAATGTATTTCATAAAAAGTCAAATATATACTTTGAAACCCTGGCTAGATCCAGAGACTGCCCCACCCGGAGTCCATCCCATAAACAGCCACCTAATACAGACATTATTGCATAGGCCAGCAAGATTTTGCTGAAAGGACACTGATATAGCTATCTCTTGTGAGGCTATGCCAGGGTCTGACAAATATAGAAGTGGATGCACACAGTCATCTATAGGATAGAACACAGAGACCCCAATGGAGGAGCTAGAGAAATTACCCAAGGAGCTGAAGGGGTCTGCAACCATATAGGTGGAACAACAATATGATCTAATCAGTACCCCAAGAGCTAGTGTCTATAGCTGCATACATAGCAGAAGATGGCCTAGTCAGCCATCATTGGGAAGAGAGGCCCCTGGGTCTTGCAAATTTTATATGCCCCATAGAGGGAAAAGTCAGGGCCAAGAAGTGGGAGTGAGTGGGCAGGAGAGCAAGGCAGGGGGAGGGTCAAGGGGACATTCGGGATAGCCTTTGAAATGTAAATGAAGAAATTATCTAATAAAATAATTAAAAAAACAGAAACTCTGGCTAGGATACAAGGAACAATGGGTATCAATTAGTGGACTGATAACAGGTATGAGGGCTTTTTGTCTTATTGACAGCATCTTTTGCCCTACAGAAGCTATGCAATTTTATGAGTTCCCACTTGTTGATTCTTGATCTTACAGCATAGGCCATTGTTATTCTGTTAAGGAAATTTTCCCCTGTGCCCATTTCTTTGAGGCTTTTCCCTACTTTCTCCTCTATATATTTTAGTGTCTCTGGTTTTATGTGGAGTTCTTTGATCCACTTAGTCTTGAGATTTGTACAAGGAGATAAGAATGGATCAATTCGTATTCTTCTACATGCTAACTGCCAGTTGTGCCAGCACCANTTGTTGAAAATGCTGTCATTTTTCCACTGGATGGTTTTAGCTCCCTTGTCAAAGATCAAGTAACCATGGGTGTGTGGGTTCATTTCTGGGTCTTCAATTCTGTTCCATT
>NC_034613.1:112052784-112071762 GCF_900095145.1 Mus pahari
TCACTTGATATGCACTCACTGATAAGTGGATATTAGCCCAGACACCTAGAATACCCAAGATACAATCTCCAAAACACAAGAAAATCAAGAAGAAGGAAGACCAACACGTGGATACTTCATTCTTCCCCAAAATAGGGAATAAAATACCCATGAAAGAAGTTGCAGAGATAAAGTTTGGAGCTAAGATGAAAGGATGGGCAACCCAGAGACTGCCTCACCCTGGGGTCTATCCCATAATCAGCCACCAAACGCAGACACTATTGCATATGCCAGCAAGAACTTGCTGAAAGGACACTGATATAGCTATCGTTTGTGAGGCTATGCCAGTGTCTGGCAAATATAGAAGTGGATGCCCACAGTCATCTACATGATAGAACACAGAGACCCCATTGGAGGAGCTAGAGAAATTACTCAAGGAGCTGAAGGGGTCTGCAACCGTATAGATGGAACAACAATATGAACTAATCAGTACCCCCAGAGCTCGTGTCTCTAGCTGCATATATAGCAGAAGATGCCTAGTCAGTCATCATTGGGAAGAGAGGCCCCTTCGTTTTGCAAAGTTTATATGCCCCATACAGGGGAACTCCAGGGACAAGAAGTGGGAGTGAGTGGGCAGGGGAGCAGGGTGGGGGGAAGGTTATAGGGGACAGTTGGGATAGCATTTGAAATGTAAATGAAGAAAATATCTAATAAAATATTTAAAAAACAGGTATGAGGGGTGATATTAAAAATCTAGGCAAGAAATGGGAAGAATGAATTTTACCCTTTGGAAAGTAAATGGTAATTATTATTCTAGGTTTTCTCATAGGAATTTGAATAAGACAATGATGAGGAATACAACATAAACATAGCTATTCAAGTTTGAGATATATTACGTGGCTGTATGATATTAGTCCAAGTGTAAAAACTAAATAATACAGCCAGAAATTAGTCAAATCAGAGGAATATCACTTTAGTTATAAGTAACCTGATACTTGGTGCAAAGTGTTGACACCATCTACGTAAACACATAACTGCTGGTTTTAATTATTTCTAGAATTAATGAGTTAAAAAAATGAAAAAGTTAATAGTGAAAATAAAGGAAAGCTAATATTTTAAGACAGAATTCCATAAGACTTTGCTGTAATGGATCAAAAAGCAACTATTTTAGACTTGAAAACAATACCATTACAACCATTTTACCTTCACTTAAATAGCAGAGGAACTCTAGGTTTAACAAATGACTTAAACTATGTTAAAAATAAGTGGTAGACTGGCTTTCATTGGTTAATCATGTTGTGTGCAGGGAATATTTTGTGATTTCTTGTGAAGGGAGAAATATATTTAAGAGGATCCGACAAAAGTTAGGCAGGTATTCTGCTCATTTTAAGGAAGAATTTATACTTACTAACAAATTCAGCTGATTCTATTTCTAATCATCTCCTTTCCTCAATCTAGCTAAGCAATACCCTTAAATACCCATAGTTACATTCTAGTTGAATACAGTTGTTCATTTAGACAATAATTAGAGAAATATAACCAAGTTCAGGTCAATTTATCTAAGAAAATTTGTGAACTAATAAACAAAAATAATGCCAGGATCTACTGATATTTAACCTCCTCTCTGGATGTACCTCTTTTTCTCCATTTCTTTTATGACTGTAGCTCAAAGAAATCCTTACTAAAAGATATTGTATAACCTTCTCCTATAAATCCTAGATGACTGTGTAAGTAGGAAACCGTTCCCGTGGAAAATTAAAGCTACTTCTTATTTTGAAGCTTTGAGTAATGCAGGTCAGAAGACATAGGTCAGTTAAGGAGATACAGATGCTGAGAATTTTCAGAGAACATAAACTGTTTTCTGAATAATTTATTTTACTGAAATCATGTGGTGACCTTTATGCTACAAAATATAGATCATATGACCATAGTGTATTGTTCCTGGGTTCTTCTTAAATGTAGGAAATTCTAACTTGTGTAACACAAACTGATAAAATAAATACCAAACTTCCAAGAATAAAAAAAAGAATAATGTTGCTAAGGCTAAGAAATATTGAAAATGTGTCTTCTTTATTTTCCAAACATTTTTGAGATTGTGAAACCAGTCAGATCATGCTATTCTATTATCTCAATTACTTTCTACTGAGGGTCAGAACCTTTGAATGAACTAGTCCTACAACAACAGGAATCTACCTTCTACATTAAATGAGACTGCTATTTGTGAGTGAAAAAAAGTACTGTTAAATAAAGCTGCTGTATTTTCACTTTTTACAAAATATATAAATGCAGAACAATCAATCTAAAAATGGCATGCAAGGGCTCTCTATTTATTCTCTTGAAATAATTTCTGTGTCAACTTAGCTGTTTTAATGTTAAATGATTTTCTTCCCAGATCTCATTCCAGAAAATTCTCAACAGTGTAAAATCAAACCTACATTCACTCAACACCTGATATTATCCCTTCCTATGTCAAGCTGAAGTCTCAGCCAAAAGCTTCATCAGTGTTACCAACCTCACTAGTCCCTATTCATTTACTGCCTTTGACAGGAACCTGGTATGGCTGTCCTCTGAGAGGCTCTGCCATCACCTGACTAAGACAAAAACAGATACAATCAACCATTGGAATGAGCCCAGGGATCCCAATGAAGAGTTCAAGAAAGTACTGAAGGAGCTGAAGGGGATTGCAACCCCATAAGAAGAACAATATCAACTAACAGGACTCTTCAGACCTCCCAGGGACTAAATCACCAACCAAAGAGTACACATAAAGGCAGCCATGGCTCCAGCTACATATGTAGCAGAGGATGGACTTATCTGGCATCAGTGGGAGGGGAAGCCCTTGGTCCTGTGAAGGCTTGATGCCCCAGAGAAGAGGTATGCTAGAGGGGTGTGTGGGTGTGTGGGGGATCACCCTCTTGGGAGCAAAGGGGATGGGGTGGGGGGTTCATGGAAGAGGGATAACATCTTAAATATAAACAAATAAAATGATTAATAAAAAAATTCCAGAAATTTTTCTGTCCAAAGGAAAGTCAGAGACAAAAATGTAGAACAGAGACTGAAGGAAAAGTCATCCAGAGACCACCCTACCTAAGAATCCATCCAATCTGCAGACAACAAACTGCCACACTATTACTGATGCTGACAGGAGCCTGATATGACTGTTTCCTGAGAGGTTCCACCAGCATCTGACCAATACAGATGCAGATACTCATAGAAAACCATTGGTCTGATCCTGGGAACCCCAATGGTAGAATATCAACAATATCAACTAACTGGACCACCCAGAGCTCCCAGAGACTAAACCATCAGCCAAAGAATATATATGGAGGAAGCCAGGACTCCAGATACATGTGTAGCAGAGGATGGCCTTATCTGACATCAATGGGAGTGTAGGGCGGCTTGATGCTCCAGTGTAGGGGGGATGCTAGAGCAGTAAGGCAGGAGTGGGTGAATGATTGGGTAGAAGATCACCCTTATAGAGGTGAAGGAGAAGGGGTGGGTTGATGGAATGGGGAGTTGTGGAGGGGTAACTGTGAAGGGGGTATCATGAAATGTAAATGAATATAGTGATTAAAAAGTAAAAAATATTCAACTCTATTAAAAAGATATGTGTGAGGGGGAGGGGAGAGAGAGAGAGAGAGAGAGAGAGAGAGAGAGAGAGAGAGAGAGAACCAAACTCCAATTTAATAACGTAGATTATTTGTTCTATAACTTCTAATACATAGATTTATCATTATTATATATGTCTATTTATTAATGGTTCTTTTTTCCTTTTTATTAGATATTTTCTTTATTTACATTTCAAATGCTATCCCGAAAGTTCCCTATACCCTCCTCCGCCCTGCTCCCCTACCCACCCACTCCCACTTCTTGGCCCTGGCATTCCCTTGTACTGGGGCATATAAAGTTTGCATAGCCTAAGGGCCTCTCTTCCCAATGATGGCCAACTAGGCCATCTTCTGCTACATATGCAGCCACCAATCCCAGACACTATTGCATATGCCAGCAAGATTTTGCTGAAAAGACCCTGATATAGCTGTCTCGTATGAGGCTCTGCCAGGGCATGGCAAATACAGAAGTGGATGCTCACAGTCATCTATTGGATGGAACACAGGGCCCCCAATGGAGGAGCTATTAATGGTTCTTAAACTGTATATCATGATTAACAAGAATAACACCCAGAGATACAGTCTATAATGTTATACCAGGCCATGTGATTACAAATGTGATTAAAATTTCTCAAAGTATCTATATAAAATATGCTAGAACATAATGGTGAATATCATTGAACCACACTATATTGGTGATAAAAAAGAGAACAGAGGGATTTAGTGAAATGAGAGTTAACAGAAAAAGTAAATGTAGGTCTTTCAAACTGTTGATTAAGAAATTTCTGAGGTATTTTCAGAAATGTATGAAGGTTGGAGATTAAAAAAAAACAACCTCTGTTCATTAGCTCAGCCATCTTATAGAGAAAAGTCACTTTACAAAGTGAAATAAAAACCACATACAGTACAGATACCTAATAAATAATATGCTAATTTTCTACTGCTACATAATAAGTCACTCCACATTTAGTAGCTAATACAGCATTTCATTTTGTCATCATTATGTAGGTTAGAAGTGTGGCACCACATAGCTGGTGTTCTTAGTTTAGTGTCTCACAAGGCTTAAATGTAAGTGGTGGCTGTGGGGTTTTTCACCCTGAGGGCATAGCAGAAAGTTGTCTGAGTTTACTCTGCACACCAGATTCAATCCTGTGCAATTGTAGACTGGGAACCCTTTTGCCTTACTGCTTGTCAACTAAGTACCATTCTCATTTCACTAAAGCTTACCTTTCTTTATTCCTTGTAAAATGCAAACAACTCCTGCTCCTCAACAGAAGGGTCAAACTAGTGATATTATGTCCAATTCCATGTTTCAAACTTCTGATATCCCCTGCTTCAACTAGCCAAAGTTATTTTTAAAAAGTTGTACTTTCTAAAGATTTATGTAATTGTGTAAATCACATACATTATTTTAAAATCTAAACATTAGTGGTTCTATAGGAGAACTAATCATGTAGTAATTTCTATAATTTTATAATATCCCCAAATCACAGTTATCATGTGGGATATATTTTGGAGAGATATGTATGATTTTAAATTATGGGTATCATTTTAAAATTCTCTATCCTATATTTATCCTCAATACATTTAACATTTTGAAGCACCGACTATGTGTCAGGGTTTATTAATATTCAGGGAGTTACTATTTCCAATTAGAAATTGGTGACAACTTTTTATTTTAAAACACCAACCACAAATTGTACTGGTTTAAAAAACCACTATGAATAAAGAGATCAAAGTTACATTATACTTACATTTATTACTGTATGAATAATATCCATTAATTTTATTAATTTCCATAAGATTCAAGTTCTTTGCAGCGAGAGAGAGAGAGAGAGAGAGAGAGAGAGAGAGAGAGAACAGTTGCATCATATACTCCACAGAGTCATTCTAGGAATTGAATGAAGTGATATGTTTGGTGAAATGTAACATAGCAATATCTTCAGCCAATAGTTGCTGTAACAGACATCAAACTTACCATTAACTAAGGCCACAACAATGTCCCTTAATCCAGAATTATGGCAGCTCTGCAGTGCTTGAACAACCTCAGTTGAGATTTTCATATGCTAAGTGGTCTCAGAAGACTCTTTCTTCCACTTAATATAATAGAAATTAACAAATATACACAAGTATATCCACACTGCTTCTACCATTACCTCAAGGTCAAAGACTCAGTCATGAGATTCTAACCACAATACTGTCCGCTGTTTTAGTTAAAAGGTTAGGAAAAGTTTTAATAAGTTTTGCCAATGGTTGCTTTCTAGCATTAAGCAAAGTCTTCGAGTGTAAACCATTTAACAAAAAATTAAATATTAAGAAGTTTACATTTGACAAAGTTAAGAAAAATGTACAGAAGTCAAGACTGGGCACATAGTTTTGGAAGATATTTTGCAAATGATGCATTCATTTAAGTAAAAACCCATTGCTACAATTTTTATTATTTTAAAATAGAAAAGCAACAAATAATTGTTACATTTTAAATTCTCAAGAAATGCTCTTACATGGTTTTAGAGTAGTACAGTTTTTAGAAAAATATGGGTAGATGAAAATTTATGTCCAAAAACTTACTACAAGGTGTTGATCATCTCTAAAAAATGGTGTAAAAAGAGTGAATCACTTTATTCACTGTATTTCCATGGTCATTTTACTTGTAGACAATGTTATAATGGATTATACACTGCTGATATTTACTGCTATCAATGCTTATTTTTTATATTTAATTGCTGATAAAATGCATTTACAATAGAGTTACTCTAAGAAATAGTTGTAAGTCCATTAAGGATAATACGTTGTCCACTAAGAGCCAAAATTGTTGAAAGAGTATCAAATCCTCAACCAATAAAGTGGATTTGAGTACACCTACTCATATGTTCCCTAGTATGATAACTTTGAAGCTTTGATATTATATTGATCAAGGCCAATTAGTACCACAATATTCTCCGGCTACTAGTAGCCTACTATTCATTCCCCAAATAGTAATACCTATAGTCATCTCCATATCTAGGTCATCAAATTAAAGACCTGAATAACAACTGCACTGCAAGTTATTTCTTGAGGTACTCCATAGAATTTGAAGTAGTTCAAAGCTGGCCCTACACAGTGGGTTAGCAATCTAATTAAGCACTTAAATTTGAAAATTGAGCCCTTGATGTTATCACTTACTAAGCAGTTGGCTGATTACAAGATAGGAGTGAAAGGAGGTGGGAATGAGAATTTAAAAACTCAGTAGAAGTTTCTTGATAAGTCACTCTGATAGAGGAAACTAGAAGGTAACCAGTAATAGCCTAAACTACAGTGTAATGATGACCTTTGAGAATCCTTGTTCTTTAAACTGGGTCACAATGATTAAACATAATTTGAAAACACCATAGTTTTCTAATCTAAGAATAGGAAAGAATATCTGAGGTCATCAACTAGCTATGGTGAAATATAATGGTCAACATATATTTTAGAGAACAATCACATCATTACTTGTGGGTTAAGGCTATTTCATAGTGCATAGAAGTAACCCAATAGATATTGGCAAAAAAAGGGTAAACAAACAACTTATCTATCATAATGATTTGAAGAGCAAATGGAATATTGTATCATTAGTATTTTTCAAATATGCACATTTTTTCTTACTATGTAGCTCTGGCTGTCCTGGGACTCCCTAAGTAGAACAGGTTAGTCAAAAAGTCACAGAGATTCATCTTGTCTGTATCCCATGTGCTGAGATTAAAGGCATGCAGATCTTTTATGCTTTTTTAAAAAATAGTTTTAGGCCAGAATACAAACCAATAGGTTTATTGTGGTATCTTCATGGATAGATTTGTTCTTACCATTTTTTTTTTTTTTTGGAACCCTCATCCCTTTCCCCATTACACCCAGTTCTATTTCTTCCCCCAGTTAATCTCCCTTTCTGCTTTTCTATTATATATATTTCATTAACTTCTCTATTCCCACCCCTATTAAGAGATCTTCCTGTTTTCTAATGACTCTATTTGAATCTTATGACCTAAATACACATGTAAATATGTAAGTTTCTACATATGAGAGAAGACATGTTTTTTTTTTTTTATCTGAATCTGGCTTATTT
Source organism: Mus pahari (assembly GCF_900095145.1). Classification (NCBI taxonomy): domain Eukaryota; kingdom Metazoa; phylum Chordata; class Mammalia; order Rodentia; family Muridae; genus Mus; species Mus pahari. The sequence goes on from NC_034613.1 coordinate 112,060,450, forward strand.
TATGTAACAATGATTTCCAGTTGAATTCATTTTCCTACAAAGGTCATGATATCCTTGTTCTTCACAACTGTACACAATTCCTTTGCCAAGATGGACATTTTCTTTATGTCGCCATCTATTGAAAAATGTCTAATCTAGTTCCACTTCATAACTATTTTAAGTTATATATCTATTTTTTGATCACAGTATCATTTATTTTATGAAAAATATATAAATTTAAGTCTAGTCCTTGCTACAATCACACAGCCCTCCTCAGTTCCCAAGCAGAAAGCCAGCAGAGACAGGAAGCTGAATAAAAACCCTTCACTTGTATAAAATGTGGTCCGAAGTGTGGTTTTCAGTTTCTCCATATGAACTGATGAGTGGATATTAAAAAAAAAAAAAAACTTGCCTGCTTTTTTTGTGACTTAAAACAATTTTTTAAAATGATTTTTTTACAGTCCAGTGGTTATCCCTCTCCAGGTCTGTCCTCTGTCCCTCATCCCATAACTCCTCCCCACACTTTGTCTCTAAGTGGATGCCCCCACCCCCTCCCCCACCTCACCAGACCTTCCCACTCCCTGGGGCTACAAGTCTCTCAAGGGTTAGGTGCTTTTTCTCTACTGAGACCAGACCAGGCAGTCCTCTGCCAGGTATGTATCAGCTGGTGTATGCTGCCTGGTTGGTGGCTCAGTGTCTGAGAGATCCCAAAGGTCCAGGTTAGTTAAGACTGCTGGTCTTCCAATGGGTTCACCCTCCTCACCTTCTTCTAGTTTTTCCCTAATTCAACCACAAGGTTCCCCACCTTCTATCCATTGGTTGGGTGAAAGTATCTGCATTTGAATTTTTCAGCTGCTTGCTGAGTCTTTCAGAAGGCAGCCATGTGTAAGCACAGCATAGCATCAGTATTACTGTCAGGCCTTGGAGCCTCCCTTGAGCTAAATTCCAATTTGGCCCTGTCACTAGACCATCTTTCCCTCAGGCTCTTCTTTTTTGTCCCTGCAGTTCTGTTAGACAAGAACAGTTCTGGATCAGAGTTTTTAACTGTGGAACAGCAACTAAATCTCTCAATTGATTTCTCGTCTTTCTGCTAGAGTTGGACTCTACAAGTTCCCTCTCCCCACTGTAGGACATTTCCTCTAAGGTCCCTGCCTTTGAGTTCTGAGAGTCTCTCACCTCCCAGGTCTCAGGTAATTTTAGAGTGTTCCCCTCCCACTCCTACCTCTTGAGGTTGCCTGTTTCCATTCTTTCTGCGTGACCTCGGGGCTTCAGTCCTGTTTAACCCACTCCCCTTAGTACCTGATCTTGTTCCCTTTCCCCCCTCGCCCCCCCCAGTCTCTGTATCTCTGTAACTTCTACCTAAGTCCCTACCTCAATTTGCCCCTCCTCCATGATTGCTTTCTTCTCCCTCTCAAGTGGGATTGAGGCATCCTCACTTAGGCCCTTCTGCTTGTTAACCTTTTTGAGTCCTGTGGATTGTGTCCTGGGTATTGTGTATACTTTTAGCTAATATCCACTTATTAGTGAGTACATACCATTCATGTCCTTTTGGGTTTGAGTTACCTCACTCAGGATATTTTCCAGTTCCATCCATTTTCCTGCAAATCTCATGATGTTCTCATTCTTAATAACTGAGTAGTATTCCATTGTGTAAATGAACCACATTTTCTATATTCATTCTTCCATTGTGGGACATCTAGGTTGTTTCCAGCTTCTGGCTATCACAGATAAGGCTGCTAAGAACACAGTGGAACATGTGCCCCTGCAGCATGGTGGAACATCTTTTGGGTATATGCCCAAGAGTAGTATAACTGGGTCTTCAGGTAGATCTAATTCTGATTTTGTGAGGAAACTCTAGATTGATTTCCAGAGTGGTTTACCAGTTTGCAATCTCACCAGCAGTGGAGAAGTGTTCCTCTTTCTCCACATCCTTGCCAACATGTGCTGTCATCTGAGTTTTTGGTCTTAGCCATTCTGATCGGTGAAAGGTGGAATCTCAGGGTTGTTTTGATATGCATTTCCCTGATCACTATGGACTTTGAACATTTCTTTAAGTGACTCTTATTCGAGAGTCCTCTGTTGGTAATTCTGTTTAGTTCTATACCCCATGTTTTTGATTGGGTTGTTTGGCTTTTTGGTGGTTAGCTTCTAGAGTTCTTTATTTTTGATAGTAGCACTCTAATGGATTTGGAGTTAATCAAGATTTGTCCCAAAATGTAGCTTGCTAATGTGTCCTATTGAATATGTCCTTTGCTATACAGAAGCTTTTCAGTTTTATGACATCCACTTATCAATTCATGATCTTAAAGCCTGAGGCATTAGAGTTTGTTTAGGAAATCCTCACCACCACCATGTGTTTGAAGCTCTTTCTTGCTTTCTCTTCTATTAGAATCAGTGTATCTGGTTTTATGTTGAATTCCTTGATCCACTTGGACTTGAGTTTTGTGCAAGGTGACAAATGTATTTTCATTTTTCTGCATACAGACTGCCAGTTAGACCAGCACTATTTATTTGAAGTGCTTTCTTTTTTCCATTGTATATTTTTGGCTTCTTTGTCAAAGATCAAGTGACTATAACTGTGTGGTTTTATTTCTGGGTCTTTTCAACCTGTCTGTCTCTGTACCAATACCATGAAGTTTTTACCACTATTGCTCTGTAGTATAGCTTGAGGTCAGGGGTGGTGTTTGCCCAGAAGTTATTTTATTGTTATGAATTGTTTTTAATATTCTGGGTTTTTTGTTTTTTCCTGATGAACTTGAGAATTGTTCTTTCTATGTCTTTGAAGAATTGTGTTAGAATTTTGATGGGGATTGCACTGAATCTATATTTTGGTTTTGGTAAGATGGCCATTTTTACTATATTAATTCTTCCCAACCATGAACATGGAAGATCTCTCCATTTTCTGAGATCTTCAATTTCTTTCTTGAGAAACTTGAAGTTCTTGTCATATAGACCTTTCACTTGTTTGGTTAGAGTTACCCCAAGACATTCTTTCTCAGCCAGTTTTTCATTTGTATAAAGGAAGGCTACTGATTTATTTGAGTTAATTAAATATCCATATACTAATATGGATACTAATATGGATATTTAATTATATAAATATATACAGTAATAAATATATACTAATAAATATATACTAAATATATATACTACTAAATAAATACTAATAAATATACTAATCTAGAGGTTTTCATTGTCTCAAGTTGTGTTATATTTTTACTTGATCAAATAAGAAAAGAAGTCAGGCATGGTGGCACATACCTTTAATCCCAACACTTGAGAGGTAAAGGAGAACTTGTTTATCAGCTGTAGAAGTTCTCTGGTAGAATTTTGGGGGTTGCTTATGTCTGTGCATATGCAAGTGTCTTTGAGATGGTACACTATCTTAGAGACCTTCGAGAACACATTCAATTGATAGAGCCTGTTTGTGTGGTAGCTTTTGAGACAAAGCTCCTAGTGATCCTCATAATGGCTGTATACATTACATTTTCACCAAGAGTGAATCATGCTCATTAGCATTTTCCCTTGATGATAATCATTTTGATAAGAATGAGATAGAATTAGAATCTCAAGTCAGTTGTTTCCCTTCTATCTTTTTGGAGTAAATATTGGCTTTGAGGCTTGATTGGTGTATTAGAATTTGAGGAAAAACTGACCTGTTTCAGTTTCAAATGAACTCCTTAAATTTTAGGGTGCTCCATCCAATAGATGACTGTGAGTATCCACTTCTGTATTTGCCAGCACTGGCATAGCCTCACAAGAGAGAGCTATATCAGGATCATGTCAGCAAAATCTTGCTGGCATATGCAATAGTGTCTGGGTTTGGTGGCTGATTATGGGATGGATTCTCAGGTAGGGGAAGCCCCTAATGAAGGAGCTAGAGAAAGTACTCAAGTAGCTAAAGGGGTTTGCAACCTTATAGGAGGAACAACAATACGAACTAACCAGTAACCCCCCCCCCCCAGAGCTGTGTCTCTAGCTGCATATGTATCAGAGGATGGTGTAGTAGGCCATCAATGGGAGGAGAGGCCCTTGGTATTGTAAAGACCATATGCCCTAGTACAGGGGAATGCCAGAGCCAGGAAGCAGGAGTGGGTGGGTTGGGGAGCAGGGAAGAGGGAGGGTATAGGGAGTTTTGTGGATAGCATTTGAAATGTAAATGAAGAAAATATCTAATAAAAATGTTAGGGTGTACTTTGGGTACATTTTGTTTCTCTTTTACTTGTGTCTTGAAATTCACTAGATTCAAAGGCTCCAGTACCCAGAAAAGGTGAAAATTAAGCTTATATATATATATTACCACTGAATAAGTGACTTTGTTTCTACCATATAACACTCTAGCTTATTTAGAAGTTGCAGATACCATATTGCCCATTTCTGAGTAACAAAAGAATGATAAGCTAATTTAAATCAAGCTCTAGTTTTATTTTAGAAGATATGCTCATAGTTTCCACTCCATTACTTATTTGATTTTTGAGGGCAAGGTTCTACTGGAACTTTGTAGATTAGACTAGCCTTGAACTCAGAGCGCTCTTTGCCTCTGACTCTCAAGTGCTGGGATTAAAGGCATCTGCCACCATGCCTAATTTCTTTTCTTATTTGATGAAGTAAAATGCAACACAACTTGAGACAAGGAGAACCTCTAGATTAGCATTCAAATGTTGTTGTATACTTTTTTTTTTTTTGGTTTTTTAAGACAGGGTTTCTCTGGCTGTCCTGGAACTCACTTTTGTAGACCAGGCTGGCCTCGAACTCAGAAATCCACCTGCCTCTTTCTCCCAAGTTCTGGGATTAAAGGCATGTGCCACCACCGCCCAGGTGTTGTATACATTTTCATAAGTTTATTAATACTTACAATTTAGACTTTCATGTAAGATCTTCATTAGAGAGTTTCAAAGAAAATAAAAAATAAAAATACAGAAAATTCAGAATTCTCCTGGAGTTTTATCATAGGACAAAGGACATGCAAGTATCTGTTTTGATTGTATTCTACAGCTATTGAGCTTTTGGTAGTTGGCATTATTGAGAAGACAGAATCTCTTGTCTTGAATAATCAAAAATATCTTTGCATAGAAAGATCATTAGTATCATGCATTATCTTAAGGTTTGACCTCATTTAATATATTAAATGTAGCTGTGAAAAGGTCTTAGAGCTTATATATATTAAACCATGTTTCATTTTTGCTTTTTATAATTTTAGAATTATTTTCCTGTTAGAAAATAAGAATAACTTAATGATAAATGAGTGTAACCAGCATTTTCATAGCCTACACTCACTTTAAGACGAATTATATTAGTATTCATTAAAATATCTTACAGATTATTCCACAGTAAGTTTGTCAAATGGAAGTATCTATTGTTTGCTCATTGCTTCTTCAAGCAATATCCTCCTGAGTGATGCCTGGTGTATATTATGAGAACTCCAGAGATAAATAAAGTATGATTTCTTATCTAGAAATATTGCCTTAGACTGTATATTTAATATTAAAATTCCCCCTAGTTTTGTGATGTCCTTGGAAACTTTCACTCTGATAAACTTAAGTATAAAGTCAAGCCACCATATTATGCCTTTGCATAGCCAATATAGTTCACAAACTTAAATGAAACTGCTAAGAACATAAGTAACATTAAATTCAAGAATTATATATCAATATTAGTAATTATGCATATATAATAATAATTTTAAAAATGCAAAACCTATTGCTATTCCATGTTCCTTCAGTAATATTTACTAAATTGAGCACAAATAACTATTTCTAGTACTGACTAAGAAGTAGAATTTTTGTAAATTGTTTTCCATTGCTTCCTATTATAAAGCAATCAAAGTAATAACATATGGTTACAATCAGGTAGAAGGTTGCTTTCAGGTAAGTGGTATATAGAAGGAGTAAGAAATTAACAAATATATTAGCATTCAAATTCTAGAAAGCATGTCATATGAGTTTAAAAGAAAAAACTTTTAACTAAGCCAGGCAATGATGATGCATGCCTTTAATCCCAGCACTTGAGAGACAGAGGAAGGCAGATTTATAAGTTCAAGGCCCAGCTGGTCTACATAGTGAGTTTCAGGAGAGCCAGAGTTACACAGAGAAACCCTGTCTCAAAAAAGAAAACACACACACACACACACACACACACACACACACAGAGATAAATATATATATATATATATATATATATATATATATATATATATATATATCCTGGCATACTGTTCAATGTTTAATACTTATTCCTATTGCTTGTTTTTCACAGCTTTATATTTACAATGTTCAGAGAAATGTAAACCAGTAAACATTCCTTAATGCTCTCTAACAAGAAACCTGAAAGAACACTGGGATCTGTGGCCAAATTCCCAGTGAATGGTCTTATATACAGTATAACCCAGAGTTCACTCTAATTAATAGAGATACCCCTCTTCCTTATACAAGAGAGTTTTTACATAGTATCTACATAGTTTCTTTATGAATATAAATAATTCCTGGCTAAGACAGAGGGAAAATCTATACATGTACTTCCAAAAACAGGATAACCCTTAGTGGCCTGGCTAGATATCTATTCTGCTTGAAATGAAACCAATTTTAAGATTGACTTCATTAATTTTTAATCTCACAAAAAATTATGAATATACTGAGAGATGTACCATTTTTTTCACATAACTCCACATTTTAATGTGAATGATACCAAAAATAAGTGAAAATAAGGAACTTAAATCTTAAGAGCCAACTAGGGCATGAAAACACAGGAATTAATATCTGGAACTGGTAAGAAAAAAGTCCTGAGATAAACTCCAAAAGTAAAACTGATTCTCCTAGTTTATTTTCTTTCTATTTTAACTTCCTGTTGAGTTGAGTTTGGCATGCTTTTTATCAAGTGTTTATAGCCAGCAGGAGTGACAGGACCTTCTAGTTGCCACTGTCTACTATTTAAGCTAAGGGAAAAGACAGTTAGCCTTTTGGGTGGTACTTTCATCAGTCTTTAAAAGATCTTTGCTGCTTTGGTGGCTCCTTTGAAGACAATAGTGATGCTACATACAAAATGTCATCTGGTGGAAGAGCCTGAACTTGAGTACATGTGAACCAGAGAAGTCATCTAGTTGAGGAGGCTTAACAGTTGAATCAATGCAAAATTCCATGATTATATATTCATAGTATTGTTAATATTTACATTATTTGTTGATGATTAAAACATCACTTCTATATAAATGAGAAAGATATTGAAATTATCAAAACCTGTTCATTTCCAAATCCTGATAGTCTAGTATCAGATCCTTTCCAATTGTACAAAGTTGATATTTAAATACCTACATTTCTACCATGAAAATGAATGTGCAAAAACATTTTAAAAATATTTTGATCCTATAATGTCACTTATATATTTAGTGTACATTAAGTCCTGAATTTCCTAATCATAGTTGGATTAGAGGCTCACACTCTAAGTTATAGTAATAGTCTTTTATAAATAACAAATCAAAGGAAGAGCAGATCAATGCTTTTCGTTGAATAATTTCATTGAAAACCATCTCTGTAACCTTAAGTTGAAAGAGTGAAATGAGATGAAGATTTATATAGCTTGAATCTACAGATTAATCTGTATTATATAAACAATTAAATTGGATTTTAAATGCAAGAATTCTGGAACCTGCTCATTAGATAATCAATTCTATAATACTTATCATAATCAATATGATATTATTTTACAGTAAAGTGTATACATATGAGAAACTGAATGGAAATGCATTGCAGACCAGTGATAAGAATAACTTGCTGGCCTTTTAAAGGGTAATAAAAAACAGGAGAAAATTGTTAATAACAGGAAAAATGACCAAATCTGTAACTCTGTTTGTCTTGCTAAATAAAGGGTTTGTGAAATAGAGAAGGAGTCCAGGAAACAGGGCATATAATGATTACAATAAAAACATTAACAACTATTACTGAGTACTTATTATATATGAGGCCTCCTGTTCAGTTGCACATTGAGCATTATGTTAAGTTGTTTCTTTCCTAGTATGAAGATAAGAAATGAAAGGCTTAAGGATGTCTGATAACACAGAGATCTTTGAGGGAATTGGTAGGGATATTATTTAAAACCAGGTTTCTGAAAACACATTCCAAGTGTCTAAGCTTTGGGAAGAAGTTGTAACAACTGCATCATATTGGTTAGGGTTCCCATGACAAAAAGAATGTCCTGTCACCCATATGGCATTTGCACAACACAAGAAGATACCTAACTTCTGCGACCTCAGTACATGTAATTTTCAACATCATCTTTAAGCTGAGGAAATACTCATTTCCTTGTGAAAATACTAGCTGAAAGGATTTTAATATGGTAATTACATTTTTTTCAAAGTTAACTGTGGTAAGAAAGTTGCTTTCATATTTTACATATTCCCATGAGTGCTGGGAAAGGAGAAAAGGCCAGCAAAGGCCATATTCTCATGAACCACACAGCAATTCCCACTGGCAATGAAGCACTAAAATCTGTCACAATGTTCTGTTACATAGGGGGTATACTATTTTGGAATGGTCTGATTGTCAAGGAAATGGAACACTGAAAAGGACAAGCATGTCTTTTCAGGAGGCTAAAAGGCAGTGTTGCCCTAATGTGAAAACATCTAATCTCAAACCCAAAATATTTAAAGAGAAAAAGCCATGATTTCCTTCTACAATCAAATTCTAATGACCTAAAATGTCTTTAATTGTCACTAGCATCATAATTTAATTCTTTATTAAAGATAACACAAACATAATTAAAATATAAACTTAACATTGTAACATAAGCATAACTATTCCTATTCTATATTTTGTTATATATGTATGATAATCAACTTAATCTTCCCAATATTCTTTATGCAAACTACTAACATTTTTACCAATTGACTCTTAAGGGAATAATGGCTTTTTAATATTAAATTTCTTTGCTTACCAAAGTAGTAAATGCAAATCTAGAGTTCTGAGCCAAGTTGGTCTAATTGTGGACTCCTTCTTTTTAAAATTATCATAATGAACCTTCCAACAGTGAAACAGTTACAACTAACTTGTAGATTTGGAAATGGTAAACATTAAAATAATATTCATAATAAAATATTTCCACAATTCTGTATGTTGATAAAATGTGATAGCCATCCACATTATTATAAACTGGAAAGAGTCCACTGTAGAATCAAAGTGTAACACCATGTGTATTAAAAATTAATCTTTCAAAAAAAACTAGCACACTAGTCTAATTGCTTTATGCTCAAATGGTCATTCTAGTTCCTTTGCTGTTTGAGATAAGGAGTCAAGAGAATTACAAATGAAAGGGGAAAAGCTGCAATAGCTAGAACCTTAATTCAAAATACCACATATGCATCTTTTATGAAGCAGACCATTGGCTGTATATAAATTAAATAAATCAATCATATTCCCTGTGATATAAACTCAAATCAGATGTAATTCTCCGAGTCTACTTTAACTAATTTAAAAATGTGGCATTGATCCTTGAAAGTTATTCAATTCCTAATATGACCCAGGTGTTATGCACTTTTGAACAAATTATTTGCTTTAATCTGTACTTTATGAATTATTGAAAAACATAACAAGTGTCTGTTTATTATTATTTCAAAAGAAGAAAACTTCGACTGAGAAAATTATTTTTCCAAACGTCAGAATAAGTGAAATGGGAGTAGAAAAATAAAGAAAAAACTGTGATTTTTCTTCATAGAGAATACCAGGTATTGATCCAGTTAATTCCCACACTTTGTCGCACTTATGTCTGATAGGTGTTCAGAGGAGGACTATGAATAATGTATCCCAATAGATACAGATAGTACCTGCTGTCTGTTTGCTTGATAAAAGAGCTTTATGGACAGGTGAAATTGTGAAATAAGCAAATCCTACTCTGAGGCCTTCCTTTTTGTTTTCTTTGGTCAGACAAAGCAAATGACTATTGACAGCTCCCGGACCATGCTTAGGAATCAGCAATGTGGTATACATGAAACCACAGCTTTGTGTTTGATAGACTATGTTTTTGAGCCAAGTAGGTACATAGCTCAGAAAGACACTGACTGATGGCCAAATCATGTTTCCCAAAATATAACTACATACAGTAAAGGAAAGCTAGAACATGTCTAGCCAATACTGCGAGATTTAGTCCTATCCCTAGAGACAAGGGTTAGAAAGAGTTTCTATAAAATATTAATAGTTTTGTACATTTATGACCTAACACCAAAAATAACTTTTCTCTCTCTCTCTTTTATTTTCAGGGAACAACTAAAGTAATTCACCTGAAGTTGCAAAGCAAGGGATAGAATAAGCCCCAGGGACTGGAATTTTTCAGAAATGCTTTTTATTAAATTTGGATAACTGTTAAAATGAGTTTTCTTACTCCTTTTTGCAGTTTACAATTTTTTCTTCATTTCTATATCTTGCTTAAGAAACCGTTGAAAAGCTTGTGATCAGTGACTTTAAAATAGATCTTTTTCTGGTCATTGAGAAAAACTGGGTGTTCACATGACTTAGTGGTGATTGTTTGCTATTTTTGTGGCAATAAAAGGTTGAAATCTTTTCCCTTTTTGCCATAAAGGAGCCCTATGGAGCTCTGACTAAAGAGGGCTTCCTAATATAGAGCACCTGAAACTGCTGCTCAGGGATACACAAGGTACTTTGAATGTCACAGTGTGTTTTGAAACAAAACTGACATTCTTATTTTTTCAAATCTTTATGTGAGTGCTTGAATGCATGCATACATGCGTGTGTGAGCATGTGTGTGTGTGAGGGGGTGTTCTCATGAGTGTAGATATGCACTGAGGCCAGAGGTAATAAAATCCGCTGGAGCAGGATTTACTGATGTTTGTGAAATACCTAATGTGGATGCTGAATTTGAACTCAGCTTTTTTGAAAGACCAGCACATATTCATAGCCTCCAAACCATGTCTCCAGCTCCTTTTGCCTTTCTGTACATCATCATATCCAGATGCACTCAAAATAATAACTTTTGATTTTCTCAACTACTTTCCCTTTATCCTTACATGAATGAAAGACTTACCCTCTTACAATTGACTTGTCATATGCATGCCTTCTTGCTAATTGGTAGACAATCTTCTCTAAACATTGCATCTGTAGAATGCCATATATATGTATATGTATATGTATATTTATATCTATATCTATAGATATATCTATATCTAGGAATCTCTTTCTGCCCCTCCAGTCCACACACTCCCCCTTTTAAATGTAAGCCATACAGATACAGATACAGATACAGATACAGATACAGATACAGATACAGATACAGATACAGATACAGATACAGATACAGATACAGGTACAGGTACAGGTACAGGTACAGGTACAG
>NC_034613.1:112072437-112078835 GCF_900095145.1 Mus pahari
TACAGATACAGATACAGATACAGATACAGGTACAGATACAGATACAGATACAGATACAGATACAGATACAGATACAGATACAGATACAGATACAGATACAGATACAGATACAGATATAGATATGTGTGCATGTCTTGTCCTGAACCTTTCTTTTCTCTCTCAGCCTGTAGAACAGAAATTGGGATTTAAGAAGTTCCATGTGGGATCCTCTGACTTGAAAAACATTCCGCAAAATGTTCATGTGGTTGTTATTCTATATATTAATATATTCCATTTTTTTGCCATTGACTATAGATAATTCAACTTAGCTCTACCTCTATTTACCCCTTTCTTCAACTTCCATTACTAAGTTTTTATTTTTAAACACCTAGTGATTGCCAATGCCCTTGAAACTGAATATTTTCCTGTTTGTTTACCACTCGACATATCTGTCCTTAATTTATATTAATTAATGGGCACTAATGCCTTTTTAACTTACCTCTGAGTTTTTGCCACATAAATTATTGAGGTCCTTTTGGGATGTATCCCAAAATAGGAAGCTAAAGAATATCTTACAAGAGAATAAATATTAATCTATTTGTTAAAAATTAAATATCTGATTATACAACCATATTGAAGGTTTGCTATTAACTGGGTTATTCAAATGTTATTTATAAGATCATATTTAATAATATATTTGTTAAAACATATATATACATACACATACATAAATATAGATAAATGATGTGCTTTATTCTTTCTGCATAATCAGTATAACCCTGTTTGAAAATTTACATACCCTGTATTTAATAAAGGGTACTTTCTCACAAATTTTTCTTTTTCTTTGAAATTTTTAGTGGTATAATAAGTATAAGTAATTCTGAAGGAATTATGGATAAGGAGAGGCTTGAGATCATAACACTTAGTTTTCTATGAAGTTGCCAAATTCATTATGCAAAATTCAATGCAACATATATTTCTCAGTCACATTAAATAAGCAGAAATACTAAAAGATCACATTTTCATGGAAATGATTGAAGGGATATTTTCACCTTGAATAAAACAGGAAAGATGCATTGACAAACTTCATTTTGACCACTGAATCACTTCTTAATGGACTGGAAATACCTTTCAAATCTATGAGCTTGTAATTTTTGAAACTGTATGATATGTGGGTGTGAGTATGTTTGTTTATTTTTCATTATAATGTTGAAGCAAATATATTAAATAAATCTTGTAACTACAAGTATTATTCTGAAAACCCAATGATTCCATATTTTTATATGATTGGTACCATACATAAATATGTTCTTCTATTTATTTTATTCTAATTTAGTTCTAGTTAGGTCTTGTATCATAACCTACCATCTATCTTCATCCTAACTAAGGAATCATAGCTGCAAATACTACCCATTGAAAATTTGAGATATGAAATTGTTGTACTAAAGGCGAAATGATAAAAGACTATATATATATATATATATATATATATATATATATATATATATATTTAGGTCACTGTAGAATGACTTCAAAGAAGTCTTTTAAATATTTTCTTCTCTAAGCCCTGAAATTTGTTATGCTCTACAAGTCTCCTCCTGAACATCAAAGTACATAGAACTCTAGGATTGTATACAAAGAAGGTGCTACTAAGATCATTACAGCTCATGTCTACAGGATCTTGGTGGTAGCTAATAATCTACTGTGAAAATGCCACATTAATTCCCTGAAGTGCTCTGCTTGGACTGAAACCACTTGTTCTAGCAGACAAAAACAACTCGAATAAGCTGAATGTAAACAAACAAAGGCAGACTTAGATCCAGAGACCATGGAAATGTATTACTATCAATTTGAATGTAAACACCAATTTTATAGTCCATGTAGAGAGAGCCATTCTGATTAGGTTTAGCTAGGAACTGAAAGCTACTTCTTTCAACAGTCCTATGTTGCTAAGGGAAATATTTGAAGCTAGAATGTACCAGCCTAACAGGAATGGTAAAAGACTCAATGACTGATGTGTGTGTGTGTGTGTGTGTGTGTGTGTGTGTGTGTGTGTGTGTGTGTGATAATAAAGATGAAGGGTCCATGAATCTGAGAGGCAATTGAGATAGGAACATGAGAGGAGTTGGAGGGAGGAGAGGGAGAGGTGAAAACAATATGTTCATGTATAAAATTCTAAACAAAGTTAAATTTCAAAAGTTTCACATGTATTTGAGAGACAAGGCTTACATTTAAAAGGGGGAGAAAAGGGGGAGTGTGTGGACTGGAGGGGCAGAAAGAGATTCCTAGTGTTCATTGTGACAAGAATTCCACGTGTATTTATAATTGAATGCTAGAGTTGATAAATCTATATTGCCAAATGATTGACATTGCATTGAGTTAAATCTTCTAGCAGCTCCATTCTTGCCCTTTCCAGAATTTTATGTACATATCTGAACTAAGTGCCTGTGTATCCAGAAAAGCAGAGTTTCTGTCTAAGATATCATGAGTTTTTCTTTTTTTTAACTTCTAAGTGTCTATAAGTTATAGTCCTTTTTATGTTATTATGTTAATATGTCTTTGAGGGTGCACAGCTGGAGGGATCATTTTTCTCTTTATCCTTGGTTAGGTCTTTTGCTATCTAGTGAAGTTTTCCTTGATTTAATTATTTGATGCTGAAACATCTAAGCTATGTTCCTTCGTGGATATTGATTAAAGAAATTGAAAGTTCATGAAGGCAGATAAATTGATAAACCCTTAAGCCCTGGCCTTCTCTCTCTCCTTATTTTTTGATTTATTTGAAATAAGAAACATTTAGAACTAGTATAATTGTGCAAAATCATAAATGCCAAGATTAGAGTCTAACTCACTTATAATCTGCATTATGGCATATGATCTATCTTAATGATAATATAAGCATTAACACTTCTAATATCAATGTCTTTATTTCTAAAACATAGAAAATTAAAGAACCTGTCTCAAAGACTTACTGTAAACAGTTAACTAAAAATGACTATATTATGCTTTACATGTGATCTTTAGTAAAAAGACATAGCATACGTATTTGTTGATTTATCTAATATTTCAAAGAAAAGAATGTGGAGTCCTAATTTCCAGATCATGGGGATACTCATGGTCATATTTTCATTCATTCATTCACTCATTTATCTATTTTTACGTGTGTGGTTATGTACATTTACAAACGTTTATCATGTTGAATGTGTGGTAAAGAACTTGCTCTCCATATCTCTAATTCATGTTATAAGAATAGAATAAGTCAAGAGAGAGTTCTTTATGATTATCATCTACTGCTACAAGACCTAGTATATTTTCTATTTTAAATATTTTTATACACTATATATATTAATGCAAAGTCGATTCTTGGAAGAAACTAAAAGGTGACTATTCATGTTGAATGGGATTGGCAGATGGAATCTGGCTCACAAGAAAGACTGAAGTGTAAATGTTTTTTGTGCTGACATTATTGAACACCAATAAAGATAAGGATAAGTCACCATGCAGGACTGTAAAAAAAAATACCTTGCGAGATAAACATATACCATATACATATAAGAAAAGTTGAGGGAAGGAAGAAAGAGATGGATTCCTAGTCAATAAATGCTTAGTATTGTTTTCTGTAAGTCTTCCTATTCATTTTTCAAATTCAACAAAATCAGAGGACTGAACACAAATGAACTCTCAAGCAACACCGTGATCTATAGGAACCACTATTATGCACCTTTATAAAAGGAGATTTTCACAGTTCATATCAAGCATTTCCATTGCCCAAGAAGTATGTATTCTGGCTTTAATAAAACTGTAAATGTCTCTGAACTAGCAACTCTATACAAAACTAAAACTAAAACTAAAACTAAAACTAAAACTAAAACTAAAACTAAAACTAAAACTAAAACTAAAACTAAAACTAAAACTAAAACTAAAACTAAAAAACTAAAACTAAAACTAAAGCTAAAGCTAAAGCTAAAAAAATTAAAACTAAAACTAAAGAGGACGGAATCTTCAAATCATCACCGTCACAGCATTATAACAAATTGGCTATTTCTTCTCTTTCATCTACCATTCTGACCTTCATATGTATCATCCCTTGAGTTGAATGTATCATATACTGGTAGAAACTATTGCATCTTAATTTTTAATGGGGGACTTGGTAAGTCATTGTACATGTTTTCATATGCAAACTTGGTTTCTGGGAATACACATCATAATTAATAATATTTTACACCTAAATTTCCAACCTCTCACAAAGAAATATCAATAGTATGTACTGTTCTCTCTAAATGGAGGCTAGTATGACTATAACGCAAGAGAAGAAGCAGTACCTATGTTTAGGAAGACATTTTTGAAATGTACCTACACTTATTAATTAGTTTATTATGATTACACTGTAACAAAAATATTTAAAATTCATTATTTTATGTTTTTCTTAACTATTCTGTTGAAAAATCTTTGACTCTCCCGAAAATCTTTTGTGTGTGTTGTAGAATTTACAAGGTTTTGAGAGTAATTAGGAGACATTCAAGTAAGTATTCTATTTTTGAATAATGGAATATATACAAAGCACATTTTAACAATACAACTGTCATTATGAGTTTTCCTATTTTATTAATGTTACAAATATCTGAAACAAACCAAATTTAAATGGAGAAAGTTTTATTTTGGTTAATAGTGTCATAAGTTTCAGTGTTATGGTTGTTTGTCAGTCTTGCTTTGGGGCCTGCAATAGCACCATACATAACAGAAGAAGCACATGGAGAAAGGAGCTGTTCACTGTATTGCACCAAGAAAATGAGAGACAGGAATACACATTTCAGATATTCCATGTTCATAAATTCTACATAATGAATTTTTGTCTTTTTACTACTCCTCCACTTCCCCCTCAAACTCCTTCTCACTCCCAGTAGAATCCTTTCAATAAACTCCCCTCATATTTTCAGGTTTTCATTGTTTGGTGTGACCCATGGAGTATGATTAGAATTTCCTGCCAAAGCTTTGGTGGGACAACAGATCAGTGACTATACCATCAAAGAAAATGACTAACTTTTCCACAATAACTTTTAACAGTCAATAGTATCTGTGGGAGGGGTAGGTCTTCATAGGGCCACTCCTCCAACCATGATGAAGAGTCTATGTGCCCACTCTGACCTGAATTTTTTCTCTGGAAACACAGTCATAGAATCTGACTCCACAATGTTGTTTTGAGATATGCACAGGTGTACAGTGGCATGAGCAGATTGCGTGTGTGCTCATGTGTTCATGCATGTACACTCGTGTGTTGAGCATACACAGACAGACAGTAAGACAGACAGACATATACATATCATCATCATTGTCATCCTGTTTTTAAAATGAATATGTATCTACATTTTGCACATTATGTATGGGGATTCAATAACATGTAAATGAGCCTGATTCTGCCTTGGAAAAATCTCTTTTCCATTTTTTATTCCTCCTAAAAGTAACACATGAAGGATGATCATTCCACCAAAATCATCCTTATCAAGTGTGTGTTTTTTAAACTTTTTAATTCATCTTTTTAACTTTTTAAATTAGTCTTTCAATGCAATTAATGACTTTTTACTGTCTCCCAAATGATTCATCCACTCTGTATAACACACTCTCTCCCCTTTCCTTTCTCTATAAAATGAGAATACAAATACTAACTCAATGACAATTTCATGGTAGCAAAATGTGTTTATATTGACAAAACACTTTATAATTTAAAAGGACCATTACAGGACTAATGTGCATTATTAAAGCATGGCACTGTGGATTAATGGAGTGATGACTCAATTGACATTTGGTTTTGGATTTCAATGAACCACTTTTTAACACAATGAATTGAGATCTCAGATGTCCACTTTTCCCAGTCTAAAGTGATATTTGCTTATGCTCATATGCTTTTAAGTACTTTCCCAACTAAATTTATAGCAAAAATGTCCTAATCAAGCATGAGAACTTCAAAATATGTTCTCAGATTCATGTTCTCACTCTACCATTAGAATTATCTACGAAATGATTAAGTAAAACCTCAAAAAATACATAATATAACATTAAATATTATGTGTAACATGAATTTATATACACTTGCCCTATTTCTTTTAGCAATTGAATTTTCATTATAAAATTATACATTTGAGTTGCTATTTTCCAAAATGCTCTCAACATACAACAATAATATTTGAAGATACAGTAGTACCTTAAAAACATAAATGCAATACAAAATGTTCATTTTTAATGGGAAATAATATTTTACTACATTTAGAATACATTAAATATGTTAGAGACTATAAACACATTAATCAACATTGAATTTGAAGTATTAATATTTAAACTAACAGAAACTGAGTATAAAAAAAGGAAAAACTGAGTCGTCTGGCACCTTTCCAGCAGAGGAGGGGTATCTGCCCAGGAGGAGTCTC
>NC_034613.1:112078846-112080740 GCF_900095145.1 Mus pahari
TTTGTTATGGACATTATAATATGATTAACAAAATTTGTTCTTGGGACCCTGATATAGATTAAAAATAGCATAAAATAACACTCAAAGAAGCAAAACAGTTTTTGTAGTGAAAATCATTATGCCAACACTGAAATTCAGTCTCAAAAGCAGAGAGACAGAGTTATGTTTATGCTTGTCCTGACAGCTTAAAACAATCAAAAACAGAAAAAAACTTTAAATGAAATGGACTCATATGACTAGATTAAAAAGCATTTTAGTATATATTAGTGTCTGGTCCTTGCCCATAACCTCTGAAAGAAAGTCATCTATATCGCAGCAGGTACTTCTTACTGGGTAGCAAATTCTTGGGAAAGCAAGTATGTTGATCTAAGATGAAGGAAGCTAGATAAAAATAGCTTTATCCAAAGAGTTTCAATTCAAGTGAAGCTACACAGAAATAAACAACATTGTGTTAACCAAACACTCAAAAGGACTTGAAAAATGTCTCAATAAATATTACCAACTGTTCAGTATGCACATCACTTAACCTACCATAGGGCAGCAAAGAAGCACACCTTCATCAGAATTACTAATGAAGCTAGTAGAACTCCCTATATTCTTCACACCCAATATTATGGCACTATGGGGAACATTTTGTTATACTAGTATTACTATTGCTTCTGCTGCTGCTGCTACTACCTACAATAATAATAGCAACAATACATAGAAATTCAGCATCTTCATATTAAAACTTGGGGATTACTCATTTTAGAGGGCATCTGCTCAAATATTCCATTATAGGAGTCCAAGAAAATATTTAAATATCTAAAATTTCATTAACTAAAGTGGAAGGATTAAAAAAAACTCACATTATCACATTCATATTAATAACTGTCTCTGAATTCATTTACCAAATACCACTGAAATATACATTATTGTTATTACAAAGTAATTAAAAAGCATCATCACTTCCTACAATTTGTAGTTGTTCTGCTATTAAGCATCCATAGTCTAACAGTGAGATCAAATAGCCCTAATACCATGAAGCTTATATAATAATGACTGAATATAAAAGTCACTAATTAAATCTGTTAAATTATCTGTGTTCGTGCCAGATGGAAAGATATAGATGGTGTAGATATAGTAAAGATAATAGATCAATATAGATATAGATGGATATAGATTGAGATGTCTTTAATATGGCTGACTGCAAAAAGGAAATGAAAGAGAGTTAAAATAACACCATAAAATCCTCCAATAATGTGTTGTGCTACAGATTAAGTGAAAATTTCCACAAGTTTATGTTGAGTTTAAAACCTTATAGAATTCCCTAAGTTGTTTAGACACTAGGTACAAACTTTCATTTCTCATGGGCATTTCAGTTGGGTTCATTCTCAAGAGGGAACATGTTCCCACTCATTTTCCCAATAAGATGTAGTCACGTATATCAGTAGATTGGAAGCAATGCCAAAATTTTCAGGATTAGTACTTGGCCTGTGTTCCAATAATGTTCACTGTGGCTCTAATTTTTCTGCTTTCATTTCCAAATCTGTTTCAAAGACGGACTGAAATAGCAGATCATTCAAAAGAGGGTGCTACAGAATATTACCATCTCTGGAGCAGTAACTTATTTGTAGAGTAGGAATGCATCATATCTCCAGAGATTCTATCAGCTAGAGAAAACCTACAAATGTAAAAGAGTAAGATCGGTAGTCAAAATGGTGGACAAAACCATGTTAGATATTTCTATAAGAACACATTTAAAATTGGTTACCCAGAAATGAATCCACATACCTATGTTCACTTGAATTTTGAAAAGGGAGCTAAAACCATCCAGTGGAAAAAAGACAGCATTTTCAACAAATGGTGCTGGCACAACTGGCGGCTATCATGTAGAAGAATGAGAATTGATCCA
>NC_034613.1:112082154-112084562 GCF_900095145.1 Mus pahari
TGTAAACTTTATATGACCCAGCACAGGGGAAGGCCAGGGCCAAGTAGTGGGAGTGGGTGGTTAGGGGAGCAGGGGCAAGGTGTCGGGTATAGGGAACTTTTGGGATAGCATTTGAAATGTAAATAAAGAAAATAATAATAAATAAATTAAAAAATAAAAGAAAATTGGTTACCCTTTTCACATTTAAAATAATATTGTATTTACCACTTCAGGCAACTGGACTACAAAGGTCTACCTAATAAAACTGATTTAAAATGTAAATATATATCATATAAATCTGTAAAAATAATGTCCTTATTTTACATGTGTTCTAATTTTCCTTAGAAAATTGACTGTTTTATACTACAATGGAACTACCTTAAACTTTGATATTTTATTCATAAAATAACTGATTATTCAACATAATGTCTGTTTTCCACAAAGAAAGATTTCTTTATCTTTGAAATTATCTTAATTCCATGAAAATATTGAAGCTGCCACCTCACATTTCCTGATATGAAGGCTCCCATTCACATTTCTTCCATGCTACAAATGTTTGCCTACCACAAATTCTGGCAAAGCAGTGATATACCTATTTTTCATATACTCTGTATTCTGTCTTAGCTAGTTTTATTAACTTGACAAGTTTATCTGAGACTAGGGAAGTTCAACTGACAAAATACTTGCATGGGATTGTATCCTGTGCATATCTGTAGGGTATTTTCTTGATTAATTATTGATGTGGGAGGGCTTATCTCACTGTGGCCAATGGCCCCTGGGCACTGGTCCAAGATGCTGTAAGAAAACAGAATGAACAAGCTATGAGAATTGAAGCAATAAGTCATATTCCTCCCCAGGTTGTTTTTGGTCATTGACTTTATCAAAACAATCAAAACCAAACTAGGACATGGTCTATATCTTTTAACCTCTGTGACTGAGATTAAATGATTCTTAATAGATATCTATGTTTGTATTGATTTATTATTTCACTAACTAAAAATCCTACAAAACACTAACTATAGATACTGCATGGAAAAATGTGCGAAAGATAGTCTAAGGAATGTCAACTATCATCTTTTGTAAATTACTGTTTAAATACATTTAAAAATAAATTATCCATATTTTTTATTTCCAACTTTGCCTGAAACATGGTGTTTGTTAATTTTAATCTTTTTTCTATTCTAGTACACACATAAATATATACATATGTATAGTCACATCTATATCCTTATATAAGAATTGGAACTATACTAGTTTGCTATTCCATAAATGACTT
Organism: Mus pahari; assembly: GCF_900095145.1. Lineage (NCBI taxonomy): Eukaryota > Metazoa > Chordata > Mammalia > Rodentia > Muridae > Mus > Mus pahari. The sequence continues at coordinate 112,083,410 of NC_034613.1, forward strand.
TGCTCACCAACTAAATTATTGTGAATGTTTTCAGAAGTTAGCATAGCAAATGTACGTTAAGCATTTCAGTCTATCAGATGCAGAGGTCCTTGTATAAATTAATCAGTTGATAGGGAGTTGGTTAACAATTGTATTTTGCCCAACATGTTAGCACACTATTTTATAAATTATTTAGACTGTTATTTCTTCTTATAAGATCATAGAATTTTAGATTTATGATGAACTATCCATTATATTTTTTGGCTTAGTATATTACCGTATTTTTTAAACCACCCAAACCAGGATCAGTTTCCTAAGATCTGCAAATAAACTTGATTTAGGTCTCTTACTACGAATAAATACATGTAATAGTCTTTACAAAGAAAGGGAATTCTCACATTTCACTTTGTTAGGCCAACAGAATAAGTCAAAAAAAAACGTTCTGAGACTTCAGGGAGTCTGCACCTATACTTTGCTTTGCACAGCAGGGCACTGATAACCACTGTCATCACAGGAGCAACCTGAGTGAGAAGCACAGTGGTCAGGTTTTAACAGCACCACTTAATGAATTCTCTGCAAGAAGACTAATGGTGGGAAATCTCAAGGTCAACAGTGTTTACTTTGAGAGGTACCCAGCAATAGATCTGAGCAGTCCTTCAAGTGTATACAACATCTGTCTCTGTTCCAACTGCAGTTAACAAAGATTTCTCTGCTTCACCCCTTGCCTTTAGTATTGTATATGAAGCAAAGCAATTTCAGGTTCAGACAAGGAATAGTCCTTGATGTTAACATATTAAGCTTCTGTTTAAAGGAAAGGGTATAAGAAAACAGACACGGTCACATCCTAACAATTTTTCAAGATTTGAGGATTTGAGCCAATAAATTTTGTTTGGAGGTGGGGAGCAAAGCCTCAAGAACCCTTAGTGAGATATTGAAATTATGGAGTGGATTATAAAACTAGCTTGGAGCTAAATTGGCTTCAGTTGACTGTATTGACTGTCTCTAGGGATGACATGTAAAATTAAATATTTTAGAGTAAACAAACAAAAGCCTATCTATTTTATTTAAATTTGGAATAAATTCTTCTGAACAGCAATTAAACATGAATATAACTAGGCCAATTGCACACACACACAGGCACATGCACAAACACACACACACACACACACACAGA
>NC_034613.1:112084792-112086615 GCF_900095145.1 Mus pahari
CAGAGACAGAGACAGAGAGACAGAGACAGAGAGAGACAGAGAGAGACAGAGAGAGACAGAGAGAGACAGAGAGAGACAGAGAGAGACAGAGAGACAGAGAGACAGAGAGACAGACAGAGAATAAAAAGACCCAAAGTGTATAAAAAAGAAGCAAGTCTGAACTAAGATTACACTGTGTGTAGGGATAAAAGTCCAGATGGTCTGCAAATTCTTTATATTTAACTTTCTACTTTTTAAAAAAAATGCAATTAAATATCTCTGAATATAATTCATACATCTTCTAAAAGTTATTCTTGTGGATCTATCTCATATTTCTATGAGAGGTGAATCTGTCTCTCTCTCTCTCATGTGTGTGTGTGTATGTGTGTGTGTGTGTGTGTGTGTGTGAGAGAGAGAGAGAGAGAGAGAGAGAGAGAGAGAGAGAGAGAGAGTTTAGGGAGGATTAAGACTATTTTCTGTCTTAAACCAGGTAGACACTATATTGTTACAAGTAATTAGAGAAGAAACACCTTCAAGTTTCACCTCTTTATTTGGATGAGAATGGAGTTTGAAAGTAAAATATAAAAATAAAAATTTACCCATCTAGTTGTTGAAACATCTGGCCTAGTTTTTCTACATACTAAGTTATGAGAATTAATGCAAGACCCTGTGCTCCAAAGAATTTCCTGCACAGCTTTCAGAAGAATTTGATGTTGAAAGGTCAGAATCTTTCATGTGAAATATTAATATTCTCTTGTTCCAAATGTTACTATGGGAGAATTCTACACTTTTATTTAAGGTCAGTCCCTTTTTTTGCACTAGATCTCTTCCCCTCTCACCTACTCTGGAACTTTGCTACAATGATTAATCATCTAAATTTTATCTTGTCAACTTTTCTCACTCTAATGGACAATTTCTATCATGCTTTATTTATTCCCTTATTGTGTTTTAGTTAATATTTCCAGGGACATACATTGTGTATTTTCAAATCCTCTATTGACACTATATGAATATCCATTCACATTCCTCATTAAGAACTATATGTTTTCTTATTAATTATCTTCATTTGGTTTCTCATTCACCTTCCAAATTGAATTCCATCATATTCTGTCATAGATAGATAGAAAAATAGATAGATATATTCTATGATGAGCATCTGCCTTTATATTTTATGGGACATCATAGCTACAAAAGATCTTATAAATATGCCTTATCTTGTAAGATTGTTTTAAGAAAAGTTTTTTTTTCACTTTTACAGATGTGGAAACTATAGTTAACAGATAATTGCTCTGTGTCTTTAAGGACTCTAGTAAAAGGATGTGTGTACCCAGGAAAATTAAAATTTAACAAATTAACACATTGGGAGCCATTAACCAATTATTAGTATTTATCAGTAAAAATAATCAAGATTTATTATGTAGTTTATTTCTGAAACAATTGACTTGAACAATAGAAAAAAATTCAGAATCTGGTGGTAGAATAAAAATATTTCATATATATAGAATTATAATTTATGTGATCAGGCAACTTTTATGTCTAATTTTTTACATTGAGCTTGTATACTTAAGCAGTAGAGCCAAGCTATTCTTTTTTAATTTGCTAATTCTTCTAATTTTATTTTTTACATTTTTACTGAAAATAATTTTTCATGCAGTATACTATGATCATAGTTTCTCATTCCCCAACTACTTTCATATATTTCCCAACTCCCCATCTGCCCAAAACACTGCTGTCTTTCTCTCTCCCCTGCAAACAGACAAGCCATAACTTATTTCTGTAAATAATAATAAAAAGCAACTCAAGACACACACACACACACACACACACACACACACACACACACA
>NC_034613.1:112086659-112090011 GCF_900095145.1 Mus pahari
CTGTAAATAATAATAAAAAGCAACTCAAGACACACACACACACACACACACACACACACACACACACACACACACACACACACACACCCCAAAACACAAAATTGGAAACCATAATGTGCAAGCAAAAGGTCAATAAGAAAAAACATTCCCAATCTAAACTGTATGAGACAAAGTCTACACAAATACCATAGAATTCATATTCTGTTGGGCATATACTTCTGGGCAGGAGAGCAACCCTGAAGTTATTGATATACGCAAATTAGAGTCAAATATTTGAAACTAAGTTTTCCTTTGAGGAAGGGTGTCATTTGCAGATAGTGCCTTTGTTAGGGAGGTAAGCCTAGCTCCTCTTCCTATCTAAACACTGGGATTCTATCCAGATTTCATTTGTGCAGGCCCCATGCATGCTGCCACAGTGTCTATGAGTTTAGTTTTATTTGAATCTCATGTGATTTTTTAATCTTTTGATAGAGAAATATGTGCATATATGAATTATTGTTTGTATGTGTTATTTTTTCTAGATCCTTATACAGTTTTACCTTTAATTATTATAGTCCCAAAATGTTTACCTGTAGATAATATTATACTTAATATAGATCTTTGCAATGTCTAATTTGTATCCTACTATGTGAAACTAAGTCTAGTCAAAAAAAGCCCCAATAGAAAAATTTATATTCTAGAAATTGAGTTTTTACTAGTTTTCCAAGTATACTCAGGGGGCTAGATGATGTGGGGAGGCAGAATTCCCACACAGGACAAGGAAAACTGGTATCTTCACCATGAAAATGATAACTTATAGAGTGTCTACTTGGGCCTCGATATTATTAAATGCTTTTCATGGAATAATTCATTTTGCTCAATTTTGTGTCTATGAATTAAATTCCTTTGATGTGTCCATCTCACAGATTAGCAGATGGAGAAGTAAGGAAGTCTAAAATCTTGCTTGGGACAAGAAGTTGGGTAAGGGTAGTAGTGGGAGGAGTGAGGATGCTATGATCAGGATTTAAAGTGAACAAATAAATAAATAAATGATAAAATCTTACTTCAGTGAAAATCAAACTGTTTCAGAATCAACAGTTCAAATTTTAATATTTGCAAATGACTAAAGTAGGATAATCTTAGTCATTTTCATTTCTCTCATAATAATGATTAAGTTTTTAGAAAATATTGACAATCAACAAGGTAATTATATTTTATGTGGATATTGTTTTCATGTGTATAGCTATATGCTAAAATGTCAATTTGTACTCAAATATGTGTAATTATTCTACATATTAATATTCCCAAAGATGATGCAAAGGAAGTGAAACACTGATTCTATGGAAATAAAGTAATTCTAACATATGGACCTTATTTTATAGTTGAATTTAATTCACATGCATTCTCTGTTTCAACAGTAAACTAAAATTGTCTACTTTTGTAGGCATAAGTGAGCAACTTCGTGTTAATTTTGATATATTTTCCATTGAATATACCAATTTAATGCCCTCATTCACTCCCACCTCATTCTTCTAAGACTCTTTTAAAATTGTATTTGTTATTTTCTTTCTCATCTTTAGGAATTTGACTTCATTAATTTACTTACATGCTGTCTGTCTTTCATATCCTATTTTTTAAATTATTTTATTAGATATTCTTTTCATTTAACTTTCAAAGGCTATCCCGAATGTACCCTACACCCTCTCCCCACCCTACTCCCCTGCCCATACACTCCCACTTCTTGGCCCTGGCGTTCCCCTGTATGGGGCATATAAAGTTTGCAAGACAAAGGGGTCTCTCTTCCCAATGATGGCTGATTAGGCCATCTTCTGCTACATATGCAACTAGAGACATGAGCTCTGAGGGTACTGATTAGTTCATATTGTTGTTCCACCTATAGGGTTGCAGACCCCTTCAGCTCCTTGGGTAATTTCTCTACCTCCTCCATTGGGGTCTCTGTGTTCTATCCTATAGATGACTGTGGGCATCTTCTTTTATATTTGCCAGGCACTAGCGTAGCCTCACAAGAGATCGCTATATCAGTGTCCTTTCAGCAAAATCTTGCTGGCCTATGCAATAGTGTCTGCGTTTGGTGGCTGAATATGGGATGTACTCCCAGGTGGGGCAGTCTTTGTATGGTTCATCCTTTCATCTTATCTCCAAACTTTGACTCTGCAACTTCTTTCATGGGTATTTTATTCCCTATTTTGGGGAGGAATGAAATATCCACCTGTTGGTCTTCCTTCTTGATTTTCTTGTGTTTTGGAGATTGTATCTTGGGTATTCTAGGTTTCTGGGCTAATATCCACTTATCAGTGAGTGCATATCAAGTGAGTTCTTTTGTGATTGGGTTACCCCACTCAGGATGATGTCCGCCAGATACATCCATTTGCCTAAGAATTTCATAAATTCATTGTTTTTAATAGCTGAGTAGCACTCCATTGTGTAAATGTACCACATTTTTTGTATGCATTCCTCTCATATCCTATTTTTATTTCTTTATAATAGGCACACCTTCAAAATAGGAATTTATCTAGGATATACTACTTGTACAATAGATAGATAGATAGATAGATAGAAATAGATAGATAGACAGACAGACAGACAGACAGATAGATAGATAGATAGATAGATAGATAGATAGATAGGCACACTCTGTCTTGTGCACTTACTTCTACTGATATTTTGTTTTGAAAAAAATGTTTTACTAAATTCTGATGAAATAAGGTTCAGAACTATCAAGATACATTGAAAATAAATGTTGTCTATTTTATTAGACTCAGTGAGCCAAAAGTGATCTCAAAAGTTATCCGAATTAAATACTTGCCTATCCAACATCAAAATCCTTCTATTTCATGCCTGTCAGAAAAGCAAGTTCAGTTCAATCATGTACAGGGATAAGGAAGTATATATGAGAAGAAAAGTACATTGTTTTACTGCTAAACATTAGGTTTTATTTATACTCAGTTGAAATCTATTTGTTCACAACTTCCAATTTTCCATCTATATTTCTAGGCTTCAGCAACTTAAAATACTGAATGATAATGGTGATATACTTTCAGAGAAACAAATGATATATTTTCTTATTAGAATTTCTTCTCCCAAATAGGACGTCTTCTTGTCCTGTTAGCTCCTTAGTCATCAACCCACTTCAGCAGCTCATTGATCATCTTCCTACATGCTTAAATCTTCCTAAGATGTGTTATCCATGTGCTGAATTTGAAATATTCCTTTCTTTATATATGCAAAATTTAAGTCTTTGTATTAAGACTTAATTTCATTAAAATTGTCAAATATACAAATATATATATATATTTTATATATATATATATATATATATATTATATATATATATATATTATATATATATATA
>NC_034613.1:112090176-112091609 GCF_900095145.1 Mus pahari
ATATATATATATATATATAATATATATATATATAATATATATATATATATTGCTCGAATGTGTGTCTATGTACCATGGAGGTAAAAAGAAAATGTTTAACCCTATAGAACTAGAAACATGTGTGCTTTTGAGATGTGATTTAGGTACTGGGAAACAAAACTGGGTCGACTCTATGAGCAGCAAGTACTTTTAATCAGTGAGCAATTTTTCCAGCTCCCCAATATCCTTTTTATTTTAATGTTTAGCCTAATACTGTCAAATACAAAGCACTGAATGATCATTTCAGGAATAAAGGACATTAAATTAAAAATAATACATTAATTATTTTAATAGAGAAGTTAACTTTTTCACAATCAAGTACCTCAATTTTTCAACCAAGACATAATAGTAATTACTGTTCAATACTCTTTTACAAAGTAACACGTAAGAATAGGATACTCATCATAAAATAATATGCTATAATCTTGGGATATTTTTTCTAAGTTGGTCCATATTGTTTGTATCAATCACTGTCTTCTATGTAATAAGTCCATTCTAAAATCTGGCAGAGGAAATCAGTACTACACACTAAATCTGATTTTCTTCCTTTTTAATACCGTGATACCAGATATTTTTTAGACAGAATCACACTATAGCTCAGGGACATATTATATCACCTGGGCAGATCTCAGTTCTGTGGCAATCTTATATCCTCAGCGTCCCAAGTGCTAGGAAGAACATAAGTCTATCCAAAACCATACTACTTATATCTCTGTATGTTGTAGATCTTAAACTATATTACCCTTTTACTGTAAGAAATTATATAGTATAAATATACTTCATATATGCTGAAGTAGACAGGAAAAATTTATGAGGCTCCAACCTTACACAAATTACTATATGCAAATGAGCAAAACAGGGAGCAGGAGAAGTGGTCTTCACCAGGAACATGTACATCAATTAGTTATCCAATACCAAAGAGACAGCCCTGAAAAAATACATCTAAGTAACATTGCATGGAATAAAAAATTTATATTTAGAATATATATCACATAAAATGGAGATATATATATGTGGCAACAATTAAAAGAGGACATGAATTTTCAAGAGAACAAGAAGGGCAAGCATATAGGAGGGTTTCAGCAAAAGAAAATGTAAGAACAAATTTTTTTAAGTTATTATTTTATTTTATTTTTAGATATTTTCTTTATTTACATTTCAAATGCTATCCCGAAAGTTCCCTATACCCCACCCCCGCCCCTGCTCCCATACCCACCCACTCCCACTACTTGGCCCTGGCCTTCCCCTGTGCTGGGTCATATAAAGTTTACAAGACCAAGGGGCCTCTCATCCCAATTATGGCTGATTAGGCCATCTCCTGCTGCATATGCAGCTAGAGACTCGAGCTCAGGGGGTACTGGTTAGTTCATATTGTTGTTCCACCTACAGGGTTG
>NC_034613.1:112091620-112098283 GCF_900095145.1 Mus pahari
AGTAATTAAAATCATTCTCAAAAGAGCAATAATAACAATTACACAAACAAACATAGAAACTCACTATTTTGAACACTCAAGTTTAGCAGCCTAATGCTCTGTTACAGAATGTTTGTCCTTTATTTTGAATAAAAAGCTTGCTATTTTGCAAAACATACGAACAGAAAGAAAAATACAAATCTGTTTTAAGAAATCAAGCAGAGTCTAAGACTAACTGAACATAACTATATTTTGTAAACAACACTGCAGTTAATAACTTGAAAGTTTGAGATTTCATGGTAAAAGACAAATGGCAGAGTGCAAATAATAGTCAGTATAGAAGTGATACAGAAAATCAAGGCTCATTGCTAAGTTAGTTTCTCATTGGATTGTCCTGTTCACTGCTCATACGCAAAGTCTACAACAAGAATGACCTACAGTAGCTGTGCAACATAAGTTTATGAAATGTCACATGAAAATCCTCCTTCAAGCTGGGCGTGGTGGCGCATGCCTTTAATCCCAGCACTTGGGAGGCAGAGGCAGGCTGATTTCTGAGTTCGAGGCCAGCCTAGTGTACAAAGTGAGTTCCAGGACAGCCAGGGCTATACAGAAAAACCCTGTCTCGAAAAACAAACAAACAAAAAAAGAAAGAAAGAACGAACAAACGGACGGACGAAAGAAAGAAAGAAAGAAAGAAAGAAAGAAAGAAAGAAAGAAAGAAAGAAAGAAAGAAAGAAAATCCTCCTTCAGTCTTTCTCCATGAAGCATTTGACTCCATAGAGAGTCGTATAAGACCCCACATAAGAGCAGTAAGTTCATTTATCTTTTCCCCTTATTTGAACAATAGATTTTATCAATGCATAAGATTTGGGCATTGAAATTTCAGAAGTAATTACAAATAGCTCTTGTTGGTTTTAATAGATTGAAAATATAATTGTTGTCTAATAATTTAAAATATTTTAGTTTACTGCACATGCCTTCAATAAAAAACAAATCCCATTTGTTTTTGGATTATTGTCGTGATACTTTTCCTGGGGAGAAATGAACCAACATTTTTGTTCATCTCACATAGGGTACTGCTGTATCTGAGTGTATCTTGGTGACCAAATGAGGTTAATGGGGTTCCTTATAGGAACATTTGAAAGAGGTTATGAAGATATTCATTTCCTCCTTTGTGGATTCTTCTTTCTTCTACCCTTTCAGACTCCTAACACTAGGTAGCTGAGAGAGAGACCCCTGAATCTAATTTCTTTCTTCCTTTTTCTTCTTTGTCTGTAACTGCTATCAAATAACAACTAACACAACCCTGCCTGCCCCCCACCGCCAAATGACCAACAATGGCCAAATCTGCCTAGCCTTTATATAGCCTCTAAAATGTTCCCGGAATTCCAAACATCACATAATCAAAGAAATTACCTGCAGCTGGCAAACCATGTCTCTGCTAGAGGGCAAGGCAAATCTTAGTCAGCTGCTGGGGAAACTGAAGCAGCCCCACATCTTAACACTTGGGATGAAAATGAAAACCTACTCTTACAATATTTCTATGTTTTTAAAGAAACCAAAATTCTAACTATATGTTTACATGAGAAAGGGTGGCCTCATTAATAAAAAGTCCATGTGAGCTAGAGTGAAGGCTCATGAATATGACATCCCTGCATTTTCCTGCATAACTTGTAGCCTCCACCAAAGTGTGTGCTCTCACCATGCAGAAGTTTACTGATCTCAAGGATGTCCCTTGTGAAACTTATGACCCTTTGAAATCCCCTATTTTTTGAATTTTCTGAACTCCTAGAACCTTGTACTAGAACTCTTTTGAGGTGTCTTCTGTGCCCCAGGTTAGAGTATTTCAATCCTCAAGAAGTGGCTGTTGAATAATAACTGCTGGAGGTAATGTAAACATGTTATTGTTAAAGAGCCATAAGTCAAAACTGAGTGACATGCATGAGGCAATTTACTAGCTAAAATGATTTTTTTTTCATTTTCCTTTTAAATCTCATTTGTTGCAGTTAACAACAAAAAATGTTGTTTAAATTATCACAAATTCACCAGGTGAAAGGAAGCTTGCCAACAAACATCTATGTAGATGAAAGCTAGAATCAAGCCTCATCATTCAATTAGTTGTTTTCAAAATCCAGTTTTCCTTCCAGAATATGCTTCCCAAGTACATAAAGCACAGAGTTCTGAAGGCATAGGCTACTCAAATGGTAGGAAGTAATTAAGCAACTAAAGCTACTGTCAATGAGGTTATTACAAAGAGTGATAAAGGTATATTCAAAATATGAAGGACCAGAACAAGCCAGAGTTCTATAAATTGTTGAACCTTCATAATCAAATATTAATAGCTCACTCTGCTGTGTTTGAAAAATTAAATTATTAAAAGCAGATATTGTGGCAAATAGATTATCATCCATCTCAATCAAAGTTACATTTCACTATCGGTCTCATTCTTACTTTTGCTTTCTGTCTTTTAAGTTTGAAGACAAAGGTAACAAACTCTGGTAACAAATCAAAGCTTTTCACTGTCATTTACTTTGTGAGTAATTTCTAATTGATTCAGACTGACGGGACTGCACAGTTTGATATATTGCTGAGGCAGTAGATGCCTTGGATCAAGTAAATTTACAAGCTCCTTTTCTTGAGAGAAAAATGGCTGCTATATTTCATGTTGTCATTTTTTTTTATTTGTAACAATGTAATTGTATACCTGTGTGGATCCTTACAAAGAATATCAAACAATGTATACAACTGTAACTGTCTTAGCCACTGACCAATATCATGTTAGGTAGGCCTATCTTTTCTTTGCTCAAAATAAAGATTTAAACAAAATAAAGAATTATCCCAAAAGTTGCAATTTCACACACACACACACACACACACACACACACACACACACACACACACATATATATATATATATATATATATATATATATATATATATATATATATATAAAACAATGTTGCCTAGCAACATCACTCAGATACCTGCAGTTCAGGGTTCATGTCTTATTAACATCACTAAAATTAGAACAATGCAATGTCTTAGTTGGTTGTTATGTATTTTGGTTACATCTTTTTTTTTTACTATAACAATTTAAGCCTGAATGTTGTTGTTTTTCCAAAACATTATGGACAAGTTTCCAGTATTTGAAAAGTATGTGTGCTCTTCTCTCTCTCTCTCTCTCTCTCTCTCTCTCTCTCTCTCTCTCTCTCTCTCTCTCTGTTTTTAGGAGAGAGATTGTGTTTGTATCTCTTGTCTGCTCAAAGGTCAGAAGCACTTCACCTCAATTCAGTGACAAATTGCCTTATTTTACAGCAGTTGTAACGCTGGAATCTGAAAACAGCTATATCTGACATACCTTTGGATTTTAACTAAAGATCCTCATCCAATGTGTGTGTCCTTTGGCTGATACCACTTGTTTCTTCCTTTTGGTATGTGAAAAGGGATAAAACAACAAACATTTTTTTTCATCTTTTTCTCATATCATCCATGTGAGGATGGAATATCCCCAGAGGTCGGATTCTGAAGAGCTCTTTTCAAATTTCACAACATAATGAAGACCCCTTTGTAGAGCTCTTGTCCCCTTCAGCTAGGCATTATGCCATCTGGCTGACAAGCTACCTGTCATTTATGCTGTTCCCTGATATGCTAAGAACAAGAGGTATCACTAGGGCTAGATAAAGGCTTGGGATACCTTCCCTATTTTTAAGGCTGGAACAAATTTAGCATGGTAGGATTTTAAGATGATACATCTCTTTGTAATTTCAAAACCTTCTTATAAAAACTGATTTCTTCCAATTATTTTTTTGGCCAGTCATGTTTGGTTCTATGCTTGGTCTGTGGGCTATTCAATCTCCAGTTCCTGCTCATCGAGGCAGTATAAGGCATGGAATTCCTTTCATAACATGGACTTCAAGTTAAGTCAGATATTTGTTAGCCATTCCCACATGTTCTGTGCCACTCAAGCATATCTAACAGGCTGGATAGATAGTAGGTTGAGGATTTTATGACTGGGTTGGTTTCCAGGTTTCTCTTTCTGTAGCTTGCAGAGTACCTTCCTGTGACAAAGAGACTAAGAAATGATTCCTAATGATATTCTGGTATACTCATAGATCAGTGCTTTGTACAGTCATCATAAGAGATGGTGCCCTCAGTAGCAGATGGGAGCAGGTGCAAAGACCCACAGCCAGACATTAGGAAGAGAGAGTATAAACTGGAAATCTCTATCAGATCCCTCTCCTAGGTGCTCAGGGAAACCTGTGGGAAAGGGGACAGAATGATTGTAGGTGTTAGATGGGAATCAAGGACGCCAGAAGAACTTGGCAACACTGAGTCAACTATGCAGAATTCCTATGGGCTCACAGAGACTAAAAGGGCAGGCATAAAACCTGCCTTGGTATGCACAAAGTTCTCCGCATTGTATTTTATCGCTGTTAGCTTGATGTTCCTGTGGACCTCCTTAAGAGCGGGAGCTGGTGTGCCTCTGACTCTTTGGCCTTCAAATGGGACTCTTGCCTTGCTCAGCCTTGATAGAAGGGATTTGCTTTTGAATCTAGTTTTGTCCTGTTTGTATGTTGTCTTTTGTAGACCCGTTCTTTTCTGAAGGGGATAGTGGATCTGTTAGACCTGTTAGATCAGTAGATCTGATAGACCTAGCACTTGGGAGGCAGAGATAGGCAGATTTCTGAGTTCGAGGACAGCCTGGTCTACAAAATGAGTTAGGACAGCCAGGGCTACTATACAGAGAAACCCTGTCTCACAAAAAAAAAAAAAAAAAAAAAAAAAAAGTAGTAGAATCTCATTTCATCTTTGTGCCATTCTTCTTAAATTTGAATTTTTTATTGATTCATTATTTCATTTATATATATCCCAAATGTTGACCTCCCTGTTCCCTCTTCCCTTCACTTCTGAGAAGGTAATCCCATATGCCACCATGCTGAGACATCAAGTCTCTGCTAGGCTAGATGCTTTTCCTCCCACTGAGGCCAGACAAAGCAGTCCTCTGCTACATAAGTGCTGGGGTCCTTGGACCAGCCAGTGTATGCTCTTTGATTGGTGGGTTAATCTCTGGGAGCTCCCATGGGTCCAGGTTAATTGACAATGTTGGTCTTCCTGTGGGGTCACAATACTATTCAGTTCCTTCAATCATTACCCTATGTCTTTCATAGGAATCCCAACCTCCACCCAATGCTTAGCTGTGTATATCTGCATCTGTGTCAGTCAACCGCTTAAAAAAAATACCCCTCTCAGAGAGTAGCCATGCTAGTCTCCTGTCTGCAAGCACAGCATATCATCAGTAATTGTGTCAGAATTTGGTGTTTACCCATGGGATGGATCCTAAGATGGGCCAGGAAATAGTTGGCCTTTCCTTCAGTCTGTACCCACTGGGGTCCTGTCTAACTACTAGAGGTGGCCTTTCCAGGTTCCATATCCCCACCATTGGACATTTCATCTAAGGTCACCCACAATAAGTCCTGGGAGCCTCCCCTATTCCAGGTCTCTGGGACTTTCTAGGAGTTCACCAAGTCCCCACCCCTGGCAGGTGCATATTTCCATTTATTCTCCTAGCCATCTTGTAGCCACCTGGGCCTCTCTCTTGCCTCCCCAGCTCCCACATACATGATCTTGCCCCCTTATCCATTCCCCCTCCCCTCTTCCACTCAAGTCCCTCTATTCCTCTGCATTTCATGACTATTTTGATACCCCTTCTAAGTGGAATTTAAGCATCCTCACCTGGGCTTTCCTTCTTGGTTAACTTTGTACAGTCTGTGGAGTATATCATGAGTTTTCTGTACATTATGGCTAATATCCACTTATCAGTGTGTACATAGCATGCATATCATTTTGAGTCTGTGTTATCTGACTCAGGATTATATTTCCTTGTTCTATCCATTTGCCTTCAAAATTTGTGATGTCCTTATTTTTAATAGCTGAATAGTATTCCATTGTGTAAGTGAACCATGTTCTTTATATCCATTCTTTGGTTGAAGGACATTTGGGTTGCTTCTAGTTTCTGGCTATTACAAATAAGGCCCCTATGAACTGTTGCAAGCCATATCATTCACCATTATAGGATGGCACTGGCTTCCACTGCCCATCTGATAATAATAATGACTCAGCACAAGTCCTCTTTGCCCAGCCTTATGTTATTGAAGTGATTCTTACTTTAGCCTATCCCGTGGCAACAGTATGACACAGAGCACCTGGGCAGTAAACGCTCCAGTATATAGGGTGGCCTTGCTAGTCCATTAGTGTTCCCCGTAGCATCATGGAAGGCATTCCTGAATAAAGTGCTGTTGAGAAGGATCTCAGTCGTCGCGTCGTTCTTGCTGGTCAAGGCCAGTAGCGACAATGAACATAGTGAAACATGTGCCCCTGTGGTACGGTAGAAGATTGGGCATATGCCCAGGAATGCTATAGCTAGGTCTTCAGGTAGAACTATTTCAGATTTTCTGAGTAAACAACAGTTTGATTTACAGAATGGTTATACAAATTTGCACTTCCACCAGCAGTGGAGGAGTGTTCTTCTTTCTTTATATTTTTGACAGCATGTTCTCTCATTTGAGTTTTTGATCTTAGCACTTTCAATTGGTTTAAGAAAGAATCTCAGGCCGGGCGTGGTGGTGCACGCCTTTAATCCCAGCACTCAGGAGGCAGAGGCAGGTGGATTTCTGAGTTCGAGG
>NC_034613.1:112098438-112125814 GCF_900095145.1 Mus pahari
TGCATTTCCTTGAAAACTAAGGATGTTGAACATTTGATAATTGCTTCTCTGCCATTCAAGATTCCCCTGTTGAGAATTCTTTGTTTAGCTCTGTATCCCATTTTTTATTGGTTTAGTTAGTTTGTTGGTGTCTAACATCTTAAGCTCTTTATATACTTTGATTATTAGCTCTCTTTTGGATGTGGGGTTATTGAAAATTGTCTCCCGATCTGTAGGCTGTGATAAATGGGCTGAGAAATAAATTAGGGAAGCAACACCCTTCGCAATAGCCACAAATAGTATGAAATATCTTGATATAACTCTAACCAAGCAACTGAAAGATCTATATGACCACAACTTCAAGTGCTTGAAGAAAGAAATCAAAGAAGACCTCAGAAGATGGAAAGATCTCTAATGCTCTTGGATCAGTAGGATTAACATAATAAAAATAGCCTTCTTACAACCTACAGATTCAATGCAATTCCCATCAAAATCCCAACACATTGTTTTACAGACATTGATAGAGCAACTCTCAACATCGTATGAAAAACAAAAAACAACAAAAAAGCAAGATAGCCAAAACAATCCTGATCAATAAAAGAACTTCTGGAGGAATAACCATCCCTGATTTCAAGCTGTACTATTGAGCAATAGTGAATTAAAAAATACATGCATGGTTTTGGTAGAGACAGATAGGTTGACCCAGTAATAAACTCACAAACCCGTGGACACTTGATATTTGACAAAGCCAAAATCATGCCATGAAAAAAGAAAGCATCTTCAAAATATTGTGCTGATCTAACTGATGGTCTGCAATAGGAGCATGCAAATGGATCCATATTTATCACCCTGCATAAAGCCCAAGTCCAAGTGCATCAAGAGGCTCAACATAAAACCAGATACACTGAATCTGATAGAAAAAAAAGTGGGAAATAGCCTTGAACTCACTGATATAGGAGACAAATTCCTAAACAGAACACCAATGGCACAGGCTCTAAGATCAACAACTGATAAATGGGCACCTCTTGATTCTGAAAAGCTTCTGTAAGGCAAAGGATGCTGTCAATGGGACAAAACAGCAGCCATTCTTTCTCTTAATTTCACTGTCATACTTCTCACCAAAACATTTCATTTCTTCTCTCAATTCTTGCTATTTTAATCTAGAAAGTCCCCTAAAGCCATATCTGAATCAGTACTACTTCTATTTCACTACCTTTCTAGAATCAAAGCTCTCTTCCAAAACACCCATTGTGTTTAATACTTTTAGGCTAGATGCTGTCATTTACCTACTAACAAAAAATATCTTCCATATTGATTTCTCCATCAAGGCCCTCCCTGCTTGTGAATGCCCATTACAATGTGCCTTCAACTCACATTTTTGTTTAGGTGTTCATCAAATGTATGTTTACACTTTCTTTTCATGCCTCCTCTCTCAATTGAAATAACTTAAACCTCCACCTTGAATTTCTTTTGGTAAGATCACACTCTAGAACCCAGATTTCACTAAAACTCAAGAAATCTTTCTCAGTCTACCAAATACTCAATGTAGTAAGGTACCGTCATGTCTGAATTTCTCTAATTTCTTTCTTTGTATAATAATTTTATTTATTTTCTTCTCATGTTTTAGAAAGTAGGATACTTATTCTTATTAAATTGTGTACCTCGTTTGAATCCAATAAAAATATTTGTATAATGATGTTGCAATTATACATATATATGCATATGAATATGTATATATATATATATATATATATATATATGCATTTAAACAAATTTATTAAGTTTATTCTTGACAGTTTTGTACATGGTTAAGTTATTCAAGCTACAGTCAATTCTTGTAGTGTTTCTGTCTGCACGCAGACCAGCGCCGTGTCTGCGTGGGCAGAAAACACCTTGGGGTGGGTTCATACTGCAGAGCTAATCTTCCTGAAATAAGAGATGACCTGCAAGAAAGATTATTATTATTTATTGATTACACGCGGGAGAATCCAACCCTCTCCCATGTGTCTCATTGTCTCTGCTGAGCGTCTCTCAGTCCTGCATGGCTCAATGTTCCATGTCCCAAATCTCTCAATGGCGCGCGGTCCGGTCCTCCGCGGAATACTTAGAGGGAGGACCCAACAAATTCTCACTTACAAAAATTCTTGTACTCCCTACTAAATTTCACAAACATAAATCTAGCAGAATAAATGCTTATTAACCCACACAAAGATTCATACATGTTTAACTTTTTAAAAATATGATTTATTATATATTAAACCTTCCCTGTGTTAAAGTGTTGTAATTATTGTTTAAATATTGTAATTGCTAATGAAGATGCTTATGAATAAGTGATTTTAAGTATAGTTTTCAAAATATGGAATGGATTACAGAAATACAGCGTGTAAATACAAGAATGTGTATACATACAATCAAACATCTTATTTTACTGTATTTTAATTCTTTAATACTTTCACACCAAATCCTCCCATAACTACCCTCTCTACCCATAACTACCCTCTCTAACTCATATCTGTTCATATCCAACTTTAATGTCTCTTTTCTCTTCTTCTTCTTCTTCTTCTTCTTCTTCTTCTTCTTCTTCTTCTTCTTCTTCTTCTTCTTCTTCTTCTTCTTCTTTTTCTTCTTTGATTATAGGGCTCTTTATATATTGTTGAATTATTCTTAGTAATGGAGCTTGCCCTGGAATATAGTCAACCTTCCAGAGGTCACATCATTAGAAAAACTAAATCTTCCTCTATCAGCAGCTCTCAACCATACAACTTGATCCAAATGCATAGTGAACAAACAGAAATAATAATCACTTCTAACCGTAAACAGTTATTAGCATGAGAAAACAAGAATAAGACTAACAAGAAACCTCAGTATTCAAAGAAGGTCTGTCAAATTCCATTTTAAATATATCTGTCTGATAAATATTTTTCAAGATACTTCTTGTCTTGCATGCTTAAGTCCCAGACTTTAAGCTCAAACACCACCAAAACTTTATATAACTTTTTTGGCCTCCCAAGAAATGTGTTTCATTTTTACTTTGTTGAATTAAAACAAACTGAGAGAAAAGACAAAGAGATCTTGTGGAGCTTGTCCTCACATGGGATTAAGAAATGTATTCCAGGACTCTTCTTCTATAGAGGTACATGGAAACATTCTTGTTAATTCAAATGTGCTGCATCCTGAAACTATATCTTAAAACAATTTTTTAAACACTCAATATTTCCCTTTTTCCTCATCCCAAATCAATGTGCTCAGTACTCAAAATTAGGATAAGCCACAAAGCCTTGGAAACATCATTTTAACACCTCGAAGCTCCATTATTCTTTTAGAATACATAAACAATGGACTAAAGCAAATTAGATAATATTCAATACAATGAGTTCACATTTTTCACATTATGATTTGTCCATTATTTTATTCAGGTGAATGTTTGTGTTTTTCTCTCCCCCCACCCCCCAATAGTTGTTTATTGGCAAGTAGGCTGGAAGGGATGGCAGATTTTGCATTCACAGACAATGCTGCATATTGGGCAGCAAGAGTGATGGAAAGAGCCTGAAGGCCCCTCTTCGATAGCAAGTAGGTAGGCAGGGGTCTGGAGTGTTGATAGAACAGCTATAGATCAGCTCTGGTTAGTAGGCATGGTTAGAGATGAAGAGAGATTCACTGACTGCGGCTCCAGCCTGGACATTTGCGGTATACTTTCCTTGACAAGCGAAGATGTTGTCCAGGACTCACTTGTACTCCTCCTGGGCTGCCTTAAGTTTCTCCTTCTTCCCACTCCAGGCCTTTAGAGCAGAGGCCAGCAGGGCTCAGCCATAGGAGAAAGTCAAGGTCCATGGCCTCAACAGGGGACACTCATTGATACCATTGATGGATGCCTCTTCCTCACTATGCCCTCCAGACAGGAAAGTGACCCCAGCACAACATGGGGCACTGTGCGATGAAATTTTCTGGGTGCAGGCATGGTTGGGGTGACCATTTTGGGTTTCAGCAATATGCCTTCCATGTAGACATGGTGATAACTCAGAGCCTTGTAGACAGTCCCCAGTACCATACTGCCAGTTACATACTGGCAGCGCTTCAAGTCATGGTTCCCATCAGGGAGAATTTCAGGCTCCACAATGGGTACAATGCCATTCTGCTGGCAGATGCTGGCATAAGAGCCAGAACATTGGCATTTTCCATGATGTCAAGGGATGAGAGTATGTTCCCCAATCTTTAGCACACAGCACTACTTTTCAGTCAAATTCTTCCTTCTTATACTGGGCACAGCATTCAGACAGCCCATCCAGTTCTTGGGTAGTGGTCTAGCCATTGGTTCCTGCCAGAGGCACCACACCCTTATCTACCTTAATGCCCACAACACCAATGCTGGACTTGATAACTTGGGGGATGGGATGTCCATCTTCTGGTACAGTGTCTTGTGGAAGAGGATCACCCCCCAATGCAGGGATTCAAACGGTCATCAGCAGTCATCAGCAACTGGGAGTAGAAGCACCTGTTCTCATTGGTGTTCTTGGTGCCAATGGACTGCAGACTCTTGGCAATGTTTCCAGCTAGGCAAGAGGGTTGGGGATAATGCAGTCATTATAGGTTCCAGGAATTCACCACCCTGTATCCATAAATAGATGCACATGCCTGGCTATGCCTTGAAGCTTATATATGGTACAAGCAGATGAGGGTCTGAGGGACTCACTAAATTGGACTGTCACACAGAGTGTATCACTTGGGATAAACCTGGAGGTTGGGAACAACGTAAGCAGGAATGGTCACTCTGCAGATGTATATAGTATGTATAACCTGGGATAAATCTGGGGAATCGGGATTACTGACAGTTCAAGAAACTGGTCAGTCTGGACCTGAGCTCAGAATGTAGAACCTAAGCAAGGCTTGAAGGTTTGATGTGGTATGGATAACTGGGGTATAGTAGGAGGGGAGAAAGATCGCAGGTTTCTTACTTGTGTCTACAGCACATGTTAGAGTTACAGGGTCTCTGATAGCAAGTGGAGTGAAAACAAGGATCAGGTAAGTCACAAAGAAAGAGAGATGGAGTATAACTCTCCAAGTTTAATGGTTGTGAAATGCAAATGGGTGAAAATAGCCACATATGTTTTCTTTATATTCACAATTATACTTTTAGAAGATTACTTTTCAGTTCTCACTGGGTTTTCATTCAGTATATGATTTTAAAATATTTTCTCTTTTTTACCCTTGGGGCTAAATTCTGTTCTTTTGATCCCACTTCTACTTTTTTCTACTTTATTTACAATGAAAGGTAAAATTTTATTTAGAGGCATTTCATTTTACACACAATAATTTATAAACAAGAAATATATAAAATAGAACAAAGCTGTGTTATCATCTATATCTATATCCATATCCATATTTATATCTATATACATATATGTGGATGCTTTCTAGGATTATGCAAGCCCATTTGCTCTGAAATATAGGCTCAATGCTAACACCTAAAATTCTTATTTTTTGCTTAGGTAGAATAGTATCTCACTTTATGAATTTATTGTATCCACAAACATTTTTTACATCAAGACTGAATTCACATTAGATAAAATGTTACCCATGGGGCTGGTGAGATGGCTCAGTGGGTAAGAGCACCCGACTGCTCTTCTAAAGGTCCAGAGTTCAAATCCCAGCAACCACATGATGGCTCATAACCATCCATAACAAGATCTGATGCCCTCTTCTGGAGTGTCTGAAGACAGCTATAGTGTACTTACATATAATAAATAAAATAAATCTTTAAAAAAAAATGTTACCCATGGTGAATATATAAAATTCCTAAATAAACTTAAAATTAAAAAAAAAGCTATTTATCTTCTTCTGTTCCTGAAGTTAACACAAATGATTTTCTTGATTTTAACCACCATATATGTCAATGTATCAATGTTTCTTTCTAGAAATAAAGGGTGTTTCTGTGATTTGTTTTTTGTTTTTGTTTTGTTGTTGTTATTTATTTATTTGTTTGTTTGTTTTGAACATACTCAAAGATTTAAGGAACTTCTATTTCAGAGGAGAAATATACAGTCCCTTAACTTGGTGCCACCTGTAGTATCCATTTGGTTTTAAATACAATCTTAAAAATATTAAAGTCGTTTGTTCATTTTTCTGCAACTGTTTGCAACAGATGTCTTCAGATTCAGAATATATCTGTGATTTTAAGTGATGAATTTTCATTTTCTGTTGTTATGTGAAATGTTTAGTGCAGGAACCTAAAAGAGGTTAATATTGGAAGCATGACACTATTAGAGGAGGGCCACCTTAAGGGGAAAGAAAGAGCAAGTACAAAGCCTGAAGCGAGAAAATGTCTGGTATATCTAAAGTACAAGTTAGATTTTAGGTCAGTATTTCTGGACAGCCAGTGAAAGAAGAGTGACTTAAGAAAACATTAAATACAAGGGGATGACAACAATGTCTTCGTGGACATTGTTAAGTCATGACTTTTCACTTTTAATATTCATTGAAAGGATAGTCTTGTGACACAAACAGATCTATATTTTAATCTTATTACTGTGGTTGCTACAGATTTTGGGAGGTAGGAACAGGGTCAAAACAAGGAAATGAATGAGGTTCTTTTGCAGAGATCCCCCTAAGAGGAAAGAGTGATATAAGCCATATAATAATGCTGAGAGAAGGTGATATGCCAATGATAGTCTCTGGGTTTTTGTCCCAACAACCTGGAAGAAATGGCTGTATCACTAAATTCCCTTGGGAGAAAAGAAAATATCTAGTTCGACAGCATGCTAACTTTTAGCTATGTGTTAACTCCTCCATAGGACATGTCAACTAGGTAGTTAGATAATGCATTAGTCTGGTATTGAAGGGTGAAGACAGAGTCAATGATAAGAACTAAAGAATAACAGATATATGGATAGTATTAAAAACCAAGACATTTGATATTGATATGGCTTAACTTAATATAGAAAATGATGAATATTATGATAGAAACATATTTGGAAATATGAAAAAGAAACCGGGGTTATCTGTCTCACAGTGGTAGTCAGGATGTAGAAGAGTTGACAACTTGAAAACAAATATAATATGAGAATTAACTAGATGAAATTGTTATGGAAATGTCATTATAGGGTGTTTAATGGCCTGCAGGCAATGTTCATCATGCTGCTGAAGGACAATATAAAAAACATTACAGGTGAGAAAACTTATAGACCATAGGAAATGAGACTATTGAGGGCAAGACAAGAATAGTGTAAAATGAAACTGTAGTGGAAAGAAAGAAAACACATATTTTAACAACTTGTATGGTATGATAGACATTTCAATTCCAGACCAGGATTAAAAGGCTGAAGAGAACATACATAGGCTACAGTTTCCTAACAGTGATATAGAATAAATCCTCTTTATGTAGTATGACACTGTACAAAGAGACAAACATTTTTCACGCCATAGTAATGAGTTCACTCTCCAGTTCATTTCTGTCAGTTTCAAGGAATAAGATATCTTACTCCTTTAAAAATGATGTGCCAGACCGAAGCATCCACACCCTCGTCTTCCTTCCTCCTAAGCTCTATATGGTCTGTGGGTTGTATCGTGGGCATTGGGAGCTTCTGGGCTAATATCCACTTTGCAGTGAGTACATATCATGTGTGTTCTTTTGTATCTTATTTATCTCACTCAGGATAATATTTTCTAGTTCCATCATTTGCCTAAGAATTTCATGAAGTCACTGTTATTAATAGCTGTGTAGTACTCCATTGTGTAAATGTACCATGTTTTCTGTGTCCATTCCTCTATTGAGGGACATCTGGGTTGTTATTAGCTTCTGACTATTATAAATAAGGCTGCTACAAAATTGGTGGAGAATGTACACTTGTACATGTTAAAGCATCATTTGGTTTTATGCCCAGTAGTGGTATAGCTGGGTCTCAGGTAGAACAATTTCCAATATTCTGAGGAACTGCCAGATTGACTTCCAGAGTGTTTTTACCAGATTGCAGTCCCAGCAGCAATGGAGGAGTGTTCCTCTTTCTCCACATCTTCGCCAGCATCTGCTTTCACCTGCATTGTTGATCTTTGCCATTCTGATTCCTGTCAGGTGGAATCTCAGAGTCTTTTGTCCAGCATAGATGGGGGAACAGGATGATTGCATGGGAGGTTGAAGGAGGGGGTACCTAGGATGGAGAGGGGGAGGAAGGGGGACAATATCAGGTACTAGAGGAAACAGGAAAGTGGGTAAGGAAATAGAAAACAACATATTTAGCAGTGGGGGATGAGGAACTGGGGGTAGCCACTAGAGATTCCCAGGTTACAGGGAAGAAAGAGGCTCCCAGAATCCAACTAGGATGACTTTAACTGAAATGTGCAGTGAAGGGGAGAAAGAACCTATAAAGACCATCTCCAGTAGATAGGTCCGGTCCCTGATCAAGAGATGGGGCCACCTAATCATCTTAAAGTTTTTAAACAAGTAGTGTTTCTGTCCAAAAGAAATACAGGGCCAGAAAATGGAGCAGAAACTGAAGGGAGGCCCATCCATGGCATGCCCCACCTGGGGATACATCCCATCTGCAGACACCAAACACCCACATTGTTGCCAACAGGCTCTTGCTGATAGGAACTGGTATGGCTGTTCTCTGGGACTTTCTCCTAGAACCTGACCAATGAAGAAGTGGATGCTCCCAGAAAACCATCAGACTGAGCTTGGGGAACCCAGTGGGAGAGCTGGCAGAAGGACTGGAAAAAATTGGGGGGGGGATTGCATCCCCATAGGAAGAACAATGCTGGCTGCCTGGACCACTCAGTGCACCCAGTGACTAGACCACCAACTAGTGAGTGTACCTGGAGGGATCCATGACTCCAGATACATACATAGGAGAGGATGGCCTTGTCTGACATCAATGGGGTGGGAGGCCCTTGGTCCTGTGGAGGTTTGATGCCCCAGAATAGAGGGATGCTAGAACTGTGGATCGGGAGTGGATGGGTGGGGTGGGTGGGTGAGGGAACATCCTCATGGAGGCAAAGGGGTGCGGGGAGAGGGCAGATGGGTTAGGGGGCTTGCAGAGGGGTAACCAGGTAGTGGGATATCATTTGAAATGTGATGATAAAAAATAAAAATAAACATGGTTTGCCTACCACTTCAAATAACTCTTCTTTGTGATTTCTAAATCAAACTTCAGGAAGTGTGAAGAGAAAAAAGAGTAATTATAGTCTATTGTTTTCATACCCCACTACTCTTTATAAGTTTCTTTACTACTAATATGATCAGGCCTATTGTTCAGTGGTCATTTGTGTAATATGAAGTTAAACATAGAGAAAAAGAGACAGAAAGAACGAATTACATAGAAGTTCCAGAAAGCTACCATTTAAGTATCAATGACAGCAGAGCATCATTTTCAAGTCAATGAAAATTTATAAATGTCAGACTGAAGTGTAAAACTTTTCCCTGGTACTTTTGCTATTAACTGCTATGAAGGTCTGGGTAGAAATGAAAGCATGCATTTATTTTTAATATGTATAATGAATATAAAATGATGTAAATCTTCAGGTAACATTGTCAAGTTTATCAGATTACATATTGCTAGAGATAGAATGAATACAAAAGTGCCAAATTATATTATTTTCAGCTTCTCATTTCCCATATGGACTAGGTGAGGCACCAAAATTCTGATAAAATTTGGTTTCCATCCTTCATACAATGTAGTTTCAGGTTTTCAGTTAATTTTCTCTTTTATGATTGTATTTGAGGAGAAACAAACCAGAGGTCCAAATGATTCCACTGAAAGTGACTAGTAAGAGATGCTTTTGGTTGTATTCAATATGTGAAGTTATTAACATTAATTTATTAATAATAATTAATTTGTCAAAATCAAATCAAAACAAAACAGAAAGCTGTCATCTCTATGGGTTCTTAGACACCCACACAACAATTGGCAAAAAGCACATTTAGTGGTGTGAGATGTCACAGTACTTGTTTCTCTGTGTTCTTGTTATGGCCTCATCTTGAGTTTGTTTGTACTAAACTTCAAGAACTATTGCTGATACACTGCTTATGCCATTATAACTAGGCTCAGATAAAGCTCTTAGGTGAAAGGTACTGTCTTTAATAATCTAAGTTCTCACTGTTGAGCTGTTTCCCCCCCACACACACACACAGAAATTTTATACTTATAAAGTGGCATTAATTGGTCCTATTTGACTGTTCATGCTATGACAGAAACTCAGTATTTTCTTTTTTTCTTTTTCTGACATATAGGTGAGGAGAATGAGATTTTTAAGATAAGCAAGACCTAAGAAATCTTCCAGCATTCTTTCTACTGGGGATGAAAGAAGAGATATTTTAACACTGAAATCACTTAGTGTGAGTATGCTATATGGAGAAAGAGACAAGTACAGGAGGAGAGAAAATATAAGGCTGAGACAGACAAAATGCTTGTGTATTAATAAAATATTTTATTTACGGAGAAACACTAGCATTAGTATGTTGGTTTCTGAGAAGTATAAAAGACTTGCTATAAGTGGTTTCTACACCTGTGGCAGAGCCAAACTGTCTCTGTGTTGATTGTCTTTCTCTGTGTTCTTGAACTTGGACCAATGTTATTTTTTGGACATGGGACAGACTGAATATACCCTGTTAAACTTCCTAGTTAACCACTAGAGGGAAGTTAGGGAAAGAGGAGGAAACTTGTCAGTAGTAGTATATAATTGGATAATTTTCTGTTCCATTTAAGAAAAGATAAGCTTTGGAGCTGAAGGGGTTTAGGAACATCAATATGAACTGACCAGTACCCTCAGAGCTCCTTGGAACTAAACCACCAATCAAAGAAAACACATGGAGAGATTGAAGGCTCTAGCTGGGAGGATTGCCTAGTCAGTCATCAATGGGAGGAGAGGCCCTAGGTTCTGTGAAGGTTCTATGCCCCAGTATAGGGGAATGCCAGGGCCAGGAATGGGAGTGGGTGGATTGGGGAGCAGAGGGGAGAGGGGATAGGGGATTTTTGGAGGGGAAACTAGGAAAGGAAATAACATTTGAAATGTAAATAAAGAAAATATGTAATAAAAAGAAATGACAAGCTTTTTTTCTGTCCCATTTTCTGAAAAATAAAGCAAGAAATGGAAGTTCTCTGAAAGGATTAGATTATAGTTAGCACCTTGATAATATTTGGCAGGGTCCAGTTAGATGTATTTGCAGATTAAGAAACACACAAATATCTGTAATAAGGAGTACATCATGATAAAAAGCAAAAATGTATAATGGTAGGACATGTTGATACTCACAATTAATAGGTTTTTGGCAGATTTCCAAAGCATTATGAGGAAAGTAACCCTGGCTTCTAGTCTTTCTTTTACATATTTCTTTTACTATTGCATGGAAATCATATGAAGATCAAAACTAGTCTCTGTGAAAGCATTTTGTAAGCATACTATTATTCCCTACATTGGTGATAGCATTTCCCATTTCTACATGGAGCAAAGAACTCAATAACATGTTACATGGATACTAAATGAAAATCCATCTCAGGAACATATAGCTTAATGATTTACAGATGTCATGTGCTCATCATAAAGAGCCTATACAAACAACAGAATGTATTCCAAGAAATCTCCTAAATTCAATGTGAATCCCTTCTCTTGATGGTAAAATTTTGTCTTGGAATCCTCTAGAGAGTTAGCTATTTCCACTCCAAAAATTATCGTTACAAACACTTACATCTTAGCAAATTCTATTTTTAATTGTGCATTTTTCATAAGATGATCAATTAAACTTAAAACAGAATGAGCTGCTTCATATACCTGAAATGTATACAGTATATAATCACATCTTTTTTCCCCCAAGACTTATCTTTAAAAACAAACCAATTTTCAGGCAGTAAAGATGTCATGTATAAGATGATAAAAATATGAGACTGAGGAGTACATTTGTAAATGAAATCAGGAACTAGTTTTATTTTTCAACTAATGTACTACTCAAAAATATTTAAAGGTGTTTTCTTAAAAGGTTTGAAAAAAAAAACATTCAAATGTTTTGGATAAGATGTCCCTTGCTAATAATTCTTTCTTAGTCTAACTTCCACTCTTCACTTTGTGTGACCTAATGAGATATTGGTGCCTTACTGAAAACAAGAATCTGCATTTGATCCTCATCCAACAGCTTTTATACAAAAAAAAAGCAAAATGAAAAAAAGAAAAAGCTTGTCAATCTGAGTTGCAAACATTCTTTACAAATAAGAGAAGCTTAAATAGAAAACAGCAGCAACAACAGGTGGCATGGGTTCCGGAATGGGCTTGTACCCAAGAAGAGAAGCAACACTGATTCATGAGCATAGCTACAGGGCCTGGTGCCCAGCCAGCTCTAATTCCCTCTGCTTTTAGAGAAGCTTTTAATTTTTTATCATCTTATAAAACGAGAGTGAATTAGTTGCTGAACACTGGCAGCACTGGTGGTCTCCCCACCTTTGCCACAGGGATGTTTATACAGATATGTCAGCAGCGCCGATGGATACATGCTTATAATTTAATCTAGATATATCACCTCTGGGATCCTTTATCCTGCCTGGATTTCACATGAAGTCAGAGATGACTGGGCTTTCATGAAAGGGGTTGGTCCCTCATGAATGACTCTAGAGCACATCAACTTGGTTTCATACTTTCCCATGGAGTACCGTTTTGTATTCTGTTCATCTGTGTTGAATTAACTTTTGAGGAGGAGGGGTAAAGAACTGTGTCTTCATTCCAAGTAATACACCAATAACAGAAAACATAAGGGTCCTACCAAAATGTCCAACTTGGTGAACTAGTGAATAAACTGAGCTTATTTACAGAGCATATGTGAGTAAATACTGTCAGAAAAATGGGTGATGCCCAGAGATGCAAAGTCCCACCTTATTATGGATGATGATCACTTGGAAGCTGCATCAGGGCCCTTTTCAGCTAATTTTCTATTTTCCGTTTTGTACCTACTGTATAGCTTTTCAAGATCACTTGAAATTAGAGATGGAGCAGAGAGGAGTGATAACTTCCCTGAGAATAGGTTTTTGTCTTGATTTACAGAACTAAATATGAAGCAGCCTTGAATACCCTCAGAAAGTCTGTAGCTGCATATAAAATAGTCACATCACTACTGCACCATCAGGCATATCTTAAATGGTCTGTTGATAGTGTAGCACACAATGTTCACAGGTGAATGCAGAGACAATTCTCTTCTAGAAGTTTGCATAACATCTTCCAGCACTATAAAAGCCACAAAGAAATGAGAGCCTTCTTGTTCAGCCACAGCCTGATTTCTCTATCATGGAGAACATATACATAGGGTCTTTAGCAATAAGGTCTTTTTTACGTGTCTTTTTCTCAAGATGATATTGATTTTACAATCCTCCATCCTCTGTTTTTGTTGTTGTTGTTTGCTTCTTTTTGTTTGTTTGTTTGGCCTGAGATTACAGGCATTTGTTAGCATTCCTGACTAGTTTAGTGCCTCGCCTCATAAAGATCCCTCAATCCAACATCTAGTCAAATGCTATCTGGTGAGCCCTTATTATGTGCAAGGTACTGTACTGGATGCATAACAACAACAAGGTTTTCTTTTAGATAAGAATTTAATATCTTCCTCCTCCTTCATTTTCTCTCTCCATCTCTCCCTTTCTGTGAAATACAAAGAATTTCATGAGTATTATAAGGGATTCTCATTTGTGCAACCCTTTTACCTTTTACAAAGGGCGCTCAAGGACCAACTGAGTTGGTAACATAATCAAGAACAAGTAAGTACTGTTTCCAGAATTCAAATTATCCAATTTCCCTGCCTAGTAAGATAATATATATGACCCTTATAAATATTCACATAGTATTACAATAATCCAAAAATATAAAGGAGAGGAGAAAAGAGCCATATACTAAGCATTGATGATCATGAACTCGACACGGTACTAGGAAGTATGTGTCAGTAGTATCTCATTTAATGCAAATAATAAACCTATCAAGATAGAACAAATAAATACAAATGATTGTCATTTAAAAAATAATAAATCAGACATGCTAGCAGATTACTTATGAAAAAAATTAGAGACCACAAATATTGAATAAATAGCTTACCTCACTGTTAATACACTTGCCTAGCAATTGTAAGGTCACAGGTTTAGTCCAGGACCCTGAAATAAATGTCACTCCCCAAATAAACCAATTCAAAGTATTTAGACTATGGATGTTTTGATGTCCTCTTTGTCCATAAGACATAAAAAAAAGCAATACAACTCTTGCCTTAGTGTTTTCATTAAATAGTCATATGACTTTTGAGCGTGTATTTTCCCTATGATACCTTCTTTTACATCCTTTAGCAGATAATATTTAATAGTCTTTCATATATTTGATTTTCCAATGTTTTGGGCAACTCAGAGGTTGACATTGCTTCATGATTTAATGAAATCTTTCCATAGAAGGCATGCAGATTCTCTGAATATCCACCACCATCCATTCCAAACAGGTATCAACTGGTATCCAAAGCTGGCAGCTAAGAGGATGGAATATCTAATACAATACATGTATGAAAAGATTTCACTGCTCCTATCAGTTATTTCCTCCAAAGAGCAATGTTGGTTATAGTAGCATGTATGAGAGACATCAGTTTATTTATAGCATCGCAATCCACAATCAAATTCCATAAGACATCTTTATTATGAAACTTTTGATGATCTGCCAGTGCTTGCAGATTGTATGGGACTAGATGAAGCCTCTTGGTCTAATCCAGAGCCAAAGGAAGAGCAGAGTTATACTTGCTATTTGAGCTGGTGCCCAAGGTCTGAACAGAAGTTGGTGATGCAGCTACAGCCATTGCCATTGTCACTGACAGCCCCTTAGCTTCAGGTGGTTGCTGAGAGGCCTGAGGTCTCTCTGAACAAACAATACCCCCAGCATACAATATTACAGGAGACAAATTTACACTGTGTCTGGGGATAATTGTCTATCCATGGCGTAAGACTTTTCCTTTTAATCTGTACAGTTTTATCATTTATGCCTTTTCAAAGTGTGGTTCAAGCTTTAAAGCCTTCCAGAGGCCCATTGGCACAACACTTTGCTTTCTCTTTATATTTCATCTAGGAACTCTGAATCCAAACAAACCTTACCTATTTTGACCTCCATTGACCAGGACAAACCCAATTATCTGTTTTAGCCTTTTACTTGTGTAGCCTTTTACACTTTCTGATTCCCTTGGTACCTTAGGAACTCAATTTACATGCTCCTCATTCATAAATATCACATTTCCCAGTCGGGTTTATCAAATCCCCATACTAATACTGAAACCTCGCTGACATAACTTCTCTCTTCACTTTTCACTGAGCACAGCCCTATCTCGCCCAGGGAACTTGTTAGCAAGCATAACATCTCTCATGCCTCATTCTTTTAGTAATGCCAGTCTCTCCACTATTTCATTATATTCTGTGATATACGTGGGAATTTGTGCCATTCTAGCAAGGATTGGACTCCTTTATATATTCTTCAATTATTCAGCCTTTGTCTTAAGGAGCTATCTGTAGTAACATTCCTTCTTCTCTGCTTCTAGAGCATCCAGAATAATCTTATCAGATTGATATTATCTGGCCTTCACAAGCTGAGCTATAAAGGACTCTTGGTTTTAATGTTAATTTTTATTTATTATATATTTTCTTCATTTACATTTCAAATGCTATTCCCTTTCCCAGTTTCCTCTCCAAAAGTCCCCTATACCCTTCCCCTGTCTTGCTTTCCAACCCTCCCACTCCTGCTTCCTGGCCCTGTCATTCCCCTGTACTGGGGCATATAATCTTTGCAA
Organism: Mus pahari; assembly: GCF_900095145.1. Classification (NCBI taxonomy): domain Eukaryota; kingdom Metazoa; phylum Chordata; class Mammalia; order Rodentia; family Muridae; genus Mus; species Mus pahari. The sequence continues at coordinate 112,114,181 of NC_034613.1, forward strand.
AACCAAGGGCCTCTCTGCCCATTGATGGCCAACTATGCCATCCTCTGCTACATATGGAACTAAAGACACAAGGTCTTGGGGTCAGGGGGGAGTGAGGTACTTGTTAGTTCATATTGTTGTTTTGCAGGCCCCTTTAGCTCCTTGGGTATTTTCTCTAGCTCCTTCATTGGGGGCCCTGTGTTCCATTCAATAGATGACTGTGAGCATCCACTTCTGTATTTGGCAGGCACTGGCATAGTCTCACAAGAGACAGCAATATCAGGGTCCTGTCAGCAAAATCTTTCTGGCATATGCAACAGTGTCTGGGCTTGGTGGTTGTTTATGGGATGGATCCCCATGTGGGGCAGTCTCTAGATGGTCCTTCCTTCTGTCTCAGCTCTGAACTTTGTCTCTGTAACTCCTTCCAAGAGTATTTTGCTCCCCACTCTAAGAAGGAACGAAGTATCCACACTTTGGTTTTCCTTCTTCTTGAGTTTCACATGTTTTGCAAATTGTATCTTGGAGGTAACCCAATCACAAAAGAAAACACATGATATGCACTCACTGATAAGTGGATATTAGCCCCCAAACTTAGAATATCCAAGATACAATATTGCAAAACACATGTAAAGGACTCTTAATTCTTGATTACAAGTCGGTCCTAATTTAACCAGCTCTGAGTCAGAGTACTCCTTGACTATCATACTTTTCTACTGAGTCATTGAGAAAGTTCATAATGAATGTTGAATCATATATTTTCTCTTGTCTAGTAAACTTTTGTTCTTACAAATATCCTCTATCTCTTACTTGTACATATGTCTCTTTTTCCCACTTTCTAATGATTCCCAGGGGTTCCAAATTTTTGGATCCCAGCATCAGAACTTTATCACAGACCTAATTTGCACTCACTTATTTTTCTACTTCTGACAGCCATAAAAATAGGAAGCCAGCATCTTTATTTCATCTTCTCTTTTGTTCAGCTTACCCACAGAATCAGAGGATAACATAAAAAAAATGTTTATGTTTATGCACATGAGTCCTGTTCAGTCTACTTCACATCTTAGGTGTGACCAAGCTTCAACCAGCTAACCATCTTTCCCACAATTGAAAGTCTTGTTGTGTATAGCAATGTGGAAGAAACTTTTGCAGTGGCTAATAGACAATCTTATCACATTTATGCTATTCTGAGGGGCTATAATGTATTCTCTAGTTCTTCAGTCTTTTTCAGGGTATCATCATACAAACACAAATATCAGCTGTGATAATGTTCTGATAAAACCTTCCTAGCTAAGGTTATTATTACTCTGATGAGATGCCATGTCCAAAAACAACTTAAAGAGGGAAAGTTTTATTTGGCTTGTACTTCCACATTGTAGTATATCAATTAAGGAATTCAGGGCAGGAATGCAAACAGGGCAGGAATCTAGAGACAGGAGTTGATAGCTTATACAGAAGTTATAGAGGGATGCTGATTGCGAGCTTGCTCATCATGGCTTTCTCAGCCTGGTATCTTATTGCACCCAGGACCACCAGCACAAGAGTAGCACTACCCATAATAGGATGGACCCTCACACATTAATCACTACTGAAAAATGCCACAAATTCTTGCCTACAGCTCAATCTTACAGAATCAATTTCTCAATTGAAGCTCTCTCCTCTCAGCTGACTCTAGCTGGTGTCAAGTTGATATAACACTAGGCAGCACAATCTCATTAATTAAGCAGTTGTGCCATATCAGACCGTGCAGGAGATGATAACTCCCTTTGCATCATCTCCCATGGATAATGCACATTTATATGGAGCAGACTTTAGTTGCATGTTGTATTGTTCATACTAAGGTAAGTTCATGAAACTGCTACTATAGCAAGAAAGCATACTACATTTCACATAGGGAAGAAAAGACTACTCTCATAGACATTCCATCCTCCAATAGTTCAACCTCAGTTTTCTGCATTGATACTCATTACCTGGGTCATGTAATAATACCTCTTTAAGTCATATTTAATTATGTTATGCCTCATTATTAGGTGTCAATTTGTTGCATTAATTTTCTGGGAGGCCATATGAACAAACAGCTATTGACAAGAGATATGGCAATAATAATAGATCCAAATAAGATTTTTCCAAGCTTAATTTGGTGAACCAATGAGTTTATTTTATATACAGACCATAGGTGAGACGTCACTTAAAGAAGTATGTGTACTTCTCAAACACATGTACCACCTCAAAACCTAACCCATCATGAATAATGGTCTCATAGAAGCTATATCATAAATTTATGCTTTCAGCTTATTTTCTACTGTTTATATTCTCTATTGCAGTCTGTGATCATATTTGCAACTGGAGAAGGTAGAAAAAAGGAAAGGCTAGAAGCTTGGGAGGGTGTCCTGTGACTATACATCCATTGTCTATTATTGGGTATTAATGAACATAGACATCAACATCATTATACTGTTTTGCTGTTTAAGCTACCACTGACAACAGGCCAGGATAATCTCTACTGAATTTATTATGGTAATGGTAGGTTTATGTTATGTTCTGTACTAGACCAAAGGCATGCTCAGGGGGGCGTATTGTATACTAGCCTGGTCTGTGAATAATTTGTTAAATTTTATAATTTGATAAATTATTATACTCAAATTATTTAATAAGTAATAATTTTACCCAATACTTAGTGCTTTGGTCTTCTAACCTCAAGTACCAAGTATTTCTTAATTTTTCATATTATACAGATAGATATACAAGTGAAAGATTCTTGAAAGTGAATCTGTTTCTGGAAGCTTTAAATATTCTTTGACAAAGATTATAGTGAACGTAAGTACTGTAACTACAATGTATGTTGTGTTGAAGCACTGCTTCCTAAAATTTTAATACACCCAAAAATTACTAAAAAAAATCTTGATAAAATGGAGATTTGAAAGAATGTATTTAAATGTATTTTGTAATGAAAACCAAAAATATACATATTAGTGGGATAATGTGCATGCTTTAATACCTTTATACATAGTGTAACATTTAACTTAGTATAAGCAAATCTGTCTCCCTAAACACTTAGCTTCTTCATGATTAAACACTTAAATTTTTTTGGCTTATTTAAATATACGGAAACTAATTGTTATTTCTAGGTGCTCTACTTTGGAATGATAAATGATTAAAACTTTTTATTCCTATTTACCTGTAAGTGTAACTAGCAGTCAACTTTTTTTCCCACTGCTTATCTCTGCTTATCTGTTCCAAAACTTGGATCTATTACTAGTATACATGAATATACTACTAATATACTACTAGTATATGGATAGTATATATGCTATCCATATTTTTAGTTTCCTTATGTTATTGAGACTTCAATGCACTTGTCTTGGTTAGTATTGCTTATTACACTTAACATAATGACCTCCAAGTTCATCCACATATGACAAGGTTTTGTTCTCTTATGACTAAAATAATAATTTAATTAATGTACCATATTTCTTGATGCATATCTTATGAATATTTTAGATGTTTATATAACGTGGCAATAAATCCACCTAAGGATGGAATTATTGTGTCATTTAGCAAAATTTTCATTTTTCTATGCTTCAGTTTCCTTGCCCACTACCTTTAATATAGGAATGAATCTTTCTTCAGCATTTCACTTTGCAGATAATCTACCCATAGTCCTTAAGTGAAAGTTAAGGCTTCCTGAGCCTCTATCTCGTTCTTAATGATATGGTGACAACTTTAATCTTGAGCAGCTCTCGTATTCATAACCATAGCTGCTGTGTGGTCATAACTGTAACAGTTATATCTTGTTCAAGAGACAGTTTTTTCTCAACACTCCTTCCCATTGTCTGCCTCTTAAATTTATTCTGCCTTCTCTTTCACTATGTTCCCCGAGCACTTGGGGGTTGTGCGACATATGGATGCCCTGTCCATGACTAAACAAGGCTTCCACTTTTTCTCAGAATTTTGTTCAGTTGTGACTCTCTGTGTTAAACACCTCCCATTGCTAAGCAAAGTTTCTGTGATGAATGCTGAGGGCCTCACTAATCCATTGGTACAAAATGTAAGTATTTACAAAGCATTTACAAACCCTGCCCAGTTAGAAAAACAACAGTAGTAAGTTTCTTGCTAGGGCCTATCTCCAAAGCATGTATGGGCATTTGATCAGATATACACTACAAATTATGAGCTGCCTTGCATAGTGCCTACTTCACATTCATCAGAAAGCAATTGCTTACTTCCATAATAGTCATGTATCTGTTTCACTGTTAAGCATCTTGCAAGAAAGTTAGTTATTTTACCTTGTGATGTTCACAGATAGAACAGCTGATACATTTTCTCCTGTAGCAGCTTACAGAACAACTTCTGGCTTTATGATACCCAATCAGGAGGGAAGAAACTTCCAGCTTGGATCCATCTTGATACTCAGTGTCATATAACCCATCTTCTAGCTCTAGTTAATAACCAAGGGTATGAGCCCTTTTTTTTTATATCGGGATACTCTGAAGCCATAAACTGTAATTGGTACTAATTTTTTCCTGTAATAACTTTTGAGGTCTGAAAAGAGCATTATCTGCCTATGCAAGTTTCTTCCATTCAAACAGTATTTTAATTGTGATTTTAAAAATAGACCTACAAAAAAGTAAGTTTCCATAGTGATATTTCAAGCATCTTCAGTTTTGGTTAATCTTCCCCTCACTCCTTCTACCTATCTTCCAAACCCCATTCCTACTTAAACATTTTCATCTCCCGTATTACCCTCTCTGCCTACATATCACATAGATGCTCCCTTTTTTCTCTGTCTCTTGTTCCATCTAATGTTTGCTCTTTTTGCTTGACTTTAATAGGCACTACAACTTCAGCAAACCAGTCTAAGAAATGAGAGTTAGAGCCTGCATCTAAGATAGACCATGGGGGACTTTTTGGAGAGAAAAAAAAATTATTGAAAGACAAGAGGGATGAGAGATGGTAACAGTAGATGAAGCTGCCCTAAATACTATACATGCATGAAGGAACTTAACAAAGAATGCAAACAAAATAAAATACGTATTGTAATAATGCAGTTATCAAGGGACAGTTGAAAAATTCTGATAGGAATTTAGTTGTGATAGTGGAAACAGACATATATTAGTTTGTATCTGTCTGAATTTTTATCTATATGCATTTAAATAAGCAAATGACTCAAGAATTACATAACCTCAAAAAAGCTAGACCCTAAAGAATATGTTTCTTAAACTCATGATCTTTACATAAAACTATAACTGTTATTACCAACCATGTTCTTATATGATCCATTTCCAAAAATAGAAATAATGATGCTGTTTTGGGAAACTTTTATTTATATGTTGGGTTTATTTTCTCAAAAGTACTGTAGGTTCTTGACATCTCCAGAGACAGGATAAGCACCTTGTTAAACATTAATACTGCAAAGATATTAGGAAATATTGTATGGGATAAAACATTATTTTATGGTATCATAATAGTAATAAATTTTACATATTCTAAGAAATGAAAACAGACTCATTAACATATGATGTGGTATATAGACTTCTATATGTAAATGAACTTTTGATATACAATAACTTATCATTCATAAAATCCTGTCTGTAATATAGTCACTAATATTTCTAAACATCTACCTTCTCAGAAGATAAATACTTTTATATGTAACAGTATATAAAGGAAACTACTTTAAACTATCACTTCTTCCCTGTGCCATTTACTTTAGGTTTAAGAGTAGAACAATGTAATTTACATACCTATAGTCTATTAGTCAGGAAGAAAGGAAAGACATATATAAATTTGAAACATGGGATGATTTGTCCAGGTAGTACATTACACACAATTATTCCTTGAACAATGAGCAGCCAAAAATATAGTAATTTTCTAGTATATCCATTCAGGTGGCTCTGAATCATTTCTCCCGTTGATCTTTAAATGTAAAGGTTAGGTACTTTGTACAATATGAGACAGGATTATAAAATAGGACTCCTTTGCACATAATGTTTCTATAGTGGTTTCCTAGAATGACTCTATAATTAAAGAAAATTGCTCTTTTTATTAGATTATATACTGATAATATTTGTGCCTACACATACTCCTAGAAAACAAGACAAAAGATGATATTTAATCTGTGTATATATAACAAACATTTCATGTTACTTTTAATTATTATATTAATTGAATATTGATAATGATTTACAGCCTAGGAGCTTTTATCTTAAATTGTTGCTGTTGTTTACATTTCTGAAAATATTTTAAAGTGTGTAATTGGTAACACTTTGACAAAACCAGCTTTTAATGGTTACCATTGTCCATGTGAAGGGAAGGAAGGACTCTTACATTACTTGGACACCCACATGTTTCTATGGTAGATATGCACAAAAAGCAAAAGGAAAAATTATTTACAGGGATAAGCTGAAGTAAATTATCTATGGCTATATAAAATGCTATGGAACATAAACAAAATATAGCATATAGATTATTAGTTCTATGTGTAGGAGTGATTTAAGTCCTTGTAGGAAGGGTCTAAAGCTATAAATTATCAGTTGCAATATATACTTCATTACAAGATTCCCCTGTGACCCAGCACAGGGGAAGGCCAGGGCCAAGTAGTGGGAGTGGATGGGTAGAGGAGAAGGGGCGGGGGGGTAATAGGGAACTTTCAGATAGCATTTGAAATGTAAATAAAGAAAATAATAATTTAAAAAAAGAAAGAAAAATGTAGAAAAAAACAAGATTCAAAAGTAAAGTTTTTGAAATTTCATTTATTGTTTGTTAATAATGTGCTTGGACTGTAAATAATACATGTTCTGTGACTAAGATGGTCAACCAAGTTAAATAGTACTTTAAATAATGAACAGTGAAAATTGTAAAGTGCTCACTTTTGCTAATTCACTTATTAAAATAATACCATACAATTTCCTGGGAATTGCACTAAATACTACGATTATGCTAAATAGATTGAAATTCTATTACCCACTCACCACCTGTCAATCCCTGATGGATTTGATTAGCACAGATGAACTGCCAAACTGGCAAAGAGGAATACTGAGAGGCAGAGAGACACTTGGGGGCTTGGAACTACTCCCCTTTGTTCTGGCTATGCCCAGAACCACTGAAAACCAATCAGGTATTCCCATCCAGGTTTATTTACAAAACCCAAAATCAACTTGAATGCAAACTAATTTGCTTACATCTCTTCTATTTGTCTGTATCCTTTTTTTTTTAATGAAAGAGATTAATAAAACAGCTATATAAAACACATCAAGGCAGTTTCTCAGAGCAATTCGGCTCTTATTTCTAAATGTAACAGAAATGAAGCATTCTGTATGCACTAATAGTTATACAATTAGACTCATCAAAATAGCCTTAGGAATCTAGGGCCCTATAATGTTTCTGATAGAAAACACATTTTATTTTATTTTATTTTTTCTTCCTTTTTCCTACATCCACAAGCATCTACTCATAAAAGAATCATAACGAAGAAAGAGAAGGTAATGATGGTAAATATAAGACAGCATTTTCAGTTTGATAAGAAAAATAGCATTTTAAGACAGAGGATGATTACTCTATTTTTGTAAATACTAAATTACATATTACTGAAGAGTATCATGGGGACTGTGAGACATTTAATTTACTTTTATTTATTCTTAGCTTGTACAATATAAAAGCTGACTTATCTCACAAGACATAGGAAGTAGATTCATTGATTTTTTTTTTTAAGGTAGTGCCTACAGAAGCAAGGATCCTACTTCTGTTACCAAATAGGAGTAAATGAAACTGAAAAGAAAACAGCAACTAAATGGCATACATTTTATTTGTGGAAATACATGATGATTCTAAAGAGAACATATTCATTGAAAATAGTGGAGTTTTAATAAAGGTGATTTTGTTTACTAATAAACCAAAAGTTAATGTTTTTTTTCCCTGCCTAAAATTATGGAGCTTTGTAGATATGACTTTGATCACAGATACATAGGGTTTTTTAAAGAACATTTGGTAGAACAAAATCATATTGCAACTATACACCTGGTTCTCCTTATAATATGGATATGTGCAATTCCTAACAGAAACACACACACAATCTGGATTTTAGAAATGTAGTTTTAAAAATGTAGTTGATAAGTTGTGACCCTGAAATGTGAGCAATTAGACCACAAAAGAAAGATTTTGATATATAGTTTATTGACATCAGCCAAAAATTTAAAAGCTGACCACATTTTTTGGGGACTGGGAAGTGGCATAGTCATGATAATATTCCAAGTGTGAAACTCCTTGTGATAAGTATCAATCAGTATCAATCATGCAAGAAGGAACATTAAACCAGAACCATTCATTTATGCATCTAACATATATTGAATGAGAATCTTTGACATACCAGTCAGTGTAAGAAGACAAAATGCAGTCTATCACTTACTTCTCAATACTCAAATGTGAGAAGAATGATATGTTAAGTATTCCTGGTGTTTTCCGATTTATTAGCAGCATCAAGTACCTTTGGTTCTAACACTCTTTTTTTTTTTTCAGTCTTTTACACTGATACCTGGGCCTTTGGAGAAAGGGATTGAAACATACTTTCCATTTGGGATTGAATTTCTTTCTTTTTCAAAAAAATGTTATGTAGTCATTTTCTTTACACTCAAAATTTTATCCTCCTCCAGATCCACCCTCTGATTATTCCAAGTCCCATACTTCCTCCCCATCCCTGTCTCTATAAGGATGTCCCCAACTCCCCATCCCCCATCCCATCAGGCCTCCCCACTCCCTAGGTGCATCTTCACTGACTAAAGCCAGACCCTGCAGCCCTCTACTGTATGTGTGTTGGGGGCATCATATCAGCTGGTGCATGATGCCTGGTTGGTGTCCCATGTCTAAGAGTTCTTGGAGGTCCAGATTAATTAAGACTCTCTATACCTTGTTGGGCTGTGGCTCTCTGTGTTAGTAAACCCCTACTTCAACAGTTTTGCAGATGAGGATTTTGGTAGCTTGAATTCTACTGTGAAAACAAGCCAGTAGGCATGAAGGCAAAAAATGAGTACCATCTTGATATCTATCTTCTATGACTGAAGCATGTATTGTCTTCAGAAACATATTCATACTGTCAAGTTATGGAGAGTAACCAGGATATTTGCTAGTAACCAATAATGTGTGTTGGTATTTTGGAACTCATCTGCCAACAAACTAAGTGGTAACCCATTCCTGGCATTGAGTTTATTATTTGTGAGCTACTAATATATCTAGTAGAAACATTAATGCCACTTACAGGATAATTTCATTTTAATTATATTAATGTATGTGTATAGATATGTTTCATGAAACATCTACACCTGCATCATTGCCAGTTATTCCTTTAGAAATAATGGATCTGTAAAGAGCAGCAGAAACATCTTATGTATTTTATTTTTAGTTTTAGGTATGTTTCTACTTTAATAATTTTAGAGCTGGTCATAGTTTAACTGGTTCCAGAGATTGTATCTTATTAGTATTATAAATTTTAGTTGAAAAGATGGATAAAGTCTCATGTTCTTTTTGTAAAGTAATAGGACTCTATAGTCATGGTTAGGTTTCCTCCTTCCTTTTGGTTCTTTTGACAGAATATTGTCAAATGGCTTTTTAAATATAGAATTCAAGATATTCAGGTTTGGGTATTAGTTACACACATATAAAGGAGAGTAAAATAAATCGTAGATAATGTATAGGAAATAGATGCCTAAAACCAGTAGGATTTCTTAAAAATGTCCAATCATTGTAACATCCTGCCAGTTACAGACAGAAGGGGATGCCTATAGAGGAGCTGAATCAGGCATCACAAGGAGGATTGAAAGCTCATCAAGCTCATATTAAATAATGCCTGGTGGCAACCCCAGGGGACTGGCATCTGGAAGCATCCAGAATGAGTTTTTAAATCACTTTTATTAGAACTCCCCAGCTGCAGGTAATGGCGTAAGGGTTGCAGAATATGCAGATTTGAAACAAATGCAATCTTACTATTTCACAGCTTTGTCTGCCCTGACTGTCTGCAAGAAATCCTTGAGAACATTTTTGCCACCTTCATGCCCAGCACATTTTCTTATCTTTCACACATTTTCTCCATTCCTTCTCAGTATCACTGGATTTTCTATATGAAATTTCCTACTTAGGTTTTTCTTATGCTTAAAAAAAAACTCACAGAAAATTTTGTAATTTAAAAAAAACTAACACTTTAGTAATACAACATGGAAATTTACTTCTGCTTAATATTATTGGAACAAATCAACTCATCTTTAAAATGATTTCAGCCTATCATAATTAGTACTGTTGTTGTTTGTCAACCATTGTTATTTTATACTCATAATTATCTCGTGTCATAAAAATTTCTGTTAGGTTCATACTAAGACACACAGTAAGAAAAGGTATCTAGTACTTTTCAAAAGTACAAAAGCTATCTTGTTTGGAAATTATTTTCAATTCAAAAGTAATATTTTTCCTATTTATACAATAATAAAATATATAAAAGTAAAACACAAAACCAGACAAACAAAATAATGAAAAATTGGCAATTTAAGTAAAAAGATACATCTCTGTTGATTATTATTATGAAAACATTAAACAGCTATATGTCTGTCATTAATTTCCAGTATTTTACATTTTAAGTTGTTTTACAATTACCCATATTTACAGCCTTGATTTTATGATATCCGTGAGGAGGTTGAAGATCTGCCAAAAAGTAGTCAATCAAGATACAAACAAAAAGAGTTTGTGTCATAGAAATCTTGGGTCAAACCAAATAACACTAGCCATTTCCAGGGAAAGTGTTTCTTCAGTATCTTTACTGTATAAACATTGGAGGCTAACTTTCAAATGACAGATTCCTTGGGAAATGTTACAACCTGTGTTCCAATATGAAATTTTAGTCATTCATCTATAAGGACATTTGTTCTATTAAAATATGTCAAATAATCTAGAAATATGGACTTAATATAGTGATTTTCTTTCTAGTAATTACATTTGATATGTACCTTGAAGACCATAACTGTTTAGAAATGTCCTAAACTTAAAAAAGGTTTGTTCTTGCAAAAAATAAACTTGACCTAGTGCTATTTTTAAATTTAGTCTGGAATCTATGCAGTATTTATGACGACAATAGGGTATACAGCCTTTTATTTCTGGATAATGTCTTTTTTTTTTAATTTTTATTTATTTATTTATTATTATTTTCTTTATTTACATTTCAAATGCTTCCCGAAAGTTCCCTATACCCCCCACGCCCCTGCTCTCCAACCCACCCACTCCCACTAATTGCACTGGCCTTCCCCTGTGCTGGGGCATATAAAGGTAACAAGACCAAGGGGCCGCTCATCCCAATGATGGCCGATTAGGCCATCTTCTGCTACTTATGCAGCTAGAGACTCAAGCTCAGGGGTTACTGTTAAGTTCATATTGTTGTTGCACCTACAGGGTTGCGGCCCCCTACAGCTCCTTGGGTACTTTCTCTAGTTCCTCCATTGGGGGCCGTGGGTTCCATCCAATAGCTGAATGTGAGCATCCACTTCTGTGTTTGCCAGGCACTGGCATAGCCTCACAAGAGGCTGCTATATCAGGGTCCCTTCAGCAGAATCTTGCTGGCGTGTGCATTAGTATCTGGGTTTGGTGGCTGATGATGGGATGGATTCCCGGATGGGGTAGTCTCTG
>NC_034613.1:112125825-112131102 GCF_900095145.1 Mus pahari
GTTCTCCTGCATTTCTTTAATAATGCCCTTCTTAAACTCCTCTAACTGCATCATGAGGTATGCTTTTAAATCCGATTCTTACTTTTTGGGTGTGTTGGGGTATTGAGGACTGACTGAGTTGGGAGTGCTAGGTTGTGATGATGGTGAGTGGTCTTGGTTTATGTCAGTAAGATGCCTACATTTGCCTTTCGCCATCTGGTGATCTCTGGAGTTATTTGTTATAGTTTTCTCTGGTTGGAGCTTGTTCCTCCTGTGATTCTGTTAGCCTCTGTCAGCAGTCCTGGGAGTCCAGCTCTCTCCTAAGTCTCAGTTGTCAGATTACTCTCTGCAGGGAAGCTCTCCTCTATCAGGGAATGTGCACAGAGGCCTGGCATTCAGATCTGCCTCCTTGCTGAAGATGTAAGCCAAAAACAGAGCCTGTCTCACAAGATGTGTTGCCTCTGCAGTTTATTCACTCACCTGCACAGAATAGCCACTGAGGGACCCTGGACACAATATGACTCTCTCACCTGCTCTGGCAGACAGAGCCATCACAAGTGGCCACCTTTTCTCTGGCGAGGAAGTTGTCCAAATTTCTGGAGCCTGAAACAGGATCTGTCCCAGAAGTTAGGTTGCTTCTGTCTGTCCCGAAGCTGTGTAGCTTCTGCGGTCCACACTCTTGCTAGTGCAGACTGGAGCCTAAGGGAACCGGAGCAAACATGGCTCTCCTTTGGGCTCAGGCCTTGAGACTCCTCCTGGGCAGACACCCTCCTAGGGCAGGAAAGGTGCCATGTGACTGGAGCCAGAAAAGGGATCATTCACAGAAGCTGTGTCACTTCTGCAGGCGACCCTCTTCCTGGCAGTGCCCCGGAGCAAAGATGGCTCTCCTGCCCCCCCTTTTTTTTTTACTTTTTTATTTTATTTATTTATTTAATTTTATTTGTTTATTTATTTATTTCTTTATTTATCTATTTATTTTTGGTTTTTTGAGACAAAGTATCTCTATACAGCCCTGGCTTTCCTGGAACTCACTTTGTAGACCAGGCTGGCCTTGAACTCAGAAATCCACCTGCCTCTGCCTCCTGAGTGCTGGGATTAAAGGAGTGTGCCACCACAGCCCGGTATAAAGTCTTTCTACCTCCACCTAGAAATGAAAACTTTGGGATGGTAAATATTATGCTTCTAATTTTAGAAATGAAATTCAAACAAGGTAGACATATAAAATGTAGACGCTTCTCCAACTTGTTAATTGATAAACTAGTACAGAGGCTTAATAATTAACTACAAATTCATTTTGGAGAAAAAATAAATAAATTAGGCTTTGGTGCCTGTTTATACGATAGAAATTCAATGAAAACTAAATTGATCTTGATTGTTTAGTCACAGAGGTCCTTCTAGTAAAAGTCAATTCCAAGTTTTCCATCCAAAAAAAAAAAAAAAAAATTGGAAGCCCAGTCTTTCTTCAAGATTCTTTGTTCATACCACCTGAAGATAAGCAACAAGTTCTCTAGTTTGGATAACACATTTTCATTCTTTCAAAGAGTTAAGCTGATACAATTAATAGAAGAGAAGCACCAGAAAGAGTAATTATTTGGACACGGTGTACTTGGACCTAAAATACTTGCTTCTATATACTAGCAAGAAATGCTCTTGGGTATCTCTTTATTTTCAACTTGTGGTTTGAGTAAGGAATGTCCTTCATTGATCCTGGTATTTGAATACTTGTTCTCCAGTCCATAAGCCTTACTGGAAGAACTGCACACTAGGGGAAGTTTCTGAGAATGCACTGCCTCACCTCACTTCTTTTGCTCTTACTGTTTCATCCTAGGGGTTGAAAATGTGATCTTTAAGCTTCATAGTCCTGCTGCCATGCTTCCTACCATAATGAACACTTCTCCTCATGGGAGCATAATCCCACTTCTCCTTCAGTAAGGTGCCATGGTCATGGTGTTTTAACATGGTGTTAACTACAGAAATTTATTCCATTAATAGATCACCTATGTAACAATGGAAATAATTATTGTATAAAGGAAAGCAGCAATTTTGATTCAGACTTTCAAATATAAATCCTTATTCAGTTAACTGTTGGTTTGAGCTTGAGGTGAGGCTTAATATTTTGGATAGTTAGAGTATTAAAAAAAAACGTACCATGTAGCTAGTAAGTGATAGAGGGACAGAAAGGACCATAGGTTTTATTATCTTCTTTAGGAGAATTTGTTGTCCATAAGATATACCACAGTCTGGATTCTAAGCTTTTAATTCATGAAAACTAAAATCATCGCGATTGTTTAGTCACACAGGTGTTTCCAGTAAAAGTAAATTCCAATTTCCATCATAAAATTGGAAGCCCAATCTTTCTGCACGTCTCTTTGTTCATACCACCTGCAGATACTTATCTGAACCATAGAACTTAACATGGAATATTAAACTTTCTTTGAATTAAATTTCTGCTTTGTTTTATGTATTATTGTTGCATTCATGGTGGCCTGTGGGTTGTGCTCTGTGTGTGTGTGTGTGTGTGTGTGTGTGTGTGTGTTTGTATGTGTGTTCACATTCTATAATGTGCAGGTAGACGTCAGAGGCTAAGTTTGTGGAGTTGGTTCTCTCCTTTGTATCGGTGAAGAGATCAAATGAGTAACGCTTTACCCATTGAGATATCTTACCAATCTAAGATAAATTTCTTCAACTATAGGATTTAAAAATCTATAGAGATACAGTTGCATTGATCAATATCTACCCAGTGTAGATACTGATTTCTATAGAAAGTCAAGTAGAACACTTAGTCAGTGTTATATTGTAATGAAGAAACACTGTCAGCATTACAAATCTTATAAAAGTAAGCATTTCATTAGGGCTTGCTTACAGTTTCTGAGGTTTGGTCCATTCTCATCACAGTGGGGAGCATGGTGGCATATAGTCAGACATGATGCTAGAGAGGTAGCTGAGAGTTCTACATCCAGATCAGCATGCAGCAGGAGAAGAATGAAATTACTGAGCCTGATGTGGGCTTCTGAAACCTTGAAGCCCACTCCTAGTGACACACTTCCTCTAACAAGAGCATACCTACACCAACAAGGCCAAATCTCCTTGTCCCTCTCATGTAGTGCTACTCCCTAGTGAGTAAGTATTTATCCATATGAGCCAATGGGGGCCATTCTCATTCAAACCAACACATAAAAGGTATCAGTTCACAAACAATGTTCTGGGGAAATTTTAAAAATAATATTTGAAGATGTGGAACGACTATGAGAATAATACAAAAAAGGACAAGATGAAATATTTGAGCTAGTAAGGAATAAAGACCTTCAAAAACTGAACTACTGGAGTTGATTGTGACAGCAATCTTGAAGTAGAGTGACCATCTGGCCTTTTAGTGAAATGTCCATATTGACTAGATAGGGAAATAGTATGAAGAAAACTCTCCAAACCTAATGTTCTTCCTTTCATCTGGTTAATCTTGTAGTCATCCACATTGTCCTAATCAAAAATAAATCCAGAAATGTATAATGTTGACCTTTCAAAACATAATGAGAAGTAGAGAAAGGTAGCATGGAGATCTGGAGATAAAATTGAAGTTATGCAATGCATATGAGTTATGAACCGACAAAGAATGTGGAAAGCTATACTCAATCAGCCATATCAACAATATCAGTTGAGAAAAGTAAGGTCAGGTCCGAGAGAGTTTATATCAAGCCTGAGACCAGAAGCACAGGACTGGGCATGTTTCTAATTGTTAATCAACAAATTTCTAAACTTAGCTAGCTGAAAGCTGCAAAATGAAAACTAAAATACTTCATGAATCCTCATTGGACAATATTAATGTACAAGCCATAGTTATGCATATCAATATATAAGAAGCAATGCCTAAAGTTAACATTAATGTCAAAAGTTCACAAAGTATTAATCATGACATATTCTGCTATGAGTTTGCTTAGAAATACTCCAGTAAACTTACCAAATGCCATTTTAATCCATAATATATATCAAAACGTATACTTACTATTGAGGAAATTATTCATTCATTAAAAGCGTATGATACAGAAGCCAACATAACTTAGTCTGAAATCTTACTTGATCATTAAATTATCATTTAATTTTCCACAAGTTGCCTAATTTCTACATCTATGATTAAAGAAACTGATTGTAACTATTTTTAGTGTTCTAATGGTTAAATAAGCTATTTCTGACAGTTTCCAATGCATAAATGCACCCAATAACATTTATTTCTCAGTAGAATTATTAATAGCAGTTCAATTGCATCCTATCACATTGTACATCTAAATGAGTAAAAGCATCTTTCTGAGGAAATGCCTTTCCAAATGTTGATCTTATGAGGAAGGGCAGATCCTTAGTGAGATTTTTAAACACATGGCCACATGTATGCTCACATTTTCTTCATATGTCAAAATTTATTATTCAAAATCTGTCTATATTGAGACATTAAAGTTAAGCCAAAATATCTCCATAATTATTTATGGCAAAATTTCTTAGACTTCTCTGATGCATGGAAATTCTTCTCTGATGTAGAAATTCTGCTAAAGGAAGTTTTATATGTGTGTTGCTGCATTTTTCGCTTATGTTTTGCCATTTCTGAAAAAAATTGTTTATATTTAGCATAGAGAAATTTGGTGTGAAGATAGATTATTAATGACAAAACAATAATGGTAAGAAATAACATATTCCATTTTGTGTTTTTTACTGAAAAAAACTTTAATTTCAGTCAGAAATATGTAAAAAATCTTTCCAAGATTCAGTATTTTATAGACAGAGCTCACATTTGATCCCATTTAGTTTTACCACACAACTGCTACATTTCTTCCTAATATTCACAAAGGAGAATCCATTCTTGTTTAACCAAGAGGACTAATTACTGTCATTCTATTCTCTCATTTTCTGTCATTGACAATTGCAAATCAATCTCTTTCAGTGTTTCAATATTATCAGTCATTCCATTGCTCATTAGCACTTTGTGTCAAAGGACACGCAAAGGACAAGTATGAAATGTAATATTATCCAATCTGGTGAACCTTACTACTTTGGTAAATTCTATGAGAGACTAGAAGATAGTAATCTCTGAGTAAAACTGAATGTGTGAAGTTCCTGTTGATTTTGGCATAACACGTTAATTAATAATCCCAAAACTCAATTTTAAACAATAATGTCAAAATACTTATAAATATTTGGTAATGACACCTGTCTTAGTCAGGGTTTCTATTCCTGCACAAACATCATGACCAAGAAGCAGTTGGGGAGGAAAGGGTTTATTTGACTTACACTTCCACATTGCTGTTCATCACT
>NC_034613.1:112131177-112151740 GCF_900095145.1 Mus pahari
CCACCCACAAGGGGCCTCTCCCCCTTGATCACTAATTGAGAAAATGCCCCACAGCTGGATCTCATGGAGGCATTTCCCCAACTAAAGCTCCTTTCTCTGTGATAACTCCAGCTGTGTCAAGTTGACACAAAATTAGCCAGTACAACACCCTCCCCATGGTTTGATATCACTATACATTTTAAATCAAGATTGGGTTTCTAGCACCCCTGTACTGGATAAATGAATGAATAAGTAGATACATGAAATTTAATATGAAAAACTACAAAACTAATGAGTTAAAACTACCTGTAAGTCTCTAGTATAGAAGATGTAAGTATTTATGTATTTAAACTGGTATTATATGCCTCTATATATGCATGGTTGCAAGTACATGTATGTGAAACTCTGATAACTACAGTTCAATCAATAACATTACTACTCTACCAGGGAAAAACAAAGTTTCCCATTTCCTTTTTGTCTTTTCTACTTTTGGCTTATTAATTTGTAAAAACAAGTCTATTTGTGTTAATAATATCAATATAAGATATTCTGAGAGCTATGAAAGAATACAAGGTTTACTTATATAACTAGTTCATATTGTAATATTTTACTCTCACATAACAATAAAGCATGAGCAACTGCTCAAACCAGCAGAGTTAGTACTTCTAAATGCTTTTTTTTTTAAATTTTTAATTTTGTTTTGTTTTCTTTTGTTTTGTTTTTCAAGACAGGGTTTCTCTGTATAGCTCTGGCTGTCCTGGAACTCACTTTGTAGACCATGCTGACCTTGAACTCAGAAATCCTCCTGCCTCTGCCTTCCAAGTGCTGGAATTAAAGGTGTGTGCCACCACCACTGGGCTTCTAAATGCTTTTTTAATGGATAAGAATAGCCCTCCGAATATCTGCATCATTCCCTTATTAGTAGATATTTTGTGTTCTCAACAGGTTCTCTGATTTTATTTTGTAGATAATACGCTGACATATATTCATGTACACAAATATTTTATTTATTTTAACTTTGTATTGTCTATGGATAGAATTGTAATAGATGAAACCACTAGGTCATTGCACAGTAAATGTTGATAATGCCTTACAACTGTCTTCCAAAGAGTTCCCAGCAAAACACACACTATACTTATGAACAGTGTATTAAAGTAGTCTGGTAGTTGCAAATTACTGGATTAAATAGCATTCCACTTTTAATTTTCAGATATTATATCAAGAAATGTTAATTCTGCAAACAAAAAAAATCACTGTGTTTTGTGTGTGTGTGTGTGTGTGTGTGTTTGTGCGTGCATGCATGTGCACATGCATATATGTATGTGCATATATATGTATATTCTAATGCATTTCCATAGTTGTACAATTATCATGTTCTATCATATTGTCAATGTGTTCACAAAATTCTTTATATCTATGATAAATGATGTAAACCCCGTTTTGACAAGCATTCTGTGCAGCATGCATTCTATGGACAGCTCAGCAACTGTTTGTCTTGATGTTGAAAACAGTGTTCTGCCAGAGTCTGCACTGATAGACAAGATTAGTCATCTAGTCTGTTCTACAGTTCTGAACTGTTTGTTGAAATAAGCTATTAGGAGTGATAAAGCAGTATGAGACTGAGATAGTTTTCTTGAGTTTGCTAATGTTAAACAAACATGGGCCTTGACAAGGCAGCCAATAAGCAGCATGAAACCTGCTGCTTCCATGTGCTCATGGGTGGAAGCAAAATCAATTAGCTTTTCTCACTTTTGGAAAGTTGCTGGCATTTACTGACTTTATAAAGATACATGACATTACATTGGCTTTTCTAAAAGGCATCACTCATTTGGTTATATTCATAGAAATTCTTGTAATGAACCCAGGTCTCGAAGTCTCATTTTGTTAACGTATTAACAGGCTACCATTCATGTAGGTTCTCAGAAGACTTGTCAAAACAATTTGTTGTCTCAATATATATGAAGATCATAAAAATAATCTGGAGACCTTGGAGATCAGAACAAAAAAGGATCAATATTATCATCTTTAAAATTACACAAAACAGAAAGTGTATCTTTCAGTATCATTTATCAGCAGCTGCATATGTAGTAGAAGATGGCCTAGTCAGCCATCACTGGGAAGAGAGGCCCCTTGGTCTTGTAAAATTTATATGCCCCAGTACAGTGAACACCAGGGCCAAGAAGTGGGAGTGGGTGTGTAGGGGAGCAGGGAGGGGAGGCTATAGGGGACTTTGGGGATAGCATTTGTAATGTAAATGAAGTAAATACCTAATAAAAATTGGAAAAAAATTCCAAAATTCAGTTACAGCAGAAATGCTCAGAAGTAATTTAACGGTTGAATAATTTATGACATTCTTACAATGGAATATTACCAACTGTTAGTAAGACGTAATAGTTTGGAAAACTATTTATGAAAAGAAGATAGTTATTTATTATTTATTCTTTACCAAGAGATATGACCATAGATTAATAGGATGTGCAAGTAGGCTACGATTGTGTGAAAGGTGGGTATTTATTTTCATCTTTGAATTTTTCTATAAAATTCAAGTTATTCATTCAAAATATATTGATATGTTACATAAGAAGAGTATTTTAATTACCAAATGATTAAAACTGGGATAGGCTATGAAAGAAAGCTTTAAAGATTCTATGCTAGCTATGGGTTTTAAAAGGATTACAGTTAAATATGTGCTACTAGCATTGGAGCTTAAAAAGATAATACATTTTATTATGTGAACCGTCTGAATTGTTCAATTACTTCATTAATACTACTAGTGTTACCTTTGCTGATGAAGAGGTTAACAGGTGATCACTATAATCTCTCCTAACATTTCTCCAAACACTAAAATTTTCATATTTACAATTAATTTGAAATTGAAGAAAATGAGGTGGAAATTGGGATCAAAATGTGAAAGTTATTGATAAGGAAGCAAGAATGTGTTCTGTGCCAACTGGCAAGCCAACCTTTTCTCTGTAATAAAACTGGATCTCTGAGAAAAGAAAATTCATAGGGAAATATGGCATAATGAAACAAATGCCTCAGAGAAAGTATGTGATAACTATTGTTGTACCCATATTGAGTTTTGAAAAAAAAAAGCTTGCATAAAATCTCCAAAAATATCACCTAGGTGAATATATGAGATTTTCCTTCCTGTACAATGTGCAGTCATATTGCAGCAAAATTCTACTCTATCTTTGCCTAAAATTAGCTATCAACTCAAAAGTGTGGCTAGCTGTGGCCTTGAAAGAACCTGGAGATCCAGTGCTGAAAGAAGATGTCTTTCATGTCCAGGTAAAGAATTTTAACACATGTATATTTTGTAAAATCATTTGGTATGCAAACGCCAAAATGGTTATAAGGTGATCTTTAAATTATCAAATATGAGTCAGGAGAAAGGCTAGTTGGTGGTGGTGCACACCTTTAATCCCATCACTCTGGAGACAGAGGCAAATGAATCTCTGTGAGTTAAAAACTAGCCTTGTCTACGAAGCAAGTTCCAGGAGAGCAAAGAATGCACAAAGAAACCCTATTTAAAAAGAATAAAAAAAAAATATGGATCAGGAAAAAAATGTTTCCAAAGGCTGTATGTCCCTAAAATGCTGGCAGGGCACAATAATAGAAGTTGTGGTGAGTCATGCAAACTCTAGCCTATAAACCTTACAGAAAAGGTTCAGTTTTTGTTTGTCCTTCTTGTGAAGTCTTATTTTTATTTAGACATAAACTGTAATTCTTTTTTTTACTTCTTTTTTATTGTTTTTTAATTATATTCCAAACATTGCCCCCATTCCCAGACTTCCTCCAAGCTTTCTTCACCCCATCTCCCTACTCCTTTGCCTCTGACAGAATGCTCCCCAACCCACTCCCTCACCCCGCCATTTCAGTCCCTCCATATTCCCTTCCCTGGAGTCTGAAGTTTCTACAGAATTAGGCTCATTCTCTCCCACTAAGGCCAGACAAAGCAGTCCTCTGCTACATATGTACCCTGGGCTACAGACCAGCCTGTGTATGTTCTTTGGTTTGTGGCTTAGCCTCTGATAGATACAGGGAGTCTTGGCTAGTTGATAGTGTTGGTCTCCCTATGGGGTTACCATCCCTTTCAGCTTTTCAATTCTTCCCCTAACTCTTATATATGGATCCCCGACTTCAGTACAATGCTTGGCTGTAAGTGTCTGCATCTGTGTTAATCAGCTGCTGGTAGAGCATCTCAGAGTACAGTCATATTAGGCTCCTCTCTGCAAGTACAACATGGCATCAGTAAAAGTGTCAGAATTCGGTGCCAGCACAATGGATGGATCACAAATTTGGTGGGTCACTGGCTGGCCTTTATTCAATCTCTGCTCCATTTTTGTCCTTGTATTTAGACAGGAACAATTCTAGGTCAAATATCTTGAAGACCTGACTATCTACTGGAGGTGGGCTCTTCAGTTTTCATTCCTCAATGTTAGGCATTTTGGCTAAGGTCATCTCCACTGAGTCCTCTGAGCCTTTCACATCTCAGGTCTCTGGGACTTTCTAGAGATTCCCACCAACCCACACCCCTCTCCCTCAGATGCATATTTCCATTCATTCTCCTGACTTTCTGGGCTTCTCTTCTGTTTCCTCCCATATCTGACCCTGCCCTCCTTTTCTCCTCCTATTTCCTACCCTGATCTCTCCCTCTCTCTGTCTCCCATGATTATTTTATTTCCCCCTCTAAGTGGGACCGAAATTCATATCCTCACTTGGGTCTTCCTTTTGTTAAACTTCTTAAGGTCTTTGGGTTACATCATTGTATTCTGTACTCCTGGGCTAATATCCACTTATCAGTGAATACATATAATGCATGTCCCTTTGGGTCTATATCTCACTCAGTATATTTTCTAGTTCCATCCATTTGCCTTGAAAATCCATAATGTCATTGTTTTTAATAGGTGAATAGTATTCCATTGTGTAAATGAACCACATTTTCTGTATCTGTTATTCAGGTGAGTGACATCTGGATTGTTTCTAGCTACTGGCTATTATAAATAAGGCTGGTATAAACATTGTGGAGCACCTGTCATTGTAGTATTGTGGAGCATCTTCTGGATATAAGCTCAGTAACAGTAAAACTGGATCTTCGGGTAGACTTATTTCAGTTTTTCTGAGGAACCACCAAACTGATTTCCAGAGTGGTTGTACAAGCTTGCAATCCCACCAGCAGTGGAGGAGTGTTCCTCTTTCTCCAAATCCTCCAAAACATGCACTGTCACCTGAGTTTTTGGTCTTAGCCATTCTGATTTGTGTAAGGTGGATTCTCAGGGTAATTTTTATTTGTATTTCCCTGATGACTAAGGATGTTGAACATTTCTTTAAGTGCTTCTAGTCCTTTCTTCCATTGACAATTCTCTTTAGTTTTGTACCTGATTTTTAAAAATTATTTTTAATATTTTTACAATATAGTCATTATCCCCCTACATGTCGCCCTCAGACAGTTCTTCATCCCATTCTTCCTTCCCAGTCTCCAACAGGATGTCCCCATTCCCTATCCCTACCCCAGCAGGACTCCCTAGTCCCCAGACTAGTCCCCTTGAGGGTCCCCAGACCCTCAAGTCTTAAGAGAGTTAGGTGAATCTTCACTCACTGAGGCCAGATCAGGCAGTCCTCTGCTGTATATGTGTTGGACCACTCTGACCAGCTAGTGTATCCTGCAGGATTGTTGGCTCAGTGTCTGAGAGATGTCAGGAGTCCAGGTTACTGCTTGTCTTCCTATAGGGTTCCCCTCATTCACAAATTCTTCCAGCCTTTCTCTAATACAATGACAGGGACCCCAGGCTTCTGTCCATTGTTTGGGTCTAAGTATCTGCTTCTGTCTCAGTCAGCTGCTTGTTTGGCCTCTCAGAAGGCAGCCATGCTAGGCTCCTGTCTGTAAGCATACCACACCATTAGTGATAGTGTCAGGCCTTGGAGCCTCCCCTTGAGATGGATACTGATTTGGGCAGGACACTGGACCTCCTTTCCCTCAGGCTCCTCTCCTTTTTTGTCCCTGCAGTTCTTTTAGACAGGAACAAATCTAGGTCAGAGTTTTTGACTCTGGGGTGACAACCCCATCCCTCCACTTGATGCCCTGTCTTTCTACTGGAGGTGAACTCTACACGTTCACTTTCCCATCTGTTGGGAATTTCATCTAACGTCCCTCCTTTTGACTTCTGAAACTTTCCTTCCAGGTCTCTGGTACATTCTAGAGTGTCCCCCTACCTCCTACCTCCTGAGGTAGCCTGTTTCCATTAATTCTCCTGGTCCTCATGGCTTCACTTCTGTTCCCCTGCCCCAGGATAACTGATCATGTTCCCCCTTCCCTTCCCTGTCTCCCCACTCTGATTGATTTCTTCTCCTCCCAAGTGCGATTGAGGCATCCTCACTTGAACCCTTCACCTTGTTAACCATCTGGAGTTCTGTGGATTGTATCCTGGGTATTCTGTACTTCTTTGTCTAATATACATGTATTAGTGAGTACATACCATTCATGTCCTCTTGGATCTGTGTCACCTCACTCACGATAACGTTTTCTAGTTCCATCCATTTACATGATTTTTTAAATTGGGTTATTTGGTTTTTGGAGGTTAACTTCTTGGGTTCTTTATATATTTTGTATATTAGTCCTATTTTGGATGTAGGTTCAGTGACAACCTTTTTCCAATCTGTATGTTATTGTTTTGTCCTATTGACAGTGTCCTTGACCTTACAGAAGCTTTTCTTTTACTGAGGTCCCATTTGCTAATTGTTGATTTTAGAGACTGCGCCATTGGTATTCTGTTCAGGAAAATTTCCCCTGTGCCAATGTGTTCAGGGCTATTTCCTATTTTCTCTTCTATTAGTTTCAGTGTATCTGGTTTTATTCAGAGGTCCTTGATCCACTTGGACTTGGGCTTTGTAAAGGGTGATAAATATGGTTCAATTTGCATTCTTCTACAAACAGACTACCAGTTAGACCAAGACTATTTGTTCAAAATACTTTTCCCACCCACTGTATGATTTACACTTCTTTGTCAAAAACCAAGAGTCCATAGCTACATGGGTTCATTTCTGCATCTTCAATTCTATTTCATTGATTTGTATATTGTTCTGTACTACAGCTTGAGGTCAGGGATGGTGAAGAAATTGGAGATATCCTACACTAGCAACTTAACAGCACACCAGAAAGCTCTAGAACAAGAAGAAGCAAACATATCCAAGAAAAGTAGACCCCAGGAAATAACCAAACTCAGGGAAGCAATTAACCAACTAGAAACAAAGAGAACTATATAAAAAATCAAGAGCTAGTTCTTTGAGAAATTCGACAAGATAGATAAACCTTTAGTCAAACTAACTAAAAGGCTCAGAGACAGTATACAAATTAAGAAAATTAGGAATGAAAAGGGAGACCTAACAACAGAAACTGAGGAAATTTTAAAAAAAAATCATCATATCTTGCTTCAAAAGCCTATAATCAATGAAACTGGAAAGTCTAGATGAAATGGATGATTTTCTAGAGAGATACCACATGCCAAAGTTAAGTCAAGATCAGGTAAACTATCTAGTCTTATAACCCCTAAGGAAATAGAAGCACTCATTAAAAATCTCCCATCTACCCCCTCTCCCCCAAAAAAGCCCAGGGCCAGATTATTTTCATGCAGATTCTACCAGACCTTCAAAGAAGAGCTAATACCATTACTCCTCAGACTATTCCACACCATATAAACAGAAGGAAAACTATCTAATGTATTCTATAATGATGCAGTTCATACTGATATCTAAACCACACAAAGTCCCAACAAAGCAAGAGAACTACAGAACAATTTAGCTTAGGAACATCAATGTAAAAATATTCAATAAAATTCTTGCAAATTTAATTCAATAACATCAAAACCATCATTCACCTGATGTTTAAATATATGAACATCCATCAATATACTCTACCATATAAAGAAACTCAAAGAAAAATACTACATGATCATCTCATTAGATGCTTAAAAAAATCTTTTGACAAAATAAAACACCTTTTCACTTTAAAAGTCTTGAAGAGATCAGGAATTCATGGCACATATATAAGCATAATGAAAGCAATGTACAGCAAACCAACAGGCAATGTTAAATTAAGTGGAGGGAAACTTGAAGCAATCCCCCCCAAATCAGGGATAAGACAAGGCTGCTCACTCTCTCCCTATCTATTCAATATAGTAATTGATGTTCTAGCTAGAGCAATAAGACAACAAAAGGAGATCAACAGGATATAAATTTGGAAAAGAAGAAGTCAAGGTATCAATATTTGTGGAATATATGATAATATACATAATTGACTCCAAAAATTTTACCAGAAAACTAATTCCGCTGATAAACAACTTCAGCATAGTAGCAGGATATAAAATTAACTCAAACAAATTAGTAGCCTTCCTTTATACAAATGATAAACTGGCTGAGAAAGAAATTAGGGAAACAACAACCTTTACAATGGCCACAAATAACATTAAATATCTTGGTGTAACTCTAAGCAAGTGAAAGATCTGTATGACAAGAACTTCAGTTCTTAAAGAAAGAATTCAAAGAAGACCTCCAAAGTTTGAAAGATCTCCCATGCTCATGGATTGGTAGGATTAACATAGTAAAAATAGCCATCCTACCAAAAGCAATCTATAGATTCAATACAATCCCCATTAATATTCCAACACAATTTTTCACAAACATGAAAAGAGCAATTCTCAACACCATATGGGAAAACAAAAATCCCAGGACAGTGGAAACAAGTCTTAACAATAAAAGAACTACTGGGGGTATCACCATGCCTAGACTGTAACTCTTAATTTATTATTCAATGTTTAGAATCTAAGAGCCAAAACTAATCTTTAAAAAAAATGACAAAAATGTCTACTGAATTCAACACACTTAAATTGAACATTCCAAACCCTGTAAGAAAGATGCATGTAATTACATTACAGTATAATAAATGCAGTGGTGAGATAAAAAGGAATCAGCTTTAAGAGAAGAGTCCAAGAATTTTAGTATATAATGATGCTATTTGTTCTGCAGTTCAAATGAGATACAATATGGCACAAACTTTGATAATCTACATTGCAGGAAGTTTTTAAAAAGCCTCAAGCAAGAGACTGATGGCATGAGTGGTAACAAAAATATCTGAAAGCTGCACTGTGATTATCAAATTCTGTGCTTAATATGAGCAGCACCATCCCCAAATAGGGTCAAAAGTTTAAAGGGAACATTATATGAAATTAGACACCAGAGAAAGTTATAACTAACTAGGTCGGAAATGTTCAGTGTCAAAAATGAAAATGTCTATGGAAATGCAGGAAAATGTCACCAGCCAACAAAAGGCTGACTCCATAAAATCGGATTATTATAAAAGATGGCATTGTAGAAATTAAGCAAGAAAATTATTTCTGGCATTTAAAATGTGAAAATAAAGATAACTTACCTGCCCAAAGGTTTATCAAATTTATATCCTAAATATATTAAAGCAATTATCAGAGCAGTGACTAGAAACACTGTGCTGGGAATAATCATTTCTCAGTATTTCATCTCCATTGTTTTACTACATACTAGACCCCCAGTTTCCTCTTAGAAAATTCTTATAATATTGTTATTTTAAAATCTATTTGTGATCTGTTGATGTTCATTAGTTCATTGCTTCTGATAAGTTTAAAGGATATATATCTGGGAGGGTTGCTTGTTTTGTTTTGTGCTGTGTTGCTTTTCTTTTCTTCTTTTCCTCTTTACTCCTTTTTTTACAGTCCAGTCTTCATGCCCCTCTTGATCTGTCTCCTGAGTATCCCCATCCCATACCTCTTCCCTCAGTCTCTAAGAGAATTCCCCCATACTACCCACCCCCACCAGGCCTCCCCGTTCCCTGGAGCCTCAAGGGTTAGGTACATCTTCTCTCACTGAGGCCAGACCTGGCAGTCCTCTGCTGTATACGTGTTGGGGGCCACGTATCCACTGGTGTATGCTGCCTGGTTGGTAGCTCAGTGTCTGAGAGATCTCAGGTGTTCAGGTTAGTTGAGACTACTGGTCTTCCCATGGGGTCACCCTCTTCCACAGCTTCTTCCAGCTTTTCCACAATTCAATCACGGGGATTGCCAGCTTCTGTCCATTGAATGGGTGTAAATATCTACATCTGACTCTTTCAGCTGCTTGTTGGGCCTCTCAGAGGGCAGCCATGCTAGGCTCCTGTCTGCAAGCATATCACAGTATCAGTAATTGTGTCAGGACCAGGGGCCTCCCCTTGAGCTGGATCCCAGTTTGGGCCTGTCACTGGACTTCCTTTCTCTCAGGCTCTTCTCCATTTTTGTCCCTGAAGTTCGTTCAGACAGGAGCAACACTGGGTCAGAGCATTTGACTGTGGGATGAATGGCAAACCCATCCCTCCACTGGAAGTGGACTCTACAAGTTCTCCCTCCGCACTGTAGAGCACTTCATCTTAGGTCCCTCCCTCCTTTTCAGTCCAGAGAGGAAGGAGGGGAGGACATCTCAGTTTTATAAAGAAACTATTTCATAGAACAAACTAGTTTAAAAACATGTAAGAAATTACTTCTTGCTATTATCTGCTCACATGCTTCAAGAAATAGACATGTGTAATGATTTTAAAATAGGAATATTAGTTATAATTAAAATATGAAATATTCTTTTATTTAGGAAGTTGATCATTGATGCACAAATGCATATGTAAAAATATATAAATACAACTTGCTTGCTATCATTTTGTTGTTTGTATGTATCTGGTTTCAAGACTGACAACTTAGTATTAGATAACCGTCCATATGATTCATGAATGATTGAGGCTGATTCTCATTCTCTCCACAGCCATTATTTGCCTGTAGTTATTCTAGGAGTGGTACCACATGAGACCTTTCCCCTTGTATATTACTATGTCAACTGATATTTTAATTGTTCAGGTCACATTTATTCAATTTAAAACAGAAACAGTCTCTTTGTTTTAATGGTGTGAAATTATTTATTTCTTGTACTATAGTTAGCCTCATTGGATTGGTGTTTTCCTTTTAGTATCCCCTATAGGGTTTAGTTAGTGGAAAGGCATTGTTTAAATTTGGTTTCAACATAGAATACATTGTTTTCTCCATCTGTAATGATTAAGTTTTGTTGGGTATAGTAGTGTAGGCTGACATCAGTGGATTCTTAGGGTCGGGAAGACTTTTGTCCAGCTCCTTCTAGCTTTTAGAATCTCAGTATGTTGGATTTTTCCCTTTACTACTTTTCAAATTATATCTTAATTCTGAATATTCAGTGTTTTCATTATTACATGGTGGGTGGATATTATTGTTTTGATTTGCATTTCCTGATGACTAAAGATGTTGAACATTTCTTTACATGCTTCTCAGCCATTCGGTAATCTTCAGTTGAGAATCCTTTGTTTATCTCTGAGTTATTTGGTTTTCTAGCATCTAATTTCTTGAGTTCTTTGTATTTATTGGCTACTAGCCCTCTATCTGATGTAGGATTGTTAAAGATAATTTCCCAATCTGTTAGTTGCCTTTTTGTCCTCTTGACAGCGTCCTTTGCCTTACATAAGCTTTATGATTTTAAGAGGTCCCATTTGTTGATTCTTGATCTTACAGCACAAGCCATTGGTGTTCTGTTCAGGAAATTTTCCCTGTGCCCAGTATCTTCACGGCTCTTCCTCACTTTCTCCTCTATAAGCTTCAGTGTCTTTGGTTTTATGTGAAGTTCCTTGATCCACTTAGACTTGAGCTTTGTACAAGGGGGTAAGAATGGATCAATTTTCATTCTTCTACATGCTAACCACCAGTTGAGCCAGCACCATTTGTTGAAAATGCTGCCTTTTTTCCACTGGATGGTTTTAGCTCCCTTGTCAAAAATCAAGTGACCATAGGTGTGTGGATTCATTTCTGGATCTTCAGTTCTATTCCATTGATCTTCATGTCTGTCGCTGTACCAGTACCATGATGCAGTTTTTATCACAATTGCTCTGTAGTACAGCTTGAGGTCAGGGATGGTGATTCCACCAGAAGTTCTTTTATTGTTGAGAATAGTTTCTGATATCCTAGATTGTTGTTATTTCAGATGAATTTATATCTTGATAACAGCTCCCTCCCTCCTATCCTCACAGTTCTTCCCTCATACCTCCTTCCCTATTACTCCCTCTGGGGAGGATCCACATGGGTACTAATTGGCCAAGGCACATCAAGTCTCAGCAGACTAAACACATCTTCTTTCATTGAGGCCAGATAAGGCATCCCAGTGAGGGGAAAGGGATCAAAGTGAAGGCAATAGAGTCAGAGATAGCCCCATCTCCAATTTTTAGGAGACCCACATAATAATGGAGTCTCTGGTTCTCATGGGAAATGTTTTCAGCCCACATTTCTTAATTTCCTTTGATATATAATTTTGGGTAGCTAAAAGAAAAAATTCCCCTGAGGTTTTATCAACTGACCATGTTGTTATTTATCCCTTCTTCCTCCTGACCTCCTCCTTTTTGATTCATTATTGCATTGTGCTTCCCAGACTTTTTGAATTTAAAAGTGGATATGTTGTTCTTCCTAATAAAATACAAGCATAAATTTGAGTTTCTGTTTAAGCAGAAACTTTAATCGCTAGTACATAGTATTCCACATTCCATTCTCCCATTATGTTCTGGACATAGATTGCAGTTTGCTTTCCTGAATGACTCTCAAAAACAAACCTCCCTTTTGCCCTATCCAAGGCTCATGGCCAGAACAAAATAAAGCATCTTCAGTATGTTAGGCCCCAGAGCCTTTAAGATAGTTGTTTCCTTGCTGTTCATGTAACTGATAGACTGGCCTCCTTCCTCAAATTAGAGAGCAACTGACATTGCATCTAGAAACATGATATCTTATTTTCTAGGAATGTGCCTCTCTAAAGAACTACTTCTGTGATTTATGGTGACTTTTTAAAACACCTTTGGCAAAAAATACTAGTTTATGCTATTCAAACTATTTTCATCTATGTACCAACCAAAGAAAAGTAAAATATTGTTAGGAAGAAATAATCTTTTCTCAATCACTCTGAAATAGATTTCCAAACTGTTCTGTATTCCTTGACAAATTATTAACATTAAAACTTCCATTAAAAATAAAACACAAAATTAGATTGTTTAAGGGCATGTCTTGATTTTCAATATCAAGAAAAATGTATATGGTAAAAGCATATGTAATAAAAAACAATTTCTTCAGATGATGAAACTGTCAGATAGATCTCATGAGTGCATTCATATGAGTGAAAGTCATTTTTACTGACAATGAAATGAATAAGAAGCTGCCTTTGGTGGGAGAATTGGTCCCATTTAAAATCTTATAATAAAATGCTCAAAGAATCTAAAATAAGATTTTATATCTTCATTTAGTTAAGCACATTCCTTACCCCATATTCACTGGTGCTAGCATTCATTTTGGGCTCATCTTTAATTAATGAGATTTATATTTAATCCCTTATTGCCTTACCTGTTCCTTTTTATCACTTACCTTTAGCCTAGGTTCAGTTGAAGAGTGCCATACCACTTAGTTAAGGAAAACTTATGTCATGTTTACTATGGTTAAATGACTACCCTAACTAGTCTTTAATTTTCACAACCACCATGAAAACTATGTGCTGACATCTTAATGCTCACTCTGTAATCATGGTAACTGAGGCTCAGATATTATTAGATTCTTATCAAAGTTCCCATTTCAGTTATTCTCCTTCTGCCTCTCTATAGCCATTTGCACAATCCCATCTCCCTTTTTTATGACTTCTGACAAACTGAAGAACATCTCTGTAGTAGGGACACACTTGGCTGTACCCTTCTTCCCGAGAATACATGCTGTCTGTCCCCCTCAGCCTCCTCTTCTAGCTCACTTCCATCTTGTTTTAACTTGTTGATATTCCAGGCAATAAAGAGGTAACCCTAGTTCTGCCTTTATCCACTTTAGTAGAGCTGGACTCCAATTCCTGCTTAAGAGAACTCCAGAGTCAGTCCCTCTCACCATATTAGCCTATCACCCACTAAACTCCTAACTCATTGCACTAATCTTGAATAGCTCTCATCTAAACACAAAGCTCCAGTCAGAACTTAAGATCTAGGAGTAGTCAGTCTGAATCCTCAAACTCAGAAT
The DNA here is from genome assembly GCF_900095145.1 of Mus pahari. Classification (NCBI taxonomy): domain Eukaryota; kingdom Metazoa; phylum Chordata; class Mammalia; order Rodentia; family Muridae; genus Mus; species Mus pahari. The sequence goes on from NC_034613.1 coordinate 112,145,256, forward strand.
GATCCCAAGACTAAAAAGCAAGCATACTTGTAAGTCTACAGCCCATCAGTCTTGGGAAGCAGCAATCAGAAAACAAATGCAGCAAAGTTGAGAATATATATATATATATATATATATATATATATATATATATATATGAAACCACAGATGTCATAACTCTGGATGCTTGAATCCCAGTACAAAGGCAAAAGAAAAAGAAACAAATACAAGAACATATGCCTCCTTCAGAAAACATCATACCTACTGCAATAGACCATGAGAAAAGTTAATTAAATCATAAAACAAAGACTTTAAATTAGCAACTATGAATTTGTTCAAGGATATTAAATATGTCATGAAGTGGAGCCTCAATGGTATATTTCTATAACCATAGTTCAGTACCTAGAATGATCGTCAGAAAAGTTTCTTCTTGCAACAAAATGTAATTAATGGAGAGACCATCAACTGGACAATAGAGTGTTCTTAGTCATAAATAATAATTATACACACAATTGAAATTTCACGTATTTCCCTATAAAGAACTGAACAAACCCAGCTATTCTTTACCACATTTAGTTAACTTTCGCAGTCATCACATTTATAGGGATATTCTACTTTATAGACAGATTTTTATAGATTCTATATGTAACAGAGAACATGTAGTATTTGTTTTTCTGAAAGTGCCCTTTTTCATTTGACAGGGTACTTTAATTATGTTTGTTTTACAATGAATAATAGCATTTAATTGTTTCCCCACCCCTTACAAATACCAAATTTTGTTTGTTCACCTATTGGTAGAACAGTAGGCTGATTAGACAACAAATGTCGAGATTTAAGTATTTTATTTATATATGCATATACTGATAAATATGTCTATATATATATAGATATATAATAACGTATTTTATCTGTTCATGCAGTGATGAGCATTTAGGCTGATTCAGTACCTTAACTATTGAAAACACTGCAATAGTAACATGGACATATAGATACCAATTTGCTATGTTAATGTTGTCTCCTTTTGACAAATATTCAGAAATAAGTTAGGTGTTTAATTTTAGAGCTCTTGTACTATTTCTCTTTAAAAAATCTCTGCATTTTTCTTCATAATGGCTATACTTACTAACATTTCTAATAATCAAGTATACAAGTTCATTATTGCAAAATTGTTGCTAATATTTTCATGTATTTTATATAACCCTTCTAACTGGAATAAATAGCACATCAATGAAGTTTGGGTTAATATTTTATGATGGCTAGTGTTATTAAATATTGTCATATATTCATTGCCATATATGTTTCTTCTTTTGAGAAATATCTATTCAGATCATTTGTCCATTTTTGGCACTTAGATTACTTGGGTTTTATTGTTAAGATTCTTTTTATCTTATTTACTATTTATTGTCATACAAGTAGCAACAATTTTGTCTCATTATTTAGGTTGTCTTCATTCTGTGTATTACTTTTTTCATTGTATAGAAGCTTTTAGTTTGATATAATACATTTATTAAATTTCACTTTTGTTTCCTTTCTTGTTGGTATTATTTCCAGAAATTCACCGCCTGTACCAGTGTCTTACAAAGTCTGCCATGTGCTTCTTTCTAATAGTTTCAAATTTTCAGATGTTAAATTTAAGCTTTGATCCATTGTGAGTGAGTTCAGTTTGTACAGGGTGAGGAAGAAAGGTCAAGTTTTCTTCTTCTGTATGTGAATATCTATCCAACTTTTGCAGTATCATTTATTGAATGGGCTGTCCTTTGCCCAATGCATGTTTTTGGTGCTTTTGTGGAGAATCAGTTGGCAGTAGATACATGGATTTATTTCTGGGATCTTTATTCTCTATTCTGTTCTTTTGGTTGATATGTCTATATTTATGCCAATATCATGCTGTTTTGGTTACCATGACTCTATACATCTTGAAATCACATTTTGTGATGCCTCCAGCTTAGTTCTTTTTATCCAAGATTGCTTTGATTATATGGTGTCTTTTGTGCTTTCCTATGAATTTTATGATTTTGCTTTCTTCTAGGTCTGTAAAGAATGTCATTGGTATATTAGTGAGGTTTGCATTAAAACAAGATATGTAAAATTAAGAATACTAATCAGGAAATACAAGCTTGTATTCATGTCTATCTTGCCACAGTCAGTTGGAATAAATTGGAATTTTTCAAGAGTTTCCCAATGTAAAGGTAAACAGTTGTATAATTATCAGAACAGTATACAATTACATAGTAGACATGATGGCAAGATTATGAGAACTGTCATGCAGAGCACAAAATCTTCCCAAACCAAGATTTGCTATTTTATGAAATGCCATTTTTAGAAAATGGTGTCATTGAAAAGCTTCTCATTGGCTTTGCTCAGTTACAATGTTTGAGCATAATTCAACTCGTTTGTCCCTTTAGTGAGAAAGATTTTTAATACTTAAAAGTATAATTTCTCTTTAAATCTGGCAAATGCTTTCACTGGTTAAAGAAAAAAGTCTTGTTTTCTTTCTTCCTGTGATCAGACAGCTGGTAGACAAAGAAAGAAAGAATAATAAGTTTTAATTATACCTTTCAAAGCCCAACAGATATGAAAGCTATTCAGGAATTATATGTGAGTTTTCTCAGCATTAACTTATCAGTGTTTAAGAGACACTAGCTCTTGTTCTTTAAGGTGAGATGGTTAGACTTGTGAATTGAGCCAAGGTAATGTTTTTTTTTTCAAGATTTACAAGTGTTAATAATGTTTATTTTCCCCTGGAACTTTTTGTGTCTTTTTTTTCTACCTCTCTTTTCTACTTTTCCATATTTAAGAATGTCTCAAACAAGAAACCAACATTTTAAATCACCATACAGCTCTTCTTCTCCAATTATATGAAGTAGCATCAGTTGCCAAAATAGAAAGCTCACCAAGCAAAACTATGGAGTATTAATATCTTCTCCTTGAGAGAAATGGTTCAGAAAAACAACCAAAAGAGACAGATATTGATGATATAAACAATCTTTTGTAAATTTAGTCCTTGATTTTTAGGGGAAAAACATATTGTATGTATTGATTACAATGTTTAAGATTCTGGACTGAATGTAGATGTCAGAGAGATTGCAGAACTGATCATTCCAGAATCATTCATACATTTTAAAGTTGTTAATAGCACAATGCTAAATACTAGAGAGAGAGAGAGAGAGAGAGAGAGAGAGAGAGAGAGAGAGAGAGAGATTTACTCCTGATCAGTGTGGGAGAGTCAAGTGTACTGATGTGCTTCTTGCTTGCAGAGTCATTGCATGATAGATAGTATGCATTACAAGGTACAGAGAGCAATTATTGCTATGTATGTTCCATCTTTGTTTTTCTTATAACCTATAAAATTCAGTAATGGGGGTTCCCATCCTAATGGCTTTGTTCTTTAAAAAGCTTTTAAAAGCATGCCTCTAAATGTTATAGTAGAAAAAGTTTCTCACCTTGTTAGTACCTGAAAATGGGAATTTAATTATAGAACATGAAGCCTCAGTGAACATCTAAATTGTATAAATAATAATACAATTATTTCTCCCCCCACCGAAACATCTATATTGACCATTGTTCATGCATAAGAATAATTTCGTAAAAGCTAACAAAATCATATTAGAGATGCCACTATCTGGATGTATAACATTAAAAAGAAAGAAAGAAAGAAGAAAGAAAGAAAGAAAGAAAGAAAGAAAGAAAGAAAGAAAGAAAGAAAGAAAGAAAGAAAGAAAGAAAAGAAAGAAAGAAAAGAAAGAAAGAAAAGCTACCCTGAAGACTGTAAAAACAACAGTTTGGCATTACATTTTTCAACTATCACAAAATCCCACAAAGCAGAGTATGAAAAGAAATGCCTTCAGCTTGTGAAAAGAAGGAAAGGAATATGCAGTTTTTCCTCAGGCTACAAAAGTAGGATCACCCCAACAAAATTCAACATGAGTAAACCAACATTGTTTTGAAAACCAGCCAAGTACCCATGAACTGGCATTCATAGCTGCCTAAGCAATCACAAGCCAGAAGTCCCAAGCTTTTTTTTATCAAACCAATTCTAGATTTACCCTTAACAATGGAGGTTCAGTGGCAAACTCCTGAGCCCAGAGATTCAGATTTGTACTCATGGAACTCTATAGCAGAAACTATAAAATGAGTTTTCTGTTAACCTCTATTGAAATTGAATCCATAATAGGCCCTACTAATTCAAACTAGAGCTGAGTTAGTGGGTCTAGATTCTGCTTCAGGTTTTATAATTTCAGGATCCCAATCAGGTCTAGTAGATCATCTCACCAGTATAGCACCTATACACCCAGGTTTTAGGTCAGCCCCTGTATTGTCATATTCTAGAGCAGATTCTGTTGTTTCAGTTATCAGTCTTGCTTGTGCAACTGAAGGCACAGACAAGTTCTCTCAAACTCCATATCTATACTTGCATTGTACAGGTAGGTCCCAGGCTTTGGGTCAGTCTGAAGTGTCCTACTTACTGGAAGATCGTGGGAACCGGGTATATGTGTCACAGAAATCCCCATAGACTGATCTGAGAATTATCCCTATAAACCGAGACTTCATTTCAATATAATGGAAGCAAACACAAGCTTGTCTGAGTATATTTTGGTTCTAGGCTCATTTGGTACACACCTGGTAATCAGATTCATTGTCAATATGGGTATCCAGTAAGACTCTGTGGGAGGTAAACATATGAGTCAACCCTGCCCTCAACACACAATTACACATATTCACACATCAGACAGTCTACAGCCATTGTAGACTAAGTTCCAACACTTAGCACCCATCCATATAGCACCAGGTCCATTATCTATCTCACTTCCTGGATAGTCCAGGCAATCTCCAAGCCTGCTCCTATGGTTCTTACAGGTTTAAGATATGCTCCTTGAAAGGGGTTGTCTTAGTCAGGGTTTCTATTCCTGCACAAACATCATGATTAAGAAGCAGGTTGGGGAGGAAAGGGTTTATTCAGCTTACATTTCCACATTGCTGTTCATCACTGAAAGAAGTCAGTACTGAAACTCAAGCAGGTCAGAAAGCAGGAGCTGATGCAGAAGCCATGGAGGGATGTTCTTTACTGGCTTGCTTCCTTTGGCTTGCTCAGCCTGCTCTCTTATAAACCCAAGACTACCAGCCCAGAGATAGCACCACCCACAAGGGGACCTCCCCTCTTGATCACTAATTGAGAATATGCCTTACAGCTGGATCTCGTGGAGGCATTTCCCCAACTGAAGCTCCTTTCTCTGTGATTACTCCAGCTTGTGTCAAGTGGACACAAAACTGGCCAGTACAGGGTTTCTTAGGATAATCATTGAATGGATCAAAAATAAATTCTGACAGTCCAAGAACTACAGCAAGAAATATGACCAAAGTTCATGTTAATTAACTTGTCAGGAATCTCAAAGGAGGCTGATTGGCAAAACCTTTCTTAAATAATAAAAATCTGCAAACTCTAGAATTAATAACTGTTTTAAAAATCTTCAGCAGCAATATATATCCAATGAAGTCACAAATAATGTAAATGTAACAACAATAACAGAAACCAATGATACACCAGTAGCTGACTCACCCCAATAGAGTCAGTTAATCTGACAACTTACTAGCAAAAAAAGCATTATCCTTGTTTTTAGAAAATTTAGTGAATTATAATGCAAAGAAAAAATTCACCCAAGTCAGGAAAATGACAAAATTCAACCTTGTGAGATGAGATATTATATTAATATTTAATGTCATATATATTTAAATATATGAGTATATGTGATTTGTGTATATGTACATGTGTGTATGTATAAGAAAAAACTTAGGTAAAAACTAATCAAATAAGCTGCGTAAAAATTAGGCAAAGGAATTTAGTTGATATTTTCTTTTAACATTTATTTATTTATTCTTTCATTTATTACATATGGACTGCAGTTTCCCCTTCCCCTTCTCCTTCTAGTACTTCCTGCATCTCTCATTTCCCCAAATCCACTCCTCCATTTCCCTTCAGGAAAGGGCAGGCTTCCCAAGATTATCATCCAAACATGGCATAACCAGTTGCAATAATACTAGGTACTTGTATTCATATTAAGGCTGGAAGAGACAACCAGTAGGAGGAAAAGTGTCCTAAGAGCAGGTAAAAGTGTCAAAGTTAGTCTCCACTCCCCATGTTAACAAGAGACTAAGCTAAATAACTATAACATATATGTAGAGTGCCTAGGTCAGACCACTTTAGGTTCCCTGATTTTTGTTCAGCTCTTTGAGCCCCTATGAACATATATTAGTTGATTCTGTGGTCTTACTTGTGGTGTCCTTGACCCCTCTAGCTCCTATAAACTATAATCCCCCTCTTCTGCAGTATTCTTCAAGCTATGCCTAAAATTGGCTGTGGGGATCTAAATCTGTTTCCATCATTTGATGAGTAAAGCCTCTGGTGACAATTAGGCAACAATCTATGAGAATAGCAGAATATCATTAGGAATCATTTCATTGCTCTCTCTCTCTCTCTCTCTCTCTCTCTCTCTCTCTCTCTCTCTCTC
>NC_034613.1:112152735-112155551 GCF_900095145.1 Mus pahari
GGGAGGGAGGGAGGGAGGGAGGGAGGGAGGGAGGGAGGAAGGAAGGGAGGAAGGAAGGAAGGGAGGAAGAAAGGGAGGGAGGGAGCAATGAAAATAGGAAGGAAGGAGAAAAGAAATAGAAGCACCATATAATCCAATAATTCAATTACAAATACATAAAAATAAATAATACACAAAAGGAAATTAAATTGACATGTTAATGGGATGTTTGGTATACCAAGATATTAAGTAACTTAATAGTCCACTAATGGAAAAGGGAGTTAACCAATGTGATGTATACAAGGAATGTATAAGATCAAGCCACTCTAGATGAGGGAAATTCTTCCTAGAGTTAAACATATACTAAGGAACTACTTGCAGTTGATAGCCACTGAGGGAGGGAGAATCATGCTTTTTTGAGGGTATGGACAATGATATGTTTCCCTTGATTTATTTTGCATTATGTATTAATTTATCATGTATTCTACTGAAAGATGAGCTTCAAATGAAATATCAAAATCCCTGTTCAGCATATAATTGGTAAATGCATATGCATTGATTAACTGTTTAATAATTGGTACTTTCTCATTTTCAAAATCTTTTAATGAAGTGTAAAGCTCTCCAAATATTTAATCATTTCCTTCATCTTAGTATGCAACCACTCACAATAATTTTTGGCATGTTGGTTGCTAACTTTCTTTGATAATTTTCATTGAAATAACATTCAATGTGATCAAATTTCATACAAATTGAAGAATAGATGTTATTTAACCCACTTACCAAGTTGTTGCTCATTTAGAAGAATTCCTTAGAAATTTAAACACTAAGTAATTTAATCAAAAGCCAGAAAGCCTTTCAAAATTTTAAAGCAACAATATATTGATACCTAGACCACTCAGAAAGCATTACTCATCAGTATTAGTAAGGGAGACAATGAATGCGTTTCCTATGTATTGCAGGATTCACATCCTATAATTAAACGTACATTGAAATAAAAAAGAATAAGTATATATGTACTGAAGGTAACTAGTCATAGATCCCTTATGCAGAAGAATAGTGACCAAGACAACTGTATGACAAGGCTAGGTTCTCCATTCTATTTATGTACTGCTGGCTCTATATTTGCCTCCCATGACTCACCTTTCCTAAGCATTTAATATTGTTTTATACATATATTCTGTTTTTATGCCCTCAAAACCACCCATTTCCCTTAAATATAGCAATAATAAAAAGCTAAAATATGTTTAATCCTAGCTATTAAATGGGGGAAATTAGATAAAGTTGGCGAGCTGAGAAGTGATCTTCTGAAGTACTATTCTTAGTTTTATAATAAACAAGAGAAATTTTAATGAAGTCATTTTCAAAAGACAGGGAATCAAAAGAGGCTAATGTAGAGGATTAAAACCAGAGTGGTAGAGGTAATGCTAACTAAAGAAATTGAAGCATGGAGGAAAATCCTCTAATCAATCTCTATAAATACAACATTGCGTTTGCCTAATGGCCTGATCTCTCAGAGACCAGAGACGTTTGGTGAAGGAAAAAAATAAAAGCTGAATTATTAGAATTAATGTCACTCTTGTTAGCTAGAAATCAAGTAAGCTGTGAACTAAAGATAATCATGAAGCATTATAACATTATCAAAAGAGAATATCTCATGGTTTATTGATATCATAATTGGTATAATTCCATATTTATTATAGAAATTTCTTTAATTTTAATCACTAGTTCTCCCTTCCCTTCTGCCTTTACTCTTTCTTCTCTCTTAACAGAAAAACAAGAAAGTGTATGCATTTGCAACCTGGACAAATTTCCAAGAAAGAGGACAAACATGAAAAAAATCTAACTAACTTTATTATTAAGAAAAACCTTCTATAAAGAACTACACTGCTATGGTTTGATCTTTTGCTATATATTTCAATGCTAAATACTGGCCCCCCAAGGCCTGATTGTCCCCAGAGATGAGAGAGCCTGCATGTACCTAAATGATGCTATGTAACCTTGCCCCCCACCAAGTTTCCCTGATTGATGAATAAAGATGCCTACAGCCAATATCTAGGTAGGAGAGAGATAGGAAGAATATGGGTTTCCAGGCTTGGGGTGTGGAGAGAGACAATAAGGGAGAAAAAGAAAGTGGAATGAGAAGACATGCCAGGGGGTAGGTAAGTTATGAAAACATGGCTATGAGGGCTGGCCAATTGGAGTTAAGATCAACTAAATGGAAAATAGCAAGTTATAACTCAGGATTGTTGATAGGGAAGTAGACATAACAGTATGATGTTAGATATCTGCCCAGGCTTAGTGCTAATTAAAGGTAAACATTAATATAAAACTTTTGTGTCTTTTATCTAGGAACTGAATGATCAAAGGTGGGGTAGAAAACCCCAATTGACATTAAATATGACATTAAATATGTCTAGTACAACATGACATACCAGAAACCAGACTCAGAACCTGTATATCTCAATGAACTTCTATAGAGTTAAAATAGATATTCTGAAACTGTGGAGGTTTACATTGGATTTTATACTTTCATCGCCAAATTTGTACTCACTCATCCACCACCACCAAAAAAAAAAAATTATGAGAAAGCTAAAAATAGAAACTATGTTACCTTTATATACTTCTTAAATATTTGAAGAGACTAACAATTATTTCTATATTTTTCAGGTAGAATTTGTGTTCTGGTTTGATAATTACTATCTCTGTGATCTTAGACAATTTACTTAATCCCTCTGGACCTCCATTTCCTAAAATGTCAGGTGGATGATAGATGATTGATAGATTATATATATATATATATATATATATATATATATATATATATATATATTATATAT
>NC_034613.1:112155741-112168858 GCF_900095145.1 Mus pahari
TAGATACAGATACAGATACAGATACAGATACAGATACAGATACAGATACAGATACAGATACAGATACAGATACAGATACAGATACAGATACAGATACAGGTAGATAGGTAGACAGGCAGATAGACAGACAGACAGACAGACAGACAGAAAGACAAATAGATAATATGTCTCTAGGTTGTTATGAAGATAAAATAACTAAATAAAGCAATAGTGGTGAGAACAACAGATAAAAGCAATGACTTCCTTTTCACTTCCCTTTACTCTTTCATCTTCAATAATTTTTTCTTTGCAATGATGTATTATTAGGCACATGAACATGAGTACCAAAAGTTGATAACTATCCTAATTTTGAGGTAGAAGGATTTGTAAATGTTGAGAATTTTGTATAAAAAGTATCTCCTTTTTCTACTTAGTTTTTTAACTTTTAGTTACTTATTTAACCTTTCTGACTACAGCTTCCTTATCTATATTTGGAAATTATAATGACTATCTTAAGAAGTTGTTGTTTAATGGGATAAGCAAGTAAAGGGCGCTGACTAAACTGGAAGCTTACAGTGAAAAACAAATATTAACTACTTTATACTATACCTCTGTTGTTAACAGCATTATGTTTACAGTTAGCCATCATTATTCCAAACCAGCCTTTCCTAACTTCATCTCAACTATTTAAAAGTAATATGTTTTTATTTAAATAAAATAAAATATGATTAGGTATAATCAGAATAAAACAAAACAAAACAAAGTTAAAGAGCCCAAGTGAAAGCAGGGAAAACAAAGATCCACTTTTTCATGCCCTTAGGAAGCCCTTGAAAACATAAAACTGGAAGTCATAATATATACATGAAGAACATGTAGGGTAAAATTATAGAACTACAACAAAATCAGCTTTAACATTACAGTGTAAGACAAGGAACATCCAAATATGTCATTGAATTAATTTTCTTCATTCAATTTTGATATTTTTATTATTATTTAATTGTTTTTTGCAGTAAGAAAACATTTATATTTCTTTATATAATTATATTTCTGTACCCCCAACGCACAGCCAAAAAATTATTCTGAAAGCTTTCTGCAGGTAAGTCAAGTGATGTGATGCTAAAAACATGTTCCCTGAAGGAATGTGACAGAGTCAACTTTCAGGCAGATAATGACATGCTCTGTTAACCTTAGGAAACTATCTCACTGACCACACTGTTGCTTTCTTTTCTTTTTCTTCTCTTGATATTTAGTGAATAATATATTTATTTTCTATTGGCCATATACAAGTGAACATGTGGCCTCACCTTCAGGGTAGTTTGTTTCCCTAGTGACTCCTTTGGAGAAAGTTAAATTTCTATTTGCAAGTGGTTATCAATTGTAGATAGGTTCTGGGTTAGGAATGGGGACATGTGGTCTCTTCTCCTTTCACTATAAAATCCCTTCTAGAATAGGACCATGCAAGCCCATTTAAGCTTTGTGAATATTGCCTGAGTCTCTTCATATGTGTGTTGGTCCAACTTTGATGCTTACACTTTTTCTGCCTCTGCTATTGTAGGGTTTTCTAAGCCTTGAGTGTTACAAGGCCTCTCACTCTCTGCATGGTATGGCTGTGGGTCTTTGTATTTGTCCCCATCTGCTGCAAGAAGAAGCTTCTCTGATGATGGCTGTGCAAGGCACTGACCTATGAGTATAGCTGAATATCATCAGAAGTCTTTTTATTGCTATGTTCCTTTACTAGAACAATAGTATGTGGTATTCCTCAAGATTGCTGGGCTAACTAGTCTCAGGTTACCCAAGCAGTGTTGGGCATGGCTTTCATCTCATGGATTAGGTCTTAAGTCAAAACATATTGGTTGATGTCATTGTCACTGTTCTGTGAGGATACACCATTACCAAGGCAACTCTTACCAGAGAAAATATCTAATTGAGGGTGTGCTTGGAGTTTCAAGGGCTTAGCCCATTATTATCATGATAGAGAGCAAAACACAGGCAAATATGGCTCTAGAGAAGTAGCTCAGTACACACACACACATACACACACACACACACACACACACGTTACACACACACACACACACACACGTGTGTGTGTGTGTGTGAGAGAGAGAGAGAGAGAGAGAGAGAGAGAGAGAGAGAGAGAGAGAACTTCCTTCACAAGGCTAAATCTTGTGTTTTTTCTAATCCTTTCAAATGGTTCTACTCTCTGGTAACTAAGCTTATAAACATATGAGAATATGAGGGTATGAGGGCCACTTTTTTTTCTTTTTCTTTTTCTTTTTTTTAACTTATTTTATTAAATATTTTCTTCATTTACATTTCAAATGCTATCCCGAATGTCCCATGTACCCTCCCCCACCCTGCTCCCCTCCCCACCCACTCCCATTTCTTGGCCCTGGTGTTCACCTGTATGGGGCATATAAAGTTTACAAGACCAAGGGGCCTCTCTTCCCAACGATGGCTGACTAGGCCATCTTTTGCTATATATGCAGCTAGAGACATGAGCTCTGGGGGTACTGATTAGTTCATATTNTTGTTTCACTTATAGGGTTGCAAACCCTTCAGTTATTTGGGTAATTTCTCTAGCTAAGAGGACCACTTTTATTCAAATCATAATTGAATCATAATTGCTTACTCTCAGAAGCTTTGTGCCACTACTGTATTAGCATATCTTGCAGAAATTATAGCATTGCACATTGAATGGTTTGTAGCTAGATTGTTCTTCATGTTTCCTTGGTAGTATCTACCAAGAAGAAGTTTCTCTTCATGTGGACATGAAGACAGTGGCTATATCTCTACTCCACCATTTCTATTTCATTTCACATTTACTGCTAGGAAGCAAAATATAAATTATAAATGATATGAGTAAGGGGATATCTTGGAATGATTTAAATTTGTGAAAATGTAGGGGATTTATGAATAGGAGCCTTTAATAATTACAGGCCTTTACCATGACTGTTTTCCCCCTGGAGAGAATGAAACCGAATATAGGTTTGTAATAGCTTCTCTTTAGTGAGTAACAAAACCAAATTCTGATTAGTTGAAGATAGAAATAGAGTGCTATATTTCAATAATAGCCACCTAGAACCACCACCAAAACAGGATGGGTAGCTGGGCCAAAGAAAATATGGTTGTTGTCATCAGTAGACAGAACTGCTTGACACTATAATCAATAATGTTTGGAACTGGGTACTACCAGTAGAAATATATTTTTTTGTTTGTTTTAGATTATAGCTGGGTAAAAACAAAGTATTTCCATACTAGGTAGTTTTGAATAGTCAGTCGTAGCTTATTTTTATGTAGTCCTAGTTTCATATTTCTCATTCACTGGCATTATAGTCTGCTCATCCAGTCCCAAAGGGACTGAGGCAATATTAAAACCCTCTTAACTCTTTAATCTATATATTGTCATCTTTTATGTTTCTAAACTTTAACATTCTTTATTTCTTCCCTATATTATTTATTGAGACAAGGATATCAAAGGTTAATTGTTTGGGATTGTCACAGCCAATGAGCTTACCAATTAAACAAATCTATTATAATGTCCCTGTTTAATGAAGAAGGATATTATATTTTAGCTTCACAACTTAAATATCAAATGAATATTTCCCTTTCAGTAGAAGTTAAACATACAATATAAGTAAAAGGAGAAATGTATTTAAAGGCACTCTGGTACCATAGGTAACATCCAATATTAATAAGAGTAATTCATGGTTGATAAGCACAAAGCACTAAGTAAAACAAAATATTTACCAAGTAAAGTGTGGAAGATGTGGTCAGCATATTTGAATTGAAGTGTGAAATAAATGGCAGTTGCTTAGTGTTACTGAGTCCGCAGAAAGGACTATGCAACACAGAGAATACTCAGTAAGCTGTTTAATCAATCATTGAGTGCTTTATCATTAGAAATTCAGTACAACTGTTGTTCAGTTTTCATTTGTTAACAGAACCTGCTCCTCATAAACAAAAATTATTCAAGATCAGAAGTCCACTTATTTGTGTTTCATCTAGGAAATACTTAATTATATTTTGCTTTTTCCATCTTGTAGACTGACTACAGCTGAATGATAAATTCAAAGATAGAGGGGATTACTAAATTATTTATAGCCAAAATAACAATCACAAAGTTCTAAGATAAGAATCCTTAATAAGTCCAAGTGAATCAAGGACCTCCACATAGAACCAGAGACACTGAAACTAATAGAGGAGAAAGTGGGGAAGAGCATCAAAGATATGGGCACAGGGGAAAAATTCCTAACCAGAACACCAATGGCTTGTGCTGTAAGATCAAGTATTGACAAATGGGACCACATAAAATTGCAAAACTTCTGTAAGACAAAGGACACTGTCAATAGGACAAAATGTCAACCAACAGATTGGGAAAAGATCGTTACCAATCTTACATCCAAGATGGTGTTAATATCCAATATATACAAAGAACTCAAGAAGCTAGACTCCATAAAACCAAATAACCCCATTAAAAAATTGGGTAAAGAGCTAAACAAAGAATTGTCAACTGAGGAATACCGATTATCTGAGAAGCACCTAAAGAAGTGTTCAACATTCTTAGTCATCAGGGAAATGCAAATCCAAACAACCCTGAGTTTCCACCTCACATCAGTCAGAATGGCTAAAATAAAAAACTCCATTGACAGCAGATGCTGGCAAAGATGTGAAGGAAGAGGAACTCGCCTCCATTGCTGGTGGGATTGCAAACTGGTACAAACACTCTGTATATCAGTTTGGAGGTTCTTCAGAAAATTGGACACAGTATTGCCTGAGAAGCCAACTTTACCACTCCTGGGCATATACCCAGAATATGCTGCAACTATAATAAGAACACATGCTCAACTATGTTCATAGCAGACTTACGTATAATAGCCAGGAGCTGGAAAGAACCCAGATGTCCCTCAACAGAGCAATGGATACAGCAAATGTGGTAAACTTACACAATGGAGTATACTCAATCTATTAAAAATGATGAATTCATGAAGTTCTTAGGCAAATGCATAAAACTAGAAAATATCATCCTGAGTGAGGTAACCCAATCGCAAAAGAAAGCAAATGGTATGCACTCACTAATAAGTGGATACTAGCCCAAAAGTCCCAAATAACCAGGGTTCAATTCGCAGATCACTTGAAGCTCAAGAAGAAGGAAGACCAAAGTGTGGATACTTCCATCCTTCTTAGAAGGAGAACAAAATATTCACAGGAGCAAATATATAGATAAAGTGTAGAGCAGAGACCAAAGGAAAAACGACCCAGAGACTGTCCCACCTGGAAATTCCTTCTATATACAGTTACTAAACCCATACATTATTGTGGATGCTAATAAGCACATGCTGAAAGGAACCTGATAGGACTGTCTCCTGAAAGGCCCTAGCAGAGCCTTACAATTACAGAGGAGGATGTTAGCAGCCAACCATTGGACTGAGCACAGGGTCCATAATAGAGGATTTGGAGAAAGAACTGAAGGAGTTGAAGGGGTTTGCAACCCCACAGGAAGAACAACAATATCAACCAACCATACCCACCAGAGCTCCCAGTGACAAAGCCATCAACCAAGGATTACACATGGCTCCAGCTTCATATGTAGCAGAGGATGGCCTTGTCATGTATCAGTGTGAGGAGAGGTCCTTGATTTTATGAAGGATTGATAGATGCCCAGTATAGGGAAACCGAGGGCAGGGACATGGGAGTGGGTTGGTGGGTGGAGTAAAACCCTTATAGAAGCAGGGGGAGGTTGGATGTGATAGGGTGTTTCGAGGAGGGAGGGAAACTGGGAAAGGGAATAACATTTGAAATGTAAATAAAGAAAATATCCAAAAAGAAAAAAGAAAGAATTCTATGGAATGACAAAGTTCTATTTCACAAAGTAAAAAACATTTGTTGATGTTACAAGAAGGGAAAGGAAAACAAATGTGATCTGCTGTTGAGAAGAAAGGTGAACATAAATTTATTTTGGAGCCATAGAATTAGAAAGTGTGCTATTTGATTGCATTATATTCTTATTTTATTTTATTTTTAAAACTTATTTTATTTTATTTTATTTTATTTTATTTATATGAGTATACTGTAGCTGTCTTCAGACACACCAGTAGGGGGGGTACATCATATCCCATTACAGATGGTTGTGAGCCACCAGGTGGCAGCTTGAAGTTGAACTCAGGACCTCTAGAAGAGGAGTCAGTGCTCTTAACCATTGAGCCATCCCTCATGGCCTCTATTATATATATTTAACATTTACAATTAAAAATTGAGAGTAGAATTCTATATAATTCTTCTTGCTTGGAATGTCTATATAACCCCTCCCTTTAGGATTATTCTACAACGTAATGAAGTTCAGCCTCCAAAATTGTTTTGTCTAGTTGACACGTAATAATAAAGTAAATAAAATAAATAACTTTTAAGGACAATAGACTAGCATTGTATCAGAGCATTCACCTGGCTCCTGTGTTTAGCTGATCCTAATTAGTGTTCTTCCTATTCTCAGTTGTAAACAAGGCCTGGCTCCCGCCATCTTTTTTTTAAAATTTTTTTAATTATTATTTTCTTTATTTACATTTCAAATGCTATCCCGAAAGTTCCCTATACCCCCCCCCTCAGCTCCTGCTCCCCTACCCACCCAATCCCACAACTTGGCACAGGCGTTTCCTTGTGCTGGGTCATATAAAGTTTGCAAGACCATGGGGCTTCTCTTCCCAGTGATGGCCGATTAGGCCATCTTCTGCTACATATGCAGCTAGAGACATGAGCTCAGGGGGTACTGGTTAGTTCATTTTCTTTGTTTTGTGTTAAGAACCAGTGTACCTTGAGAGTTGTATTCACCTAGCCTTCTTGTTTTTCTTCTGTATTAAAATCCTGGTGTTTGGTTGAACAAAATACATTCAGATTCAGAAAAAAAAAGAGACAAGTTATGCTAGAGAAAAATAATCTTTAAACAATATAAGAATATTAAAGAAATCTTGTCTTTCCTAGGTGGCAGATATTTGTTACTCTTTTGGATTTAAGAGTGAAACAGCTAAGATACTATCTCTTGCCTATGTCTAGAGTGTACCACTCTAAATTTTACAACTGCAAAGACAACTTATTTAATCATCTAACATACCGCAAGGAAGTAAACTATATTATAAAGAGTTCTATGGGGAATAATAGTAGTTTTTGATAAACACAAGTTCTTTTGTCCTAAATATTACTCTGAAACCTATTTGTATTTTCCCAGTGAACTAGGTTCCATTGCCACAATAGTGGTACAGACTGACATTGAAGCAGTTAACCTCCAAAGTTTCTTCAGTAGAATGCACTGTGGACATAGTTACTTATTTTGTTTATGACTGTCTATTCTACCTTTTATAGGATCTAAATTCTAATTCATTCAAACAGGAATAACCATTTCCAATGTTATTACATTTTCTTCTATAGAAATTTAGTAGTAAGCTCAAAATTTATTCTCAATGAAGTACCTTCCTAAAGTAATCACTATTCTCTCCGTACTTCAATAGCATCTTATTTGTACCATTTATAACCCTTAGCACATTTTGAATTTCATTAGAGTTACTCATTTACTCAAAATGTACTTTAAACATCACCAGTGATCATTAAGTATTTATTGACTTAATAAATGAGTGAATATTTTTCAAAGGCCATTAACTATGCTTACATTGAACTAGTTCTCTAGAAGAGATTGACTGCTCCTCTAATTCAGAGAGGAATGAGATATCAATGTCACAAAACAATAACAGATTTTTTTTTCCAGGAGCAGGCATTGATTGGAAAAAAAATATACTCATAGTGAAATTAAATATGTATGTTGTGGTTTAAATGAGAATGGCTGTCAAAAGCACACCATAAATATGAATAATTGCTTTGGAATTTAGAATACAACATTGGATATTTTATACAGCAGAATAAATACAACTTAGAAAACAATCAAACATAATACAGAAAGGTAAACTAAATTATAAAGAGTTCCATGGAAAATAACAATATCTTTTGATGAACACATATTAGATTGTGGACTTCGTTGAAGGATATGTGGCTTTGTGGAAGGAGGTGTATCAGAAGGGAGGGGTGGACTTTAAGAATGTCAAATCTCACATCATTATTACTGACTCAGTCTCTCTGATCCCTACTCATATATAAGCATGTAGGATCTTAGGTACATGTCTACCTCCAGGCCTGCTTGTCTCATGCCATGTTACCTGACATGACAGTCATAGAGTCATTCTTTGAAACTGAAAGCTGGCAATGAATGATTTCTTCTGTTAGCTGCCTTGGTCATAATAGCTTATCAAACAATAAAAAGAAAACAGCTAAGACAATGTGATATGAATTTTATATTAGTTTGATAAAAATTGCAAAATAAGAATTATATTTGAAGATGGGGTACTAGTCATATTTTTCTACATTGATATAATAATATATATAAATCTCCATTGTGAGGAATTACTAGATAAGCTAGGTAGCATATTGTGACCTGTGCAAGTGATTCAGGATTTTTTCATTTTGCATATCTACAAATATCCTTAGATATTACATATACAAAGCTGAATATTTTGCATTTATGGTCCTATTCATCTTGAAAATCTATAAACTATAAAGGGTCTTCTGAAAGTAATTTTTATTATTGGTTTTAAGGTTTATTCATTATCAAATGATATTTCTCTTGCAACTATTTTTTTCCAATAACAAATAAGAAGCAAAACATATATGTGCATCCAAATTTTAAAAATAAAAATAAAAATGTTTTATTTCAGTTCTCAATATATATTCTTTCTAAAACTAAAGATTGTTAGCCCTAATTGTGACTTAGAAAAGCTAAATATATGAAACTACTGGGTACTTATATCTATACTTGAATCTATGGGCAGAGAATGATGCAACAAGACTATAACAATAAAGTGTATTGCAGAAATATTTTCACTGATGCTGTGTAAATTTGAAGTAATTTGTGACAATATAGTTAACACCTATTAATATGTTAAAATGAGAGCTTTAGTTTCAACAAATTAGGATATATTTGCTTATTAGGGTACTAAGATTGAATGAGATTATATATCTAGGAAAAAGTCTATGTCACTCCCTAATTTATTGCATAAATTTGATAAGGTAGAGCACCTCCTCTATCCTCTCAAAATGTATAAACTAGTTAAAAAAAGTAAAGCTGTTTTCTCTCTTAATGCTACTTTCCACTGGTATGTGACAATCTTTAGTTTTAGAAAGAAGATATATTGAGAACTGAAATAAAACATTTTTATTTTTATTTTTATTTTTAAAATTTGGATGCACATATATTGTTATCTCACCACCTATTCATCACATACTGTAGAATTATTTTCTGTATTGATTTATAACTAATTCACTATATTTACCTACTATATCAACAATGTATCATAATACATGCCAGAGTAGAAAACAGAATATAAAATATTAAAATTTAAAATGTATCAGGCATTATTTATGTCTAAGATTTAACATATTTTGAACTTTCTCACCCACTGACAAAATTTTCCCTTTTACAACATTTCCAATACAATTGATAATAATAACACTATAAATATCCTTGCTAGTATGTAAGTTTAATTATCAGTGTCTGTGTCATTTTTAGAAGATAAAATATTACTATATAGGTAAGACAGTGATTAAAAATAATAAAAGGATAGTTTTTGATAGTTTAAACCATTGCTTTAATGAATATTGTCTTAAAGGGGAAAAACAACTAAAAAACAGGACAGCACCCCAACCCTGCAGCAGTGATCTTAGGCAGTACAATAGAGGACTCGCATTAGAGCTCCCTGGGACTAAACCACCAATCAAACAGAACACATAGTGGAACGTGTGGCTCTAGCTGCATATGAGCAGAGGATGGCCTAGTCACTCATCAATGGGAGGAGAGGTCCTTGGTCCTGTGAAGGTTCTAAGCCCCAGTATAGGGGAATTCCAGGGACAGGAATGGGAGTGGGTGGGTTGGTGAGCAGGGGGATGGGGGAGGGGATAGGGGATTTTTGGAGGGGAAACTAGGAAAGGGGATAACATTTGAAATGTAAATAAAGAAAATATCTAATAAAAGGGGGGGGGAAGAACTGAAAGCAAAGAATTTCCCAGTGAGGTATCTGAATACTTAATTTATAGGCTATATTGTCCCATCAAAGACATTTTTCCTGGATAGACTGAATTTTGAGATCAAGTTTTAGAAAATTAAAGGTGATACAATGCTAAAGAAAGGAAAATAATTTGTTTTAGGCATCCCAAGTGGATGATTTATGTAACCAAATTAATTATAAAATGACAGAAAGTAAAATATTTTTGAGATTCTATTAAAATCTGTCCTAAATAAATCATTGTCATTGTCATCATAGTCTTCCTTGTTTCTCTTTTTGTACCTCTTCCTAACTCTCTCCTTCCCCCTTCTCCACCAGTTCCTCTGCCCTTATTTTTGCTGACTTTCTTCTGGGATACTTTGAGGCATGACCTGAATCTATTGCCCAGACTGGTCAGGAATTTACCATGTAGCTTTAGCATACCTTGAATTTAGCAGTTTCAACAGTCCAGACAACAGAATAGCAGTATGAACTATCACACCCATTTTAAACCATTCATTATTTGGAAATAACTGAGGAAATAAAATAGGAAAAAAAGTTGTCAGACAGAAAACTTGCAACCTGGACAAAAGATTAAAAATTCAAAATAAGTAAGCTCATAGCAGCCTTATTTATAATAGCCAGAAGCTGGAAACAATGTAGAAGTTCCTCAACAGAGGAATGGATACATCAACTGTGGTGCATTTGCACAATGGAATACTACTCAGTCATTATAAACAATGACTTCATGAAATTCACAGGCAAATGGATGGAACTTGAGAATATCATCCTGAGTGAGGTGACTCAGTCATAAAGGAACAAACATGGTATATACTCACTGATAAGTGGATATTAGCCCAAAAGTTTGGAATACCCAAGATTCAATTCACAGACCATAAGAAGAAAGAAGACCAAAATGTGGATGCTTCTGTGCTTTTTAGATGGGTGAACAAAATACACTCAAGAGAAATAAAGAGACAAAGTATGGATGGAAAGGCCATCCAGAGACCTGGGGATCCACCCCATAAACAGCCACTAAACCCCAGCATTATTGTGGATGCAGGGAAGTGCTTGCTGTTAGAAGCCTGATATGGCTGTGTCCTGAGAGACACTGCCATATCCTAACAAATACAGAGGAGGAAGCTCTTGCAGCCAATCATTGGACTGAGCTCAGGGGTCGCTGATAGAGGGTTTGGAGAAAGGACTGAAGGAGCTGAGGGGGTTTTAATGCCTCATAGAGGGAGCAACAGTGTCAACAGGCCAGACCCCCTGGAGCTCCCAGGGCCTGGACCACCAATCAAAGAACACACATGGAGAAACCCATGGCACCGGCCACATATGTAGCAGAGGATGGCCTTATTAGACATCAGTGGGAGGAGAGACCCTCAGGCCTAAGGGTGTTCGATGCCCCAGTATAGGGGAATGCCAAGGCAGGAGGATATGAGTGAGTGAGTGGGGGAGTACCCTCATATAGGCAAGGGGTAGGATAGGGGTTTTCCAAAGGGGAAACCTGGAAAGGGGAAAACATTTGAAATGTAAATAAAGAAAATATCTAAGAAAAATAATAAATAAATAAATAAACAAATAAATCTTTCAAAATAAAAAAAAATTCAAAATAAAAATTTCCTATAGGTGTGTTATATAAAGCATGGAAGAATTTAGAGAAGAGAGAAGGCAAGCCTCCTAAAAACAGTAATTTTCTGTGTTAATGAGGAAGGTTGTATGTTTATTTTTTTCACGGAACTTACAACCTTATATTGAAGAATAGTTTGCAATTTTATTCTTACTATGTTACCAAGCCTTTTCAAGATAATCTATACATACTAACTGTTGTTTTTCTATAACAAAGGTTTCTTTATTTTATAGAGAAATGGAGACTCTGCTAAACAATTTACATGGATTATCTCATTTATCACTGTAACAACTCTGAGATATTTGCTGTGATTTCATCCTATTTTACAGATAAGATAATAGAATCATGAATACCTTAAAACTTTGCCCAAGGGTACAGAGCTAGTAAATGTACTAGCAACAAATCAAATTCCAGTTTGTCTGGGGATCTCTGTCTCATCTACTATATGATACTGGCCCATTCCCACTCCACGTCCCCATCTTGGGCAGTAAGCAGTGGTTGAAAGGACTGAGACTCTGACTAGCTGAAGTGCTATAGAACTCTTTGCTAATAATACAGAGATTTTAAAGACAAAGCTATTCATGCATCGTGGAAAGGATTCTGAGATCAGTAGGAAGTTTTATAAAATAAGCATAAAGCTACAACTCCTCTAAGAAGATACCCTAAGGCTACATTCCTCCTTCAACTCTTACAGAGCCACATTGCTTTAAGGGGAACCAACACATGCAAAATCCAGCCCAAAGGCAAGCTAAATATACAATAGAACAATTTAACATTTACTTGGTACATTTCTTCTTCAATATTCTCCACAAACCACTACATTTAGTGTTTAATCCAGCAGTAGTAGATAAGCAATTACTATAAAACAAAAGGAACAAGTAAGTATATACGTGGTTTGTGTCTTCCATCTCAGAACTCAAAAGCATATTTCAACTATCTGTTAGGTTTTAATATACCTAATTCGGTAAAAGCATCTTCAGGTATACTTTATAGTGGGGTAAACTGAAAGGCAACATCACTTAATTACTGACCACATAAGGCACAGAGCCAAGGGCCAAAGATGTCTTGGGTCCCAGTCATGTTCCATCCCTTGTCCAACTTATATATTTAGTAAGTATCTCAAATCTATTATTGTTATTGTTTCCTTAATAGCCCTATATTTAATAAGTACTATAAAGTAATATATGAGAAGGATAAGTCCAATATATCAATCATCAGAATTTAAACTATATCAACAACTTTTCAAACTCTCATCTGAGTTTAATTTTTGAGATTATTAGGTCATTTTATTTTAGGATTTTGGGATGGACAAAAGAGAGACAAAGAAATTCATCCTTGATTTATTTTCTGTATAATTATTGTCTAATGCTTCTCTCTCTCTCTCTCTCTCTCTCTCTCTCTCTCTCTCTCTCTCTCTCTCTCTCTCTCT
>NC_034613.1:112169434-112195335 GCF_900095145.1 Mus pahari
GATCACATACCTCCTCCCTCTTCTCCCCCAGTCCTAAACTTACAAATCCCTCCACCCATTATTCTTTAGAGAAGGGAAAGCCTTTCTTAGGTACTATCTGTGAACTAATCCTGTGACATCCAGTCACAACAGGCCTAAGCACATCTTCTGCTACTGAAGCCCAACTTAGCAGTCCAGTTAGGGGAAGAGGATCCAATAGCAGGCAATCAATTCAGAGACAGTCTCTACTCCAATTGTTAGGTGACCCACATGAAGACCAAGTTGCACATCTGTTGCAAATGTGTAGGGGGTAAAGCCCCTGAATACTTTTTGATTGGTGGTTCAGTCTCTGTAAGCCTCTGGAGCTCCAGGCTAGTTGACTCTGCAGGTCTTATTGTGGTATCCCTGACCCCTCCTACTAGCTCAGTTCTATCTTCCCACTCTTCCACAAGATTCCTTTAACACTGCCTGATGTTTGGATATGTGTCTATCTGTTTCCATCTGCCCTGAATGAAGCCTCTCTAGAGATAGTTATGCTAGGTTCCTGTGTGCCAGCATAACATAGTATTGTGTCAGGGATTAGCTCTCTTATGTGGGATATATCTCAAGATGGACCCAACATTGGTTGGCCAGTTCCTCTATCTTTGTTCCCTCTTTACTCCTGCATGTCTTCTAGGCAGGACGAATTTGGGGTTAAAGGTTTTATGAGTGGGTTCTCATACCCCCTTTCTCCACTGCAAGTCCGACCTGGCTACAGGAGGTAGCCACTTCAATCTCCATATATTCTGCTGGTAGGATTCCTAGCTAGGGTCACCTCCACAGATTCCCCACAACCTCCCCCATTCCAGGTTCCTAGATACTCCTGAAGTTGGCCCTACTAATTATTCTCACCCATAACCCTCTTCTTAAACATAATCCCCATCTCTGTTCCCCTTTTCACCCCTCCATACACATCTAATGACTATTTTGTTTCACCTTCTAAGTAAGATTCCTGGATTCTCATTTGAGCCATCTTTGTTACTTAGTTTCTTTGGTCTATGAATTGTAGTATAGTCATCCTGTACAGTATGGCTACTGTCCATTTATAAGTGGGTACATACCATATATGGACATTTGGGGCTGCTTACCTCACTCAATATAATATTTCCTAGTTCCATCCATTCCACTGTAAACTTCATGATATCCTGCTTTTGTTAATAGCTTAGTAGGAATATTTAATTATGCAAATGAACCACATTTTATTTATCCATTCTTCAGTTAAGGGATACATGAGTTGTTTCCAGTTTCTGGCTATTATGAATAAAACTGCTACGAACATAGTTGAGAAAGTTTCTCAGCAGTATAGAGGGGGCATATTTTGGGTGTATATTTAGGAGCAGTAAAGCTGGGTCCTGGTGTAGAACTATTCTCAATTTTCTGAGAAATTGTCAAAATGAATACCTGAGTAATTCGCAAGTATTTACACTCACCAGCAATGGAGGAAAGTTTTGATTGCTCCACATCCTTGCACATATGTGATGTCACTTGTCTTTTTCATCTAAGTCATTCTGATGGATATAATGTATAAGGTAAAAGGAAATTATTTGCATTTTCCTGATGACTAAAGATTTTGAGCATTTCTTTTATTATTTATTTATTTTCTTTATTTACATTTCAAATGTCATTCCCTTTCCTAGTTTCCCCACAGAAAATCCCCTATTCCCTCCCCTCTCCCTCCTCCCCCTGCGCCCTAACCTACCCACTCCTGCTTCCTGGCCCTGACATTCCCCTATACTGGGGCATAGAACCTTCACAGGACCAAGGGTCTCTCCTCCCATTGATGATTTACTAGGCCATCCTCTGCTACATAAGCAGCTAGAGCCATGAGTCCTACCATGTGTTTTCTTTGATTGGTGATTTAGTCCCAGGGAGCTCTGGGAGTACTGGTTAGTTCATATTGTTGTTCCTCCTATGGGGCTGCAAACCCCTTCAACACCTTTGGTACTTTCTCTAGCTCCTTCACTGGGGATGCTGTGATCTGTCCAATCGATGGCTGTGAACATCCACTTATGTATTTGTCAGGCACTGGCAGAGCCTCGCAGGAGACAGCTATATCAGGCTCATGTCAGCAAGGACTTGTTGGCATCCTCAATAGTGTCTGGGTTTGGTGTTTGTTTATGGGATGGATCCCCAGGTGGGGCAGTCTCTGGATGGTCATTCCTTCAGTCTCTGCCCCGAACTTTGTCTCTGTAACTCCTTCCATGGGTATTTTGTCCCCCCTTCTAAGAAGGATCAAAGTATCCCCACTTTGGTCTGAGCATTTCTTTAAGTGCTTCTCAACCATTAGAGATTCCTCTGTTGAGAATTATCTGCTTAGCTCTGTACTCATTTTTAATTGTTTTTTTTTTCATAGTTAGTGTGTAATTCCTTAAATTCTTTATGTATTTGGGGTATTATTCCTCTGTATGATGTAGGGTTGGTGAAAAACTATTCTATGCTGTAGGCGGCTGTTTTTTCCTATTAATAATGTTCTTAGTCTTGCAAAGGCAGACGTACTATGGTTTTCTAGTAACATCAATTTTTCATCTTAGGAACTGAGGAGGAGTGTCTGCCTTAGATGCAATACACTGCTCAATAAATCTATATAAAATTCTAGTTTAAGATAGAAGTCAAGAGAGTAAAGTGATAACGGAATGACCATGTGTCTTTTTGGACAAACTCGGTATCTTCCAAATGTAAATATATTGCTGCATAGTTTGTGCAATTAAGAATTTTCACCCTGTTTCACTATACTAAGCTTCTCATTGGCCTTGACTGCATTAAAATTCAGCACTTTATAAAAATTCCTACTTATCATAATTTATAAATACTCTATATATCATTTACAGTGATCCAAATGATTGTGTCTTATCATATTCTGACAATATGACAATACATCTTACTCCTAGTGTTAAGTTTTAGCCTCATCCCAAACATAATTTTTATTTTATTTTCTCTGGGTTTTAACACTCTGAACATATTTTGACTATAGCTTTCTCAGTACTGGTTTGCATCCTATTTCTATTTTCCAATGACTGTAAGACATTGTGACATACACCTTGAAATTCAGAAGACAACACAGTTCATCAAGTGCAACACAGATTCAGATTCATTATGGATACAAAATGCTCAGCAATTAGGTCTAATTTGTGATCTCTAAGGTTACTTAACTGAAAGAAAATCTCGTATGTCTTAGAGGTACCAAGAACCAATATTCCCCAGCTCCATTTTAAAAATAAGTGTCTCCATGGCTCATGATATAATGTTCATTTTTACTGTGCTCGGAGGCAGGATAAAGGGACACAGTTTGTTAGTAGTGAAGTCAATTTAAAATGTAGTTATTTGTAATTTTGTAAAGAGAAATATGGACATGTCCTGTTTTGAGGCCTGTAAGATCTTTGCTAACCTTATAACATAAGTAATGTCATTGAGCAGTAAAACCTCAATAGGACAGTTTCCTTTTCCTATGTAAATGCTGTTAATCTTTTATGCCTGCAAAATTCCATTTGAACTATACTGGAGATACTCAGTTTAAAAGGTAGCACCAATGTGCTAATCAATATTGTTGGGATTGACACTCCTGTGGCTAGGGTATTCTCCTTTTTGAGGAATTTCCTTTAACCTGAAGTAAAAAGGATTGACTGACCGAAATTCAATTTTTCTTCCAAAGGGAGAATTTTTCCTTCTTAATCATGTGTTATTAACCCCCAGACCAAGAAGTCAATGGATGACCAAATGACCAAATGAAAGGTGTGTCACCTGAAGAACTGCCTTTCAGATCCAGGATCTGCTGGTAAGAACTTTCTCAGTGACATTTAACTTTAAAAAAGAACCTTCTTACTTCTATGCCTTGCAGGCTTGTATGTTCTGAATGTATTGCTAATAGCTTTGGAAGTCATTCATTATTTCCTGTATTCCTGGGATTGTTTGATATATTGAAGGTGGAGGGAGGGGAAGAAATTTTCAGTAACTGTGGCCCTAGAGGCTTGGAGCTTGAGGGGTAGCAATCTGCTTGCTTGATGTTCTAGTTAAGATTTTTTTTTATTCCTGTGGATAAACAGATCGTCAATCTTCTGTTGCTCAACTTGTCTTCCAAGGCCTTTTCAGCTTTCATTTATGTGACGTTTCTCAGTAGCATCTTCTCTTTTTGTCTTCCATGCTGAGTTGATTTTCCTTAGGGATCTGTTCATCACATATGCTACATGATTATCACCTTTAAGTAGTTTGTATCCTGACACAGAGAGAACAAATGGAGAAAATTCTGCTCCACATTTTCCAATGCCTATGATGGTTTATTATTCATATTTTCTTTATTAGAATTCCACCAAATTTGAAGAACCAAAACAAAACTGTAAAAAGAAAGACTAGAGGATGACTTCTTTTTCTTCCTTTTTTCTCCTTCTTCTATTTCTCTTTCACAATCTTTATTTTTCTTCCTTTATTTCTTTCCTCACTATTTCTTTTCCTCTCTCCTTCATTGTTGCTTATGTGAGTAGATAATAACTGAAAAGTTCCAATTTTATACAGTTCAATGTAATGTTAAAAAAGGACACAAATAAAAAGCATACTTAACACAAAAAGTTTAAGATAATGACTTAGCTGTTAGGAAAGAAAAGAAAATGATGATGGCTAAAGGAGCAGGAATATGTCTTGGGGAATACAAGTTTAAAACAACCAGGTTGACAAGGTAGTAACTTGTGTAGCTTTTCTGAAGAGTGGGTAAGATGTTTACACACAGACTGGGGATGATAGCAAAAGAGTCAGTAAAGAGCAGGGAACTTATGGTAAGCAATTGATAATTCAACATTAATGACATGTAGAGATAAGTAGGAAACTATGAAATATATGATTAAAATAAAGCATAAATGATGAACAATAACTCCTATAATCATATAAGTCTAATTTTCAACCTATAAGAGGCTTTAAAAATATTCATCCTAGTTTTTAATCAGATTAGAGTTGGATCCCAGATGCTTAGGTTTCAGCAGTCTATATTAATAGTGAATGTATTAATAGTGAATGTATTAGAAAACAAGGCGAGAACTCATGCAGCAGAGGAACCTAATGTTTAGGAAATTTATTCAGTCTTTTAAAGAGAAATCAAGTATATAGTACTGCTTTTCCACAGACCTCTCTATATTAAGTGAGGTTTGACACTGTAAGTCACATGGTCTTCTTGACTCCCAACTTTATACACTTACATTTCTTCTTTGCTTCTATGCCTTTCATTAAAAACAGTATTCATTTAAATATGGTCCCAACACTTCATTTGGAAGGATACATTGTGCTGATTTCTATGGTAATGATTTCAGGGTTTCCACACACAATGAAGTATGGGTAAGCAAGAAACTCATTCTACTGCCTCTTCTGCTTGCTTTCCCTGACATACATGTATACACTTGCTAATTTTCTTAGAACACTAACATTGAAAGCTGCTCAACATTAAAATAGTGAACAGAATCACTATAGAGCTCCTGTTTGGCAGTGCCATTATAGCATTAAGCAAAGTTATTGAATACATAAAGGAATCTACACAATAATAGAGAGTATCATAGAGTATTGCAGAATTCTCTTTGCTAGATGATATTCAAAATAAGAAATCACTCACTTATCCATTCAACCAATGATTTGATTCATTTTAAAATACCCCTTCCAAATGTTCACCCAGTCTTTATATGTACATGAATACATTTTTATATGAAGAACACTCTAACTCAAGACTCATTTCACCTCAAGTTTAGTTATCATTTGTCTTTCTTATAATAAGTTTTAATCTGCCAAATATATATTAGGCCAAAGTGTAGTTTCTATTTTTGATAGACAAACATGTATAAGAACCATGATAAAGATCTAATTTCTCTTTTCAAGATGCAGTTATTTATTTGCTTATTTTTCTTAACTTTAATAAAGGTCTTCACCACTATTTTTCCTAGACTGTAAATTACATCTGCCTACTTCTGCTTCCTAAATGCTGGATTAAAGATGTATGCCACCTTTGCTGCCCAATATTCATTTGTTTTGATTTATGTGTATGTATGCATGCAAGCACGTGTTTATGTGCACCACTTCTGTACAGAAGCCAGAGGGGTCAGATCTCCCAGAACTGCACTGGATTCTGGGACTTGAACCTGTAACCTCTGGAAGAGCAGGAAGTACTCTTAAGTACTGAGCCTTTTCTCTAGCCCAGCATTCAATACCTTTAAACTTAATTAGTAAGAGTTCGAATTTTATCATTCTTTAAATTCTATTTTATATAACTCACTGATGGTTAATATAAGACCCTTGAATTTGCCATAAAAATGAAAAAAAATCCATCACCTCTCAACTAATTTATTTATTTTTCAGTGTGATGAAGAGTTTTCGGCAAGTAGTGATTTCTTGAACCTTATCTTTTATATCTCTATCCACCTGCTTTACATACCCAATATTTAGAAGCACCAGAGGTAAATAAGCACACTCATACACTTTATATTTGCAGAAATTTAAAATAGCATATGCTATGTGCATGAAGAATCTTCCCCAATTCCACTCCTTAATATCAATAAAATTCCGAAGCCATTATCAACTCTCTCTTTCTGATTTCCTTCTCACTACTTAAAATTTTTCATAATATGGATTTTATCATATTTTTTCTTTCTCCCAACTCCTCCCAGATCTCTCTTCTTCTCTATGCAACCAGCTTTATGCACCCTCTCTCTAAAGAAGAACAAAAAAAATCAAACAAAGTATAAATAAAAACAAACTAAAAACAATGTAACAAAACTAAAATCCTGGGAAAGACTAAAATCTGCTTTCTCCACTGGAGAGTAAATCAACTAAACTTAAAGCAAAACTCATGTTCAGGAGTAATTGGCAACACAAAATGCACTCGTATTTTTCCCTTTGTGTGTCAGTGTGTTGTTTTGGTTTGGATTTTATTCCTTTTTTTCCTATTGAAAGTAAATGATAACATCTCCATTCCTGACTTCTCAGTTTGCTTTGAGTATAGAGTATATTTTATTTACCTTCGGTTGTGATTGTGAAGTTTCAATAACCTCAATAGCCTGTGTGGGCATTTATGCTTACTTTTTTGATGGCTGATGCACAAAAAATATGTACAGGATTTGCTTTTTAGAGATTCCAGTATACATTAACACATTTTACTCAAGAAGGTACTCGTTGACTATCATTCATTTTTCTTTTCACCAGGTGACTTGTGGCGTATACCTACACATTGTATCATATCTGTGCTCTCTTGAAAGGTCTCCATTTCAGTTTTATTCCAAGCTTATAAATATTAATGTTCCTTTAATTTCTTTAAGTTGTTCTGACACTGTATCACAAGTAAGACCAATGATAACTTTCACAAATTATGTGAATGCTCTTTAGAGAAAATATTGGAAAAGCAAAGTTTAGAATGAGAAACTGGCTTCTGAATAATGAAATCTTCATTCTAAAAATGCAAGAAAAATATTTTCTGTAACATTTAGTCATTCTCCTTTTTGTATTGCAATATTATTTTCATGTTGTTCTGTGAATGGGTGTTCAGGATGTCATACACATGCTTCCTCAAACAATGACTTACACTATAGGCTTGGTTTGTATTTCTTGAGCCTTATGATCCTGGGAAAATTGTAGAACCTCTATGAGCTAAATTCTACTACTCAAAATTTCATATCAGTTATTTATGTGTAATGAAATAACCACAAATCATGGTGATTTAAAATAACTGTCACAATAATTAAATTGAGAAACAATTCAACAAACATTTGCACAGTAAATTTGCACTAGACTCGACTTAGGGACTTTTCTCATTGTGTTCATTTATGCATACATGGCGAGCTATAGATGAGATAAGAGACTGTTCTTTGGGCACTGGTATCAGTCAGATAGGATCTTATGACTAGTGTCTCACACAGGGCCTCTATGTAAGACCACTGAATGTTTTGCATAATGAAGAATATCAGAAATACCACATGCTAGTCAAGTACTTGATTACTACACTCCCAGTGAGAAGCCCAATATTAATACTGGAAAATAATAGAAGGAAAATGGCTTTGTGAGTCTTAGACTCCTTATATTTCAACTTATTGATCCTTTGTGAGTTTCACATCACACACCCCAGTCCTGCTCATCTCCCTGTCTCCTCATATATGCCCTTCACCTTTACAACTCCCCCCCCCCAGATAAACACACACACACACACACACACACACACACAAGCATAGAAAATATATCGTAATGGAAGTTATAGAATGCCACACTGTGTCCCACAGTACATCACTCTGTCCACACATTTTTTTGTAGCTTTCTTCTTTTTTTCCCCAATTTTTTATTAGATATTTTCGATATTTACATTTCAAATGCTATCCCAAAAGTTCCCTATACCCTCTACCACCCCTACTCCCCTACCCTCCCACTCCCACTNCTTGGCCCTGGCATTCCCCTGTGCTGGGTCATATAAAGTTTGCAAGACCAAGGGGCCTCTCTTCCCAATGATGGCCGACTAGGCCATCTTCTGATACATTATGTAGCTAGAGACACGAGCTCAGAGGGTACTGGTTAGTTCATATTGCTCTTCCACCTATATGGTTGCAGCCCCCTTCAGCTCCTTGAGTACTTTCTCTAGCTCCTCCACTGAGGGCCCTGTGTTCCATCCAATAGCTGGCTGTGAGCATCCACTTCTGTGTTTGCCAGGCACTTGTCCACACATTTTTTTACCTGCAAATGTTCATTGTAATTATTCATTGGTCTGGTTCACACTTTCTGGCTTCTGTGACACAATCAATATTGGATCCTTATCAAGACTCCCCCTGGTTATCCTCTCATTGACCTGTATCATGAAAATCCTGCAGTTTTGGGGTAAGCAGGCCTGGCACTTTCATGGGTCCCAACCATTTACAGATTTTAGGTTAGGCCAACACAGTCCCGGACCTGGGCTTGAATGGTAGCTGACCTAGTCAATGCCCAGGCTCTTTGGTATATTCAACACTAGGGTGGAACTAGCAGGTTTATGGGTCTCCTTCCACTCCCCCACAGTGCATGGCCACTTGGGTAGGATGGACTCAGGGAGCTTGATTGCACTTATCCCATGCTGTTGCCTGACAGGTGTTAGACTATAGGGATGCTCAGAGACACCACTCAGGGGGTGGGAAACTCAATCTGAAACATGGGGAAACCAGAGCTAAGGGGCCCATGGGCCTAAGAAAATGCAGAGGCTGTGGAGTTCTCAGGCTCTTGGACATCCAGGTGCCTCTAGAATTTGCAGAAGAACTGAGAACAGAGTTGGGGGATCCACAGGCTGCATCTAGCCTGGGGCAGATGGGGCGGGTGAGCTCTGGCTAGTCCTAGCAAGGAGTATCCTTAGCTTGACTTGACTGTAGTTGACTTGGTGGCAGTTGTGGCTGGGAATGAAGACAAGAATGCAGAGACTAAACTGTGGCTCTGTAGGCAAAGGCCTTCTCTATGACTCCCCACAGTGGATCGCAATTAAAAGAAGCAGTCTATGGTTCTAAACAGTTTATTGTAATGGTGGAAAATGGATACTTAAAACCCATACCCCATTTCTCTGAGTAGGCCTGAGATTAAATACCTTCTGCAGAGAGTAATGTCTGGGAAGGGAAGATTATTGGCTAAACCCTCTGAGCCTCTAGGTACCTCATTAGCATGGATAACTCTGTTTTGAGCCTACTTGAATGTGGTTACACCTTTTGTTCTATTTTCTTAGTCTGAGATGTTAAGGATACCTCATCTACATGAGGAAGGGCTTAGGAC
Organism: Mus pahari; assembly: GCF_900095145.1. Classification (NCBI taxonomy): domain Eukaryota; kingdom Metazoa; phylum Chordata; class Mammalia; order Rodentia; family Muridae; genus Mus; species Mus pahari. The sequence continues at coordinate 112,179,185 of NC_034613.1, forward strand.
ATTGCCCTTATGAGACTGATGGCCACAAATATCTCTATTGGGGGGTGAGGGAGCTGTGGCTATATGACAGGGGCCTGGTGCCAGGAGCAGGCAAAGCTCCCTTCAGGGTCTCCAGGGCTTCAAGCCTTTAGCTGGACCTTACCAGACTTCCTCTCATGGTTTACAGCCCCGCAGAACTCTCCAATAGTGCTCCAGCTAGGCTACCCTATGCCCCCATTGGTAGGAGGCAGGGTTACCTTTCTTGCTCTTGTGCCTTTGGAGCTGACTCACCCACACCCACACCTCCATAGGTAGCTCCACTGTGCTAGTCAGTCAAGGCATGGGTCACACTCTACCAAATACAAGGTGTCTCTTGTAGACTCCTTGTTAACATACTACTTCAGAAGCATTTTTATTGAACAAATCAAACTGAAAATGTCAAATTTAAAGAGTGAGTATGCAATCTAGAGAATGAAGAATATTTAAATAATGTGAATGTAGGAAGTATCCAAGAGTTACATTTTCAGTCAGTTCACCAGAAAATAAGAGTGATTCTACATTAATACCATTTTATAACTGATTAGAAAACACACATGGAGTTTCTTAGAAGACACCTTGATACAGTAAACATTACATAAGTATTGTTTTTATGGCAGTAAGATGCCTAAATCTGAGGATTCTATCACAGCTGCATTTGACTTTTCACAAAGATCTTAATTATGAACAATTCAATGAGAAATAATGGTTTCAGACATTAATCTATATATTTTATATTTTTAAATATTGGGTGAGATTCACAAAAGTCTATCTAATTTGCTCCCTTAATAGTAATTCCACAAGACTTGTAATAATCTTCGAGTGCTATCTGATTACTTGTCACCCAAATATGTTATTTATGGTCCTGTATTAGTTAATTCATAATTTTGCTGATTGCATAGAGGACCACAGATTATCTATAACATAGGCTGCAAGTTCTAGAATGAATCAAAAAACTGACTTTGAAAGTAGGCATATTTCAGGTATTTATGAAGTCTAAATTTCTTTGTCTAATCCAAGTGACACCTTATTATTCCACAAAGAGAGAACACCAAAAGTTAACATTTGTCAATATCTAGCAAATGTAACAAAGATGGTAACATAGATGGCCATCCATATATGAATGTCTTTTTCCTGAGCTGCTACATTTTTAAAAACATGTCCCAGAAAAATCTACATTATAATCACCATTTTTCATCTCTATGCATGTCTGATAGTTGCAGTAAATGAGAAAAGTTTCAAGGTTTTAGAGGTGACTGGATAAGGTCTTCTTTCAATATGAAGAAGAATCCCTAGATAGAAACAAATTTGGAAAGCCTCACCTATAATGAACACAAGTTTAGAGAAGTGATACAAGATCATCCCACATGGCTAAGTCGATTTATTGCAGAGGAGAGAACTAATGTTGCTTTGCAATTTCCAGAAACATGCTTCAGATGTTGTATCTAAAATTACAATTAATTCACATATTGCCATGGTCACATAATGTCAAAAGGCAGAAAAGATAACTAAAACCTTGCTTCTCTGTTCTCATACCAAACAGGTCCCAGTCGTCTACATCAATTTATATGAAAGCAGTAAATCTTAAGTCCGAATATACAAAAGAGAAAATGAAAAGTATTTTCAAAATGCATTTATTAAACTCAGTCCAGCTACACCTAATAGTTCCCTTGTATTTTCATTTTAACTACATGGGAAAACACAAGAAATTATTTCAAGTCACTAATCATAATTTAGTTTATGGTTCATTTATTTATTTGATTATTCATTGATTTCCCCAGTAGTAATTATTGGATTATTACTATATGTTTACCAGTACATTAATATATAAATGCACTGGTTATGAAAATATAATATATTTTTAGGAAAAGTTGTAATCATTGTGCAGACAACTCTGATTTGCCAGGTTACATTCAACCTGTGCCTTTTCCACCACAGCCTTTGAGCAAGACATTTTAATGGAATTCATACTCACCATGGACTAAACTTTTCGGCATACAACATTTTTAAATCAACAGTCAATTTCTTTTCAATAATGCTGAAAATCTAAGGTTGATATTTTTAATGTCTATTTCAGTTTATTTCATGAGGGCAAGCAATGGGGAAAGACACGATCTCAATGGTTTTGCTCACAGATATTATTATGCCAATAAGAAATCATTAGAGTAAAACGTTTTGGTCTCATACATGGTTAGCAGATGAGGAGTAATGTTACACAAAATGATAGTTTTGCTCAGAGAGAAATTTCATGCATAATTAGTTTCATCTAAATTATTACTATTATCAAGGACCTTTAAGAAGAAAACTAATATACCACAATGGATGAATGGATACAGAAAATGTTGTTCATTTACACAATGGAATAGTACTCAGATACTAAGAACAAGGACAGGACATTATGAGCTTTGCAGGCAAATGGATGGAACTAGAAAATATCATCCTGAGTGAGGTAACCCAGAATCAAAAAGACATGTGTGGTATGTACTCACTAATAAGTGGATATTCGCTAAAATGTACAGAATACCCAGGATATAATTCATAGAACTCAAGAAGGTTAACAAGCCAAAAAGCCAAAATAAGGATGCTTCAATCCCACTTGGGAGAGAGAAGAAAACAATCATGGGGGAGTGCAGGGGGGAGAAACAACATTGGTGAGAGAGGAAACAGGGAGGAGAAAGGGGGAACTGGATCAGGTATTCGGAAGGGAGAAACAGGAGTGAAGCCCTAAGGTTGGTAGGAGCTAGGGGGAGCCCCTAGAATCTACCAGAAATCTGGGAGGTGAGAGATTCTCAGGACTCAAAGAAAGGAACCTTAGATGAAATGCCCAACAGTGGGGAAAGGGAATTTATAATGTCCACCTCCAGTAGAAAGACAGGACATCAAGTGGAGGGATGGAGTTGCCATCTCACAATCAAATCCTCTGACCCAGGATTATTCCTGTCTAAAAGAACTGCAGGGACAAAAATGGAGAAGAGACAGGAAAAGGAGGCCCAGTGAGTGTCCCAACTTGAAATCTAGTTCAAGGAGGGGTTCTAAGACCTGACACTAATACTGATGTTGTTACAGACAGGAGCCTAATATGGATGCCTTCTGAGAGGCACAAGCAGCTGAAAGAGTCAGATTCAGATACTTACACCCAAGCAATAGACTGAAGGAGAGGCTGGAAGAAGTTGTGGTGGAGTGCGATCTCGTAGGAAAACCATCAGTCTCAACTAACCTGGACTCCTGAGATCTTTCACACACTGAGCCACCAACCAAGCAGCATAGAGTAGCTGGTCTGAGGTCCTAGAAACATGTACAATAGAGGGCTGCCTGGTTTGTCCTCAGTGAGAGAAGACACAACTAACACTTGAGACTTAAGACTTGCAGTCCCAGGGAGTGGTGAGACTTGGTAGGTTAGGGGGAGTGGGAGTGGGGTGGGGGATGGGTACATCCTCTGAGGTCGGGGATGACGAATGGGACTAGGAACTTTGGGAGGGCAGACTGGGAGGGGGATAACAACTGGACTGTAAAATGGGATTAAAGATAATTAAAAGATGAGGAGGAAGAGGAGGAGGATGAGGAGGAGGAAGAAGAAGAAGAAGAAGAAGAAGAAGAAGAAGAAGAAGAAGAAGAAGAAGAAGAAGAAGAAGAAGAAGAAGAAATGAACCACATTTTCTATATTTATTCTTTGTTTGAGAAACATCTGGGTTACTACCAGCTTCTGTCTATTATGAATAAAGCTGCAATGAACATTGTGTAGCAGTGCCCTTGTTGTATGGTAGAGCATCTTTTGGATATATGCCAAGGAATGGTATAGCTGGATCTGCAGGTAGAACAGTTTCCAGATTTCTGAGAAACCTCCAGATTGATTTCTGTAGTTGTTGTACAAGTTTGCAATTCCACTAGCAATGGAGGAGTGTTCACCTTTCTCTACATTCTAGGCAGCATTTGCTGTCATTTGAGCTTTTGATCTTAGCCATTGTGATTGGTATAAGGTGAAATCACAGTGTTGTTTTAATTTGCATTTATCTGATGACAAAGGATGTTGAACACTTTTTTAGGTGTTTCTTGGACATTCAAGATTACTTTGTTGTGAATTCTCTGATTAGCTCTTCCCCATTTTTTAAATTGGGTTATTTGGTTTGTTGGAATCTAACTTCTTGAGTTCTTTACATACTTTGTATAATAGCCCTCTGTCAGTTGTAGGGTTAGTGAAGATCTTTTCCCAATCAGTAGGCTGCCTTTTTGTCCTATTGACAGTGCCCTTTGTCTTACAGAAGATTTTCAGTTTCATGAGGTCTCACTTATCAATTGTTCATCTTCAAGCTTGAGCCATTCATCTTCTGTTCAGGAATTTGTCTCCTGTACCAAACAGTTCAAGTTTCTCTTCTAGGCGATTTAGTGTATCTGGTTTTAGGTTGAGGTCCTTAATCTACTTGGACTTCAGTTTTCTTCAAGGTGATAAATAGGTGTCTATTTGCATTTTTCTACATGCAGACATGCAGTTAAACCATCATAATTTGTAAAAGATGCTTTCATTTTTCATTATATGGTTTTGACTTCTTTATCAAAAATCAAGTGTCCATAGGTGTGTGGGTTTACTTCTGGGTCTTTGATTCTATTCCATTGATCAACCTGTCTGTATCGATACCATGCAGTTTTTATCACTATTTGTCTGTAGTAAAGCATGAGGTCTGGTATGGTTAATGCCTCCACTTAAAGGAGGAAAATAGTCATCGGAGACAGGGAAGGAGGGAAGGGTATGTGTGCAAAATGGGTGAGAATAATGGGGGCACAGACTTAGGTGTAGGAAGAGACAGGAGAGAGGCCCAGAAAGCCAGGAGAATGAATGGAAATATGAAGCTGCCAGGAGTGTGACCAGTAGACTATCTAGGAAGTCCTAGAGAGATGGAATTGGGGAGGCTATCAGGATTAAACGTCAGTCACCTTAGCCCATATGCCTAACACTGAGCACATGGAAACTGAAGAGGCCACCTCCTGTAGTCCGGCAGGATAAAGGCACTAAATCAGCCACAAAATGTTTAACCCAAAACTTGTCCTGTCTAAAAGAAATGCAAGGCTAAAGATGGAGCAAAGACTGAGGAAACAGTCAAACAAAAACTGGTCCAACTTGAGACTCATCCCATGGGCAACCACCTATTCCAGACGCTATTACTTTGTTATATGCAGAAAGGAGACTAGCATGGCTGTCCTCTGAAAGGCTCTATCCAGCAGCTGACTGAAACAGATGCAGATACCCACAGCCAAACTTTGGAAGGAGGCCTGGACTCTTGTGAAGAGTTGCAGGAAAGATTGAATACCCTGAAGGAGATAGGAACCCCACAGGAAGACAAACAGATTCAACTAACCTGGACCTCTGGGAGCTCTCAGAGACTGAGCCACCAACCAAGGAACATAGGCAGGCTGAAGGAAGCCCCAGGCACATATGTAGCAGACATGCTACTCAGTCTCCAAGTGGGTCCCCCAACAACTGGAGCTAAAGTTGTAGCCTGACTGTTTAATTTGTTACCCAACAAGGCTTTGTCTGACCTCAGGGGGGAAGAATGAGCCTTTTCTGGCAGAGACATGATATGCCAGGCTGGGGGAATATCCAGGGGGTCCCTACCCACTCAGAGAAGAAGGGGAGGGGAAAGGGAGGAGGTAGGGGTGACTGGGGCAGCATTTGGGATGTAAATAAATTAATAAATAAACACAAAACTAAAAAGAAACAGCTTTTTTAATATTCTAACTGGCAAATCCTGCAATGTTAGTGTTATAACGTTGGATCTCCATGATGGTAGGGCAGTTATTCTACCTAGAGTATATGTGGTACCAGTCTATCAGTGGCAGCTAAAGGACACAATGGGCTAGTTGGGTATTTTTCCCCCATCACTCTGAGGCCCTAAAGGCTCAACTGAATGATTGCATCATTCTAGTAATGAAGTCCCAGGAGAACCTGTAGAAGGCAGCTTTTTAAGGTTTAAGGTTTCACTGTTCAAGATGTAGTGAGGTGGCTCGTGTAGAATACTGATTTTAGGGCACAATTCTTACAGATTGGTGAATAAAATAATAACATTACAAAAGAAGGGACCCTGATATTGTGGCCTCTTGTGAGGCTATGTCAGTGCCTGGTAAACACCGAAATGGATGATCACAGCCAGCTACTGGATGGAACACAGGGTCCCCAATGGAGGAACTAGAGAAAGTACCCAAGTACCTGAAGGGGGCTGCAACCCTGTAGGTGGAACAACAACAGGAACTAACTAGTACCCCCTGGGTTTGTGTTTCTAGCTGCATTTGTAGCAGAAGATGACCTAATCGGCCATCAGTGGGAATAGAGGCTCCTTGGTCTTCCAAACTCCATATGACCTAGCACAAGGCAAGGCCTGGGCCAAGTAGTGGGAGTGGGTGGGTAGGGGAACAGAGGTGGGGGGAGGGGTATGGGAATCTTTCGGGATAGCATTTGAAATGTAAATAAAGAAAATAATAATAATAAAAAATAAAAAAAAATAATAATAACATTACAAAAGAATAAAAATAATCTCAACATCTTTTTGGACCATACTCAATTTTCTATAATCAATATTTACTTTTCTTTTGCTTTTAATTCCACTGGATCATCAAAAATGACACATAAAGAAATTGAATAAGGGCAGAACATACCTTTCTCTAGTATTTAGCTGGCAGTACTTTGCAGTTGGATATGTCCTGCAGACATGAATATTATATACATTGGCTTAAATTCTTGGATTTATCTCATTAAGTTCTTGCTTACATAAGATACTGGCACCTTTATATAAATGCCATGTGCAAAATCACAGCTCTAGTTGAATAGTTTTATCTGTTGTTAATAGATTTCATATCTCAGTATTCTTCAAAATTGAAGCATACTTTATAAACTTCTGTAATTTACCTAGGGCTCAAAGCACTGCAGTTCTTCTCTGTGTTTTACCTCACAGGTGACACTTGCAACATAGAAGCATTTTCCTAAAAGACAAAGGGTAACATGCCATTTCTTTCCCTACAGCTTTATTATTTCCATTGTCCTCTGGATAAAAATATAACTCCATGATATGATATTCAGGGCCCAGACCACTTTATTATTATCTTTAGATGTTTATTTCAGACGTTTTGCCATCTTGCTTTCTTTTTCAGTCACAGTAACCTTCTTATGATCCTTTGAATGTACCAGGCTTTCCTCCTGACATTTGTATACTCTGTTATATTTACATTCTTTACCCAATTAACACCTACTCATTTTTCTTCAAGAATATATTCCTACACTGCCACATAAATAATTTTATGTTTTATTGTTGATGGTGTCTTGCTATGTAATAGTTCAAACTGTCCTTTAACTCCAAACCTCCTTGCTTTCCTGCATGCAGTCTGAGAAATACAACTGTTTCCTCTTTATTACCACTTTAGGCCCAATAACTTCTCCCATTATAACTGTGCCTTTGGAGTTACTTTATTAAACATGTACAGTGGTTTATTTAAAGGCCTATATCACAAGATTAAAAAAAATAACTTGAATCTCCAAGATTAATTGAAAATCTATTCAATTCACAAGTATATATCTGAAGCCTACAAATATGCACAGCATCATTTTAACTGTCCCATTTGATATGAATTGGATAGCCTCTATACTGATTAATCAAGTGTTAATTTCTTTTTATGTAGGCCTACCCAATATCAGGCTTCTCAGTTCCTGTAATACCACATAACACTAAATAAACATTTATCATTACTTTAAATGTGTAATTTGTGTGCATCATGGAGTGACAATTAAATGAATTCATATTCAGTATATGCAGTTATTTAAGTTTGAATTTACTGGTCTCAGAATATTGATAGAGAATAAAATGTAATAAGGCCCTTTACACTGTAGTGGTTAAAAACAATGCATTGACAGACAATGTGGATTTCACTACTGGCTGTGCCATTTACTTCCTTCAAAAGCTAAGCAGAATGCTTAACATATTCCCCCTCTACTTGGAAAGCACACAATGGTGTGCTAAAGTTTCTTCAAATTAATCAAAAATGATCTAGTTTTGGCAAGAATTATAGACTAAGTTGTTATTCTCATATCTGCAACATCACTCATTTTGATGCCTGCTGTTCTCTTATGATTTTGTTCTAGATTTTATTTCTCATTTTATACTTTGCAGTAGATAGAATGACTTACAAAGACAAAGGAGTTACTCATTAATTTATAAATAAACAGTTATCACACAGGTTTTCAAAACAGACTATGAAACACAGTTGTATGAAAAATTAAGTGAAAGATATGATTTCAAACTGTCAATCCTTTATGTTTCTATGAATCACTATGATTCATAAATTCTGTGATTATGCTATATATTCCACATTAAATAACTCTGGTTGTAATTACATTGATTATTATCACACTTTTCAACTAATTTTAATTGGTTAGACCAGTAAATTAATTAATGAATAAAAAAATATTGTTTCTAACATTTTCTAAAATGGGTGTGATTTCTAACCATTATATTCTTAAGAGAATTTCATTTATTTTAATTGCCAGAAAAGTAATATATATTTACATATGTGGCACAATGATACTCCAATACATATAGACAAACTATAATGATCAAATCAGCATTGTTTGGGTGGTTGGCATCTAAGATATTGAAAAACTAAAAAGAATCGTAAAACTAAATACAGGCACTAGTGTAGGCCAGGGTGGAAAAAGGCCAGAGGCTGTGAGCCCAGTCTGTTGCCTTTCTGGTATTGCCTTGGGCAAGTGCCACTAGGATGAGCACATATGTGGTAGAAAGATGGGAAAGAAAGTAAAGCAGAACAGTGTGCACTGAGAGGAGAAACTAGTAACTAGGAGCATGGAGTCTGAACTAGCCCTATTCTGTAACTAGGCAAGTCCTTAAGTGGAAGGACTAGGGACACAAACGGCAACCTTGAGTTAGTCATGACTGCAGGAAATGCTGGGACTTGAGCCTAGCAAAATCCTCATCAAAAGACTTCATCTAGCAACTGATGTGAGCAGATGCAGAGTATCACGGACAAACATTAGGCCAGGCTCCGAGAGTCCTGCTGAGAACTGGGAGGAAGGATTGGAGATACCAGAGGAATCAGTTACACCATGAGACTAAACTGATCAAGACTCATGGGAACTCGCAGCAATTAGGAGGTCAGTAGGAGTCTTACCTAGGTCCTATGCATATATGTTATGGTTGAGGAGCTTGGTGTTCTTGTGGGAATCCTAATAGTGGAAGCAGAGGGTGTCCCTGACTCTTTTGCCTGATCTTGGGATCCTTTTATTCCTACAGGTTTGGCTAGTCCAGCCTTGATGTGATAGTATGTGCCTGGTCTTATTGTAGCTCATTGTGCAGTCTTCAGTTGGTGTCCCTGAGAGGCCTACTCTTTATGAGGGTAAGCATAACAGGGCAGTTCTGGAGGAAAGGGGGCGGGTAAGGAAGAGAGACTTGGAAGGAATGCAAGGGAAACTACAGTCTGGATACAATATATTAAATAAGAATAAAAGAAAAATGGGGGAACTTCGAGCCAAGATATATAACAAGTATCTAATTTTATCTCTGTGATCCTAAAGTCTGTATCAGGAAGTAATGAATGGCCAGAAGAAAACTGTAAATGAATAGCTGATGCAATTCTTTGAAGAAAATTGTTACTATTACATGTCAGCTCTTTGACAAGATTCCCAATGGATTATAATCTTAAATTTCATGGATATTTTAAATAACATTCTGTGGAAATTTTTACTTGTAAGTAAAATAATGAAGTTCTATATAATCCCATAGTAAATACTACATAACATAAATAAGTAAAATTAGATGATTTAGCAAGTTAATCTCAGAAATGTAAGAAAATAGAGAAAAGAACTTGGGCACATTCTGTTTTAATTATCTCTTCATGCCTTTATCCTTTTGTGAACTAGAGTGAGAATATTTTTCTTTCATATTTATTTATATAAATTCAGATGTATTTTACATGATTGCTATTTCATTTTTGGTTACATATTGGCTTTAGTATTTGAGAACCTAACATATATTAGAGCACTACCTAAGACATGTTCCAAATGGTCCCAAAGACCTGTAAAATTTATGGACTGCTATCATTGAAGGATATTATCAATAAGAATTTAAGTGACTTGCTATTATAAACAGCTTCACATCTGTTTCTTCTCCATCTATGATGGTTCTTCAGAACTCTTGGTTCAAATTGGAATTCTTCCTTACACATTTCAGTAATCTAAAGAGATCACAGTATACCAATTGTAGTGTCCAGCTTTTTGTTATTCTACCTTTTATAAAATACAATACCTGTAACTTAAAAAAAACTTTCTTGCTTGTCAGTTAGGATAATAAACAGGTTGTAGCGTAATAGGTGCCCTTCACCATGCCAAAAATAAATTATAAAATGTTACTAGCATTTGTCAGCTACAATACTCATATTCAGTGTCCTGGTTTGTATATTCAACATCTGGATTTTAACTTCAAGTTTGGACCTTATTCCTAGGTTTTAGGGAATAGTGTAATCAACCACCACACTCAGTAGACATTTTAAGCACTGTCATATAAAGGCCTATGATGATTCACAGCTCTATTTGTTAAAACAAAACACATTTCCCAAAATCCTAAAGGATAGTTTCAACCTATTTAAACTAGTCAGTCAAGCTTAACAATAGAGTTTGCTATTTAATATCTAATTATCCATTTCAAATCCTCTCAGTAATCCTATTTTTAAAAGGAATAAAAGCAGTCCTTCAAAATTAGATTGATTAGTGTACTGGTTTCTGAATGAAGGACAAGATCATGCTTTGTTTCGCATCATTCATAACACCAAGCATGGAACAAGGCATGCAATGGATTCTCAAATCTAATATCATGCTATATTTTATATTGAAACATGGCTAATAAATGCATAAAATGCATATTCTAATTTGATCACTGGGTTGAAATTGTTGCTGCTTTTTTCAGCAACAACTTTCCTGTTTTATAGATGATGTCTGTTTCATTCAAGGTGTTGTGATTTGCCAAACTTCAAATGACCTCCCTGGCTGGATCATTAAAAATACTAGACTAATATTATGACTGAATTCAAATTCAGTGTTACATTAGAATAGGACTCCTTCAGCATTTTTAAAGAAACTAATAACTCATGCATTCATGTATAAAATAAATATTTATTGTGTACCTCCCATGCATGAGACAGAATAAGAATGCAATGATCCGAATATGTACTTTTGAATATTTTGAACTACAAACATAACATTGAAGGAGAGGACATGAAAATTATTCTATATTAGTTCTCTCGGGAACTTTTCCTATGTTGAGTATGGATTCAATAGGACAAATTCTCAGAAAATTAGTTTCGGGCTCTTAGGATTCTGTCTTCATAAGCTCGGAAAACACTGCACATTTATCTAAGCCAAAATCCAGGTTCAGCTCTTTCAATCCATCTCCCCCATTAAACTGCTAGAATACAAAAACAAAAGGAAATAGCATTGGGTTGGATATGGACTCATAGCATAGACACTTTGCTGTAAAATTCCATGTGACCTATACACAGCCTTCACAAAGGACAATGTTTTCTTTAAATAAGTTAAGCATACTCCACAGAAGGCTTCCTCAAGCTCATCTTCCTACAAGTATAATTTATGCAGTGACATAAAGCCCATGAAAAAAATCCATATATGATCATTTTTGAGGTGATGGAAAGTGCTTCTTATCTTAGTGAATTTTCTTTTAATAAGAAACACAATAAAATTCATTATCTTAATAAATTGTTATTATTTCTTATATTTTTGAAATTATAATATAATTACAAAAATTCTCCCTTCTTTTTCCTCCCATTAAATCCTCACACATACCTCTCCTTGCTGTATTCAAATTTATGGACTATTTATTCATTGATTGTATTAATATAGTTATGAATTTTAATACTTTATTTTTAATTACTTCTTTTATTTAAATACCACCTACTGGTTGAATTATACATTATTCATCACGTGCTTAAGCTAATTTCAGGATTATAATAGTCTCAATTTATGTTATAGTATATCATGTAAATTTTAAAGGCCAAATGGTATTTGTTATATGTAGGTATTTATTTATCTCTTCACACATAGATACATAATTCAGTTGCTTATATTTCTTGGCAACATTTCCCCTTCTAGATATACCATTGCATATCTTCCATAATTATGTATCATAGTCCTAATTTTTCACAATATTAGTACTACTTCTTTTCTATCCCTTATTTTATTTTCCATATATGTCCATATGGGATGAGGTAATATTTCATTGTAGTTTTAAATCTATAGATGTGTTGGTTTTTCTATATGAACCCTCTTGTCTATTTGTAGATCATATCAGGAGAAACGCTTTGTCAAATTCTTTGCACATATTTAAAACTAGTTATTTGATTTCTTGCTTTTGAACTACAGGAGTTATTTACCTACTCAATATATTAACTCAAGCAGTGCCGGGTATGGACCCTATCTCATGGAATGGGGCTTAATTGGAAACATATAATCATTAGTTATTTCTATGAGATTTGTACCACCATTGTCCTAGCATATTTTGCAGAAAGAAAACCATTGTCAAAGGGTTTGTGGCTGGCTTGATGTTTGCATATCTATTTTGGTAGTGTGCTGAGTACCCTCTTGTACCATAGATGATAGAATTTAGGATTACATATACTTTGAAGCCTCAACATCTCCATATTCAATGAGTTCTGTAGGTGTTGTCTTCAGCAATGGAGCCTTGCTCGCACCTTGTGGAGAGCAACCTATAGTCTTGATAATAGTCTGAGTTGTTTGAAGATTTTCCTGGACCTTTTTAATCAACAACTCAATCATATGTGTCGCAGTCACAGTACAGGAAAGCTTCATTTGGTGAAAAGAGATGGCAATTTAAGACAATGTCTCCTCCATTATTTGAATATTTCTTTTGCATTGCCTTCACATATGTATGTCCTTTAGTGATAGACGAGTGTATTGGGTTTCCATAATATCCTTTAGTGATCATGAACTAGAGAATAAGCCCCGAGATCTAGAGTAAAATCAAATCCTACTGGCCTAAAAAAATAGTAATACAATTATTCTTAATGACATTCTGCTGTATTCTTGGATCAGTGTCATATACAGAGAAGCTTCCTCTTACAGCTGATATGAACAAATACAGATACCCCAAACCAGATATTATGCTTAGAGTGAGCGACTTTGGAACACTTAGCCCTAAATGGAATATCTCCATCAAATCCTTCTCCACAGGCATCAGGGAACTCCCAGGAAGTGGAGACAGAATAAGGAAAAAAGAGTCAGCAGATAGCAGGAGAGATGGTTCCTCTTAATCAACATGATCAAAGCCCATATATACTCAAATATACTGAAGTGGCATGCACAGGGTTTGCTGGGGTCTGCCCAAGGTCTTTTGTGTATATATCATGGTTTCCAATGTAGTGATTTTATGGGATCAATGAGTGTATGAAGAAGTATCTTTCTGATTCTTGTGCTTTCTCTTTGACTCTTTTCCTTTTTGTTTGTTTTTCCAAACTCCAATACTATAGTTTTTGTTTTATCTTACGGTATTTTATTTTATCATGACTTATAATTATCCCTTAGAAGCCCGTTTATTTTGTAGTGATAGCCACAATGGGAGTGGATCTGCGTAGGAAGAAATGGGCAAAGTAGACATAGAAAAACCTTTAATAAATATATATTATGTAAGAAAATAAGCAAATATTTAAAAATAATAATAATGATGATGTTGGTAGTGGTGGTAGTTGTAGTGGTAATAGTTGTGATAAAACATTATAAGACAGATATAGAACAAACCAACCGTAAAACAAAATCAAAACCCAGAAAGTTTAAAAAAAATAGGGGCCTTGGGAAGTCTAGAAAAAAGCAGTAAGAGCACATACAGATGCCTAGATGCACACCTACACATTCATAGAAAATCCATAACACAAATAAGAAACCAGACTATCTAAGCAAAAGATCTATAAGATTGAAAAACTTAGCAGTCTTTGGAAAGACTGACATTGTAAGACTGATTTCCATTCTATCAATTCTATCTCCCTTGTATATATGTACTTATGCTCACTGTAGCATTGTAAAGTAGATTGAAATAAGAAAAAGTACTTCAAAACATACTTCAAATCTTATTCAATCTTTTCCAAATCACTTTTTATATTCAAGTTCCCTTGAGATTTCCTAGAAATTGCCATAAATTTGTCCTTTCCCAAATCCAAAGAACTATCAAAATTCTATTTCTACTTTAAGTCACTTATTTCATTTAAATTTTTATAAAGCTTTTAAAAGGGTACGTTTTGTTCTTTATCACTTTACCTTTCCACTCATACCATACCTTTTATATTTAATTGCTGTATATGTGTCTAATTCCAACATGAATTGTTATACAAAAGAACAATATAGGAGCTTGCATGATGTTTCATGAATTAAATCTATAAAATTTGAATATTTAGTACTTTGTCCATGTGCAAGCACTTAGGACATTTACTGTTATTTGCTAGATTTGGCTGATTAGTGAATGCATACTAAAGATAACAGTATATCATGTGAGATCCATACAAGTGATAAACAGGGACACAATCCTATACATGTTTTTCACATTAATTGGTAATAGCTTATCAGAACTATCAATTCACAAATATGAAAATTAAATGACTTTCCCAAACTAGTATCTTTAAAAGTTACCCACAACTCCATCTTCCTCCAATGCTTCTGTTTCCAGAGGGAAACATTGCATCACTTTTCTGTTATATTCTTTGTAAATACTTTTTTGTTTCTAAATCACAAATCCAAATGAATGCTTATATGATTATCATTTAAAAGACAGGACATTAAATATCATTTATGGAAGACAACTATTTACATATTTTATATCCACCTACATTTGCACACAAATGCATGTGTGTGCAGGTACATGTATGTACATATTCACATATACTGCTATATTTCTCAATTATATAGATTTCTTAGCAAAACCAATGTACTTTGTTTATGCTATGATAAACAACTAGATTTCTAAAGGATATTACGTTCCCTTTCATGTGTAATAACACTTGTTATCATTGGAGTGAATTCTTGCATTATTTCTTGTGAAGATTTTAATACCTACAATTCACTTATCTCCAAACTACTCACCAGAGATGTAAATCTCATCTCAATTCTTTAAGTTAGTTCAGTGGTCCATAAATTTAATTACTTTTGTTGTAGGAAGCTTTTGAAGAACTCTTCATTTTTCCTGCTCCAATTCAAAGAGGTAGCTCACTGAATGTATTGCACAATTATGATATTTAATTTCTGTCTTTTTCAACATCATACTAGGAATATCAACTATCTCTTGATTACCACTACATTAAGTAAAATACATAAGTACTAAATGGAAAATCTGTATACATGGTCAACCTTTTTGATTTATCATGTACATGTACATTAAAAAGAAGAAAAAAATATAATGATGTTATAACGGGAAAACAATTCACCTTTAGAAAACACACACTAACAAATAATTCTCTCACTGCCAGGACCTGGTTAGTTCTTTTGCTGGTGTTAGCCAATGAGGTCTTGAAACCCCTCTCACCTGTACAAACACACACACACACACACACACACACACACACCCCTACAAGTTATCGACATTACTCTTGGTAACCCTAGATAACTTGATGGTAAGAAACTATTGCTAACACACTATATACTTGAGTGATTTAGCAGGTTGGAATCAAGCTAGTACAGACCGGGATGCTATATCTTTCTTGTCTTAGGTTGATAGTGTTGAAGTTACTACGCAAGCTATCAGAAAAGTAACCATTGATCATTTCTAGCCATGCACTCTAAATGAAAATAATGACTGTCTAGAGAGAAATGCTCACAGATGTAATAGTGGAATGAAAATCATTGGGAGTAAACAATCACATTCTGATTAGATTTACATCTTACTCTAAAAGATGAAGCCTCTATTTGCATTATTATTGAGTCAAAAACTTCTGATTATATAGGACAATAGACCCTAGGAGAGGACTTATTATGCTGTTAAATGGACATAAGTTTAAACTGTTCAACTCTAAAGAAAACATATATCAGAGTGTGTGTGTGTGTGTGTGTGTGTGTGTGTGTGTGTGTGTGTGTG